>NW_004955407.1:10587249-10595260 GCF_000276665.1 Chinchilla lanigera
AGAAAGAAAGAAAGAAAGAAAGAAAGAAAGAAAGAAAGAAAGAAAGAAAGAAAGAAAAAGGTCCAGTGGAATTCCTCACTTTCTACCATGTGTGGATGCAACACAAAGTGTCATCAATAAACTAGGAAATGTACCCTCCCTAGGCACTAAATCTACCAGCAACTTCATCTTAGGCTTCCCAGCCTGTAGAACTGTGAGAAATATATTTATATTTTTATAAGCCACCCAGTTCATTGTATTTTGTTATAACATCATTAACAAGTAACAAAGTAGGAGTACTGACATCCTGGCCAGATGAAATCTTTGACAGCCTTTACTGTCAGATACAGAGAATAAAGCATTTACGAGGTCTGTAGTTGTATATTAGTTCATAGATATAGTAATGATTTGCTTCTGTAAAAAGAACACACTCTGAAGAGCAACTGAAATTAGAATTCCATAGACATGGTGGTTATGTTGATGATAATCCACTTTCATTCTTCAAAATCCATCTGGCTTTGCAACCCAAGTAGACAGGTTAACAGGTGCGCATCTTTCAAGTCTCTGTCGCAGGCACAAATTCAATCTTACTTAGGGTGAGATATTTATTTTTGTTTGCTAGTTTGATAGGAAGAGGAAGTTCTAGGGTCTATGAAAATTTTTTCATTCATTTCACCATAATAGCCCTCATTTTTTCAGAGAATAAATGTACTTATTCTGTCAGCATGTTACAATTGACTGAGGTTTAATATTGAGAATTGGGTTTTGGCACAGCCTGAACACAAAAGCAATATCAGGTCTGGTGTTTTTGCATTTGCTTTCACTCTGCTGTATACTCAAATATTAATATCCTAGACCATTCCCTTTCTACATACTTTTCAAAAAAATTTAAATTATGTGCACGCTGTTAGTTATAATTAGTGCTGTTAATCAGATCTTTTATTACTAACCTTATTTCCAAAACACTCTCTGAAAATGCTTCACAACCACTATCTACTAAAAAAATTGAAGAATAACTGTAGTATGCCAAGCATCTCTGATAAATGTGACAACCGAAGGCTAATATAAAGATGGAAAATATAAACACTTAGACATCAGCATTTGCATTACTCCAAATGAGATCATGTATAATTCTCATAAACTGTACTGCTTTTAAAAGTTTAAACTAAATAACACATTCTTAGCTTTGACATTAGCAATTTATAACAGATCCAGAAACTAGACAAATCTCCATTTTAAGATAGATTTAAAAGTCTATAAGAAGTGTGTGCTGAATGAATCTCATACATGCAGTTTTTTTAAAATACAGAAAGGAATATCATTTTAAAACAGAAAATAATGCCTTTTGTCCTTTGAAGTACAAAAATTTAACTTACAGCTCATCTAAACATTAATAGTTGAGCATAACCAATATGATCCTTTGATCAAAATGGAGAGACTATAATTTGAGCTCAGCTACTGTCAGCAAAAAGAATTAGACAAAATCTTGAAAATGTAAGAGCTTTATTTTCTATGACTGTAGAAATAATTAGCAAAGCATGCTGAGGAACATGAGTGAAAGGAAAAATATGTGTTATTATTAATACTTTCTTTGTTAGTGCATTTATCAGTCTAGTAAAATAGATGGTATTTAATCTGGGCATGAGATCAAACTGTGTCCTAGTTCTGGCTATCTATGAAATAAATTTTTTAGTCCTTGTTCTGACTTTCTTGCAATTATTATTATTAGGATAAAAAATTTTTTTCTGTAGTTCAGATTAAATCTTTTGTAATTTATGCAATTTTATTATAATAAATGTATACATTCACACATATATGAATATTTGTGCATATGTATGCATGCACACACGTGCATAGTTTGTGTGCATGTATATGTGCATCTGTATAACATATATATTATGTTTTATTAAAGAACTTACAAACTGTAAGTTTTGTATATTTCTTTCATTTACACCCATTAAATATTCATTGTAGTCCTTGTATAAGCCTGATTCTGTGTCAGGATTTTGTTACACAGAGAGTAAGATGACTGACATTAGGGGTACTAGTTTAGCTAAGTCATAACATTTACATAAATAAATAATAAAGACTAAAATGTTTTAATGTCTATGACAGGATTTTGTGTAGGCTAAAAGAAAGGCACAGGAGAAAGAGCTAAATTCATTTCTTGATAGGTCTATGCTGGACATCATCCAAGATGCTGTAAGCTGCAGTTATGTTAAAAAAAAACTTGTAATAACACTGTCATATCTTCATGGCAAACACACAAAACGACTGCAGAAAGCTGGGGCTCCAGTTTAGCAAAATGTACATATAAAATATTGTCTACCCATCCTTGTTATTTCTTCATTAAGCCTAGAAACAGTTTTTTCTTAATTATCTACAGCATGTATTGTCTACATATTTATTTTCTCAATTGACTACTGAGGTCCTTGAATAACGGAGACCTTATCCATCTTCAGTACCTAGCATAGTATATGAATGAATAAATGAACAAATAATGACTGTAGAAATCCAAAGATCTAACAGGAAAAATTTGAGATTAGAATCTTCATTATGAAATACTTAACATGGTGTTGATGGATTAAGAGAAATCTCTAGGGCCTAAATTCTCCCCAGCCTGAAAGGAAACTAAGCCTATGTGAGTATATTCTTATGTGTCTGTGTTTGTGTATCTGCTTGTATGTGTTTATATATTAATGCATAAATGACCAAGTTAATTTTGATATGCTAAAGTTGAAAGAACATGAGCTTTGAAAACCACTAGACTGAGTCTTGGATCCAAACCATACATCCTCTGGTCAGAGCTCTCAGAACTGCAGTTTTCTTTGAGATTTAGTAAAATCAAAACGGAAATCAGAGGTTTTTGTTCTCATCTCACTTATAAGACAGTAATGACAGTGGGAGACTACTGTTACAGATTCTCACTGAAATATTATTTTAAATAAATTTTATAAACAGTGGGTTTTGCTGCTATTTTCTTTAATTTCTGACTTTTGGACTTTCCTATTATCAAAACAAAAGTAGAAACAAATTTGATGTGTTATTTGTGTGTCTCTAATATGAGCTATTTATAAATGTAAAACCTGATGTTAATGGTTTACATGCTTTCTCACTGGAAAATGTATGTGCATTGGAAAAGGAAGGAATCTAATTTTCACAGTAACATTGGTCATTCCTTTACATACACTGTATGTCAGTACATTTACATACACTGTACTGACAACTGAGGGATTAAACAATGAATTCAAAATGTCCCATTATATTTTGCATTGGTGCAGTGATAGCCTTTTTTAAGATCTTTTTATAATCACTTTTTTGATAGTAACTTTTAAAATCACTTTTATAGCCACCTTTAAAATCTAATATATATTAGAATTTCCTGTTCATATATATATATACATATATTATATATACATTACAGAATATCATTTAATTCCTCATAGATATTTCCTGAAAAATTTCCCAATAATACCATCTACAGTGACCATGTCCTTCACTGAATTCCTCCAACATGTAATGCCTATGCCACCTATTTGGATCTTGTATAAATAAGCCTTGTACATGCCTATTTTCTCTATAAATAAATTGTAAACCCTGTGGGTGCAAGAATCATAAAACATAGTCCTACCTACAATAATGCTAGCAACTAAACATTTGTTGATAATGACATTTTGCCACTGAAAAAGTCATAAATTTTTCCTCAAACTTATTTTCTACTAAACTAAATTTGCCTTAGTGTCCTCAAAGCACTATGCTATGTCATTGGGAGATAACAAGAAAGAATGCATATTCCCTCTTCTAAAGAATATATGATTTAGTTAGGAAGACAGAAAACTCCATAAAAAGTACTCTCAAGGTGATATGTAATTGTCAAATGAAGGTTTAGAAAGAAAATTAAACCTAGAAAGGAAAATCTATATCAACAAGATATATGTGGAATTTAAGAATATAAGCCTTTTTATCATAACTTAGAAATTTGTGCACAGGAAATTTTAGTTTTACTGAATCCTTGGCTGAGAAAAGGACTTTGCTATCAAAACGAATAGAAAATTCCACTCATACAGAATAGAACAGAATTTTCAAAGATAAATGATCTTAGAGACAATAATTCATCAGTTCTCTGATCTGATGAATTACTCTACCTAAAGATACAGTAATTAACTTTATTTTTGTAAATCTCATAGGTGTAGAATTCTTAATATTTTTATTAAAATTATATAAGGTAATCAAATATAATATTAATAACTAAAACTGAGTTATATGATTTTTCTGCCACTATAAGAGTTCACGTTAGTAAAAAATGTACATGATGTTGAAATTTATATTTCAAAGTTTTCATCACCTGAGTTACTAACAAGTTTTGTGACTATCTCATAGTTCCATATTTTAAATTCTGTTGTTTCATCAGAGACGTAAAAATGCAGTAATCCACAACTAAAATAGTCCTGAAGATGTATAAGATTCACAGATCTAGATTATTTTTACATAAAGTATGAATTTAGAAAGTCTATAGTTCTCCAGTGTCTTATGTGTTTATTTCTCCCTTTCAGTGTCCCATGCATTATTTTCTGTTAGAAGTAGGTATGAAAAGAGAAAACATATTGGATTCTAACTGTGGATATCAAATTAAGTGCTTTGAATTTCTCTTTATAGTTCAATGCACTTTTAAGTACAGTATCTTGATGTAGTATCATATCAGTAATGTGTTAATAAGAGCCCTAAAAGGGAGATACAAATTTCAGTTTTTAATAAAAGACTTCTAATATCTCTTTTAGTCCTTTACATTGAGTAGGAAGAAAAGAACAGACCAAACAGCTCATGATACTGAATCAGTGTGTAGATACTGGCTTGTCCTTCTATGAATGCCATCTATTTGGTTTGATAAGACAGAAAAAACTTGTGGAACAACACTCCATTAGGCAATAGTCAATGGATAATTCATTTTAAACACAGGAGAAAAGTTAACACATTTGCATTTACGTGGCATCTGCCATATAGTGGAGGTTCTTCTGAAAGAGAATGCAGTGGTTTAGCATGGATTAAGGTTCATATGGAAGGTTTGCCCCTGTGTTGTGATATTAAGAGGTGGAGGTACCTTTAAGAGGTGAAGCCTAGTGGAAATTAGTGGGAGGTTCCTAAAAAACTAAAAACAAAAATTCCATTTGGTCTCTTCTAGGTATCATCCAAAAAGGAGTTAAAAGTATCATATTATAGGGACACATGCTGTGGTGGATTGACAACTGGTGGTCAACTTATAACATGCAGTTGAATAGAGTAAGTGTGGTACTGGGTGTGGGAGGCTCACCTGGGGATTGTTGCCAGCAGCATAAGAGGTAGAACTGGAGAAGAAGGAAGGCTGTTGGGAGCTGAGAGAGGCTATTGGGAGCTGATAGAAGCCATAAGGAGCTGTTGGTTCTGTTGGAGGAGCTTGTCATGCTGGCTTTCCTGATGAACTTGGCTGTTCCATTCTTCAAGGAGCTCAGGACCTTGTTGTCCCTGAAAATGACTTCGGTTCACTTGGGGGAGCTCTGGCCCTCACTGTGAGCATTGCTTCCTGGCTCAGGAGGGGAAGATGGTGCACTGCTCAGTTTCATGGAGGAGCTTGTTGCATTCTTCCCTGATGGAAACTCAGCTGTCCTGATCATCAGAGGAGCTCAGGACCTCACTGTTGCTGAGGATGGCTGTGGTACTTTTCAGGGGAGCTCTGGTTCTTGCTTTGCACATTGTTTCCTTGCTTCAGTACACATAGCTAAGCCTGCTAGCACAGATTCTTCATCCTGCTGGCACAGACTTTCCAGCTTCCCCCACTGACTTTGGGCTTTTCAAGCACAGATCCATGAAACAGGCCTGCATGAGACATTGTTATGGGCTCTAGGCCTACAGTTGAACTTATGGAAAGCATTATTATGGGCTCTAGGTCTTTGGCTGAACTCATGCAAGATATCAAAGTGGGATCAAGGCCCTCAGCTGGATTCTTTGGTCTCTAGTGTGTGGATAGATTTCCTGCACTGTCTTGTATATGACTCTTTGGGTGACTATTATAAATTATCTTATAAAATGTGGGTTGTGTATTATACTGTTTCCCCTTGCAAATATTTCCCAAACCAAAACACATGCATACTCATGTTTATAGCAGCACAATTTAAAATAGCTAACAAACTGGAAATAGCATATATGCCCATCAACAGATAAGCAGATAAAGAAAATATGGTATTTATACACAATGGAGTACTCCTCTGCCATAAAGATAAACTTGAGGCATTTATACATAAATGGATGCAACTTGAGAACATAATGTAAAGTGAAATAAGTCAGACATACAGGCTCAAATAGCATAATCATTTCATATACATATATATATGATAAATAGGAAATAGGAAGACCTTCAAATACATCTCAAAATTACAAACTTCACTGTTTTCAAAATATTTTGACATATATGCTAATTGGTCTCATTGTACTAGCTTATTTTAGTTCACTGAAAAAGATTTGTATTATCCATTTGCTTCTGTTGGTAAGAATCTTTTTGGTTTATATATTCTACTCTGAGTACTTTGAATATGATAATATATACAACATAATAACTATTGTTATTCTCTTACTAGTTCATTATGAAATTTTATTTTTTCATAATATAAAAATAAGAGGTGAAGCCAAGTGGGAGATCACAGAGGATATTGTCCCAAAAAAGGCTTAAATAGTTCCTCTTGAGAGGACTTCCATTGTTCCTGAGAGGGGGTTGTTCTGAAAGAGCAGGCCTGGCTCCTGACTCATGCTCTGTGGCTTCATGTTTCAACCTGCAGTCTCTGCCACTTCCCTGCACTCCTACCATAAAGCAAACCCGCTGAGAGAGGGAAAGGAAGGGCGACAGAAGGGGAGGGGCAGCGAAAGAAGAAGGGGGGATGGGGATGAGAGGGAAGGGGGGAGGGGAAGGAGAAAGAGAAGGGAGGGGAGAGGGAGGAGAGAGGGAGGGGGAGAGGCAGGGGAGCTAGTGTCTCTATGTTTGGACTTTAAACCCCAAAACTGTGAGCTTAATTAACTTCTTTGTTGAATAAGTTGTCCCGACTCAGGTATTTTGCTTTACTAACAAAGTGCAGACTAATACAAGGAACAACACTGAAGAAAGAAAAAGATATTGTCAAAATCCAGTTGAAAAATGAAGGTCTGATTTAGTGTGAATAAAACCTGAGGCACTCAAATGTGATTCACCTGCCAGTCATGTTTCTAAACTCTCAATCAGTCCTGCAAGTAGTTTCAAAGAAAAGAAAATAATATAAGTAGTATAAATTGTTACTTGCCTAGGCTTTACTAACAGAAGATTGTTCAGAATCATTTCTTAGAAATATTTTTGGTAGCTTGAAACTTATCTGTCTCTTTACTACCACTGCAATAGTGGTCTCTTCCATCCCACTCTTTATTCTGTAAAGCAGAAGAAATTCAGTTTTCTAATGGGATAAGGCAGGTAAATAGTTAAAGCAAAGTGTAGACTGGCTATCTCACAAGTGGAGAAAGAGGGAACATATCTCTGTTTCCCTCATCTTTTCCTGAACTCACAGATTCCTTAAAAAGAAGCTCCTAAATTAAAGGAGTAGAGTACTGTCACAAAATGGTATTGTAGGAACTTGGCCTTTCTTATGGTTTATATCTAGATAGGTATGCCCCCTCACACACACACAAAGCCTCATGTGCTCCCTCCTGCCACTCTTGATCTCTCCCTTTCTCTCTCTCTCTCTCTCTCTCTCTCTCTCTCTCTCTCTCTCTCTCTTTCTTTCTCTTTCTCTCTCTCTCTCTCTCTCTCTGTTTCTGGTCTGCCATACCATAGCAATTCTCCTCTACCATGCCCCTCTACATTGCTCCCCTGCCTTGAAGCCGGCCTGTCACAATAATACTATCTCTTAGTTATTGCAGGCTGATCAGACCTGCAATCTCGCAAACAAATGGGCAGCAAAGGCTTAAATAAATGAGACAAATGAAATGATTTCAGGGCTCTGAGATGTTCAAAACCCTCTCACAGAATTGGAGATTCTGG
>NW_004955407.1:10595556-10663088 GCF_000276665.1 Chinchilla lanigera
ACTCGCAGAGGTTCACTTACTATGAGTCTGCTGCCCTTCTCCAGACAAAAGGCCTAGGCCGGAGGCAAACTCATATAAACATGAAAAGCAAATTGATTAATACTGAATCCTGCTCAGAGTACTTTGTAGTGGTCTCCCACCAGCCAACTATGGACTGAAAGTTCTAGAAACTGTGAGCCAAAGCAAACCTTTCCTCCTCTAAATTGTGGGGTTCGGATATTGCATCCCAGCAATAAAAAAATGACTAAGACAGCCCTGAAGGTATTTAAAGCTTTCATGGACACCAGCGACCAACCTTCCAGTGACTAACCTCTGGCTATACCACCTGTGACTTCTTGCCCCACACCTTTCCTTCACAGCCTGCTTCCCCCTTAGCAATAATCACTGTGCCTCAATCCAAACTTCCCATTTTTATGTGCTGTTACATTAGTGTTGGTCATTTCAATATTAAAATAAGCCAGTTAAATTCTGAAACAACAAATGAAAAGAAAGTTCCTTTTGTTATGCAAGTAATCTGTTTGCCTCCAAATACTATGTTTTTAATATGTCCTTTCTGCAAGGAAATGTGTGCACATTTACAATCACACATCCAGTAGTTTTATTCAGATTTAAGATGTACCTTTTACTCTCTGCTTCCTCTCCTTCCAAACCAACTAGGAATCAATATGCAGATGCTTGATTTACAGGTGCTCAGGGTGACAGATCAATAAAGAACCCCATTGAAAAATGCTTGCCTGAAGGAGGAGAATATAAACTTTTTCCTTAATCTCTATGAAGCTTTGCTCCCAGGACCAAGCACTCCTTGTTCAGTGTCAATAGTACTGAATTTTCTTACTGCTTTTTCATGTCAAAGCACTCTTCAAATATGTACTTAATTAAGCCTCTCTTTTAACAGAGGTGGCCCTGCGTTCATCCCCCAGCCTCTCTTTCCTATCTCCTGTGTGGAAAGTCCTCTTTGAAGTCATGCAGGAGAGATGTACAGGGATGAAGGAGATGAGAACAGAGCCAAGGGCACTTGTAATGAACTTTTGATGGAAAAAAAAGTTTAGATTAATTCCGCTATTCTAGCTGTCCTCTATTTAGAATTCTTATAAAAGGAAATACAGAAAGATAATGAGTTAGATTTTATGTTAGTTCTGAAAGTCCTGCCCTCTAAGTGCGTTTGTGATGTCCTGTGGATTCCTGAGGATTTAGAACCCTGCAAATTTCCACTTTTATAGGACTTATTTACTTTGTATTAGCCCTAAACTCTTCATGTTTATTTCTTATGATTGCCTTGAAGTTCACAGGCAGAACTTGACTTATTAAAAGGTACCTATTTTTCTGAGTACTTCTCCATGGATTGATTCTTGGAAGGAAAGTCCATGATCATTTGTAACTATGTGTATTATTCATAACTACGATTTTGAAAATAGATGTTGATCATTTGAGAAAGTGTTTTCTAACTGCTTACAATACAGAGGCAATTTCAATAGTAGAATTGAATCTGATGTTACTATACATTGGTTGCCAAATAAGTCATTTTAATTTCTTATCACCGGTTATCTTAGTCATTTCCCAGAAAATTATTTTCTTAGATTGCTTATTTAAAGGTTTACAAAAAGATGTAGCAAATATACTCAACATAAATAACTTAATGGTCATAAGTTTCATAATTATAGTAACTTTTTCTTCATTGTATTCTTGTTCAGGCATGCTGAATCTTCCCTGGGACATTAAATTTCATAGATTGGCTCATGTTGTGTTATTGCAAATATCATTTTGACTTTTCATGCATTGCAGACAGGATATAGAAGTAAAGTAACAGCCATATTGCATATTTGATTTCCAATTTACCTGAACTTATTAAAAGAACTGTTGAGAGTCATTTTTTTATGCTTATATTGTTTTCCAGGTCACAGATACTCTACTCAGCAGTGAAATTGTCCTTACTAGTTTCTACAAGACACTGATTCCATTTCTTGTGATATTTTAATAGGTTTGTGCTCAAAAGTGCTAAGGTTCAGATATTTGGAAATTTTTACCCAAAAAAAGGTTAGGTATTTGCTGTATGTTTTTAGGAATTACTAATATGCTCTGCTCAATATAACTTTTACTTAGTTACTTTCCATATTATTGAACTATATTTATTTATATTGTATTGTTCACCTAAACATTGAACTTCTGTAACTTTTTATTATTCAGACGATCCAGGTCATTTTTGTTAATTTAATTAAAAATACACTTGACAGGCATAATCTTAGCACTCAGAAGGATCACCACAAGCTTCGGGTTAGCATGGGCTGCATAGGGAGTTTAAGGCCAGTCCAAATGACATAGCAAGATCCTGTCTAACCCACCCCCCACAATGAAGGAAAAAAAATGCATGAGATTTCATTAGTCAAAGGCATTTACTTCCTGATGGTACTTGCCAAACCATACACAATTTATTTAGTGCTAGCGGTTTGCATTGCAGAAAATACAAATTTAAAAACTATTAAGCTGAGCAATATCTTTGACTCTATTTTAGATGAAAACCTTCTTCTAGCGCTTATGAAATCTGCATACCTGATTCACATAGCATCTAAAATTAAGCCAAATGAAGGTAAAGTTCTGAGTCTGTCAATTTAGGCTGTTTGGTGTACAAATTCTTTTAATCTTTATTTTTATGCCATTAATATGCCATTTATTATTGGATGATGCTTAATTGTAAAGACCTCCAAGGATTTGGTTACTTGTCTATCGACCTAAAACACCACCTTCCCAGTTCTCCAAGGCCTGTCTTATACACTGTTGCTCAGGACTCAGCAGCTCTTCTCAGAAAAGAATTTGGGAGTGCGCACTGTAAGGATTTGTTCTTCAGCTCATTCACTATTTATGGCCCACTTTCATTTCCTTCATAGTACTTATCAGTACCAGAACAATTTATTCATTTACTCATATATTTTCTCCTATTAACTGAAATATAAGCTTTAGAGAACAGAAAACTTCAGTTCTATGAACTTCTTTCATTTATTACCAAATCTCTAGATAACAGAACAGTACCCGACTCATGGCAAACTCCATAGATACCTGTTCAGTCACTCAGATAGCACACACCTATTGGGTGAGTGAATACATTATTTACTGAACTGTACACGTGTCTAAAACCAGGTAGGTGTTCTTCTACAAAAATGCTCAGAGCAGAATTGATAAATACAATCAAGACTGTGAAGACTGGGAGTTATTTAGAACTTGGAAACAAAACAAGTGAAAGCCATGAAGAAAATCAAGTCTCTTTGTGGCTTTTACCTTTTAGTAGCACTATCTGAAAGCAGCTTTGTGTGCTACTGGAACTCTCAGGACACTGCAAAATGAAATTTGCTTAAGCATGGGAGCTGATAATTATTAAACACCCTGAATATTTTCACTTGAACCTAGCCTGAAATTCTATTCCATTACAAACTGGGAAATTGTGTTTTTATATGGTCACTGTGTATATGACCTACATTCTATCAGTAGATAAAATTAGATGAACTGATTTTATTTGGGGAGGAAAAGTGTCAAAATCTAAAATAATGAGTTTGGTTTTATTCTGGACTAGGATGGCTTAAAATCTTTGCTGGGTCCAACTATATTAGTTAAGGTGAAGATTGTAATAGATATGTTCTAAATGTAGACACCTAAAAGTATAAATGGTTTTCTTATGTAATAGATTTAAACAAGCAGTCTAGGTAAACATGTAGCTCTGTCCTCTGAAATCATTCAAAGATTTAGGTTCCTTATATTTTGTTTCTACCATCCTCATAGGCATTTTATGCATATGGTAATTGTTGAATCCCAGAAATGGCATCCCCCAGCTCATGGGAAAGAGAAGTATGAAGAACTCACATGCTCAGTGTTTCAAGACCAATACCTGGAAGTGTCACTTTCACATCTGGTCACATTATCTTACTGAAAACATAGCCAAAGGGAAGGGAGTCTGAGAAATATAATCTCTACTGGGGCAGCTCTTAGCCTGCAAAAAATCAACTATAGAAGAATGCAAAAATGGCATTTCATTGGACAGCTAGGCACTTCTTCACCCCAGCAAGGAGAGCATGAGTATGATGGCTGAAGTGGATTGGATGCTGTAGCATTCTAAAACTCATATGTCAAAATTCTAATCTCCATATGTTGGTTTTTAGAGGTGAGGGATTTGTAAAGTAACTAAATCAAGAGGATGGAGGCCAATAGTTTGACCAGTTCCTTATGAAAAAGAGAGATGTCTCCACTCTGTACTCCATATAAGAGAATGCTAGTCAGCAATCTCAAGTGTAGAAAGTGGTTGTAAATTTAACCTGACCATGCTAATATGTTGATCTCATATTTCCACATCCAAAGCTGTGTGAAACAAATTTCTGTTTCTTATAAGCCACCCAGTCTAAGGAACTTTTTATAGCTTCCAGGGGTGAGTAACACAAGGTCCATAAAGAAAATATTGACTATGGATTATACCCCTGGAGGGTATAATCAATTTAAAAAACTAAAATTAAAATAAGTTTTCAAAAATCATGTGTTGCTGATGCCAATTTTATAGTTAGCTTATAGTAATATTTAAGTAGTAATATACAGTAGAAAAGTATATTTATAACTACAATAGAGAACTGGGAATCCTAACCACAGTGTCATGTACAAAAGCACTTTTGTTTGTTCTCTATAAAGGAGGTGCAAGGCAAAGCATGCTAGAGCAAAAAGTCAACTCCCATATGTGCAATGTATTCCTTAGTAAATACCATGTCATGAACTGTCAAAATTTAAGTCTACTTCTAAATATAACTCTCTGTTACTCTATGAGTTAGGTGACTGTTCTTCTTACTTGATGTTTTTTAAAATATAGCTGCTTGCATCTTCTGAATTTTTGTGAATTCTCTGTTGTCATAAAATGAAATATATATAAAAGTTTAAAAGAAACAAAAATTTTAGTGCACTTACATTTTATTTGGTTATACAGATTTAATATTATATTATTTGAAGCCATTAGGAAATATGAAATTATGGTTTAAATATTTATTCTACTAATATTCACTAGCTTTCCACCTGCAAAGCACTGCACTTGACACATGGGATAAAAATGAGGAGCAGAAATCCTGTTTTTCATTTTTTAATTTTCCACTACATTTCTGACTGTTTATGTTGCAGGTGTTTCTAAATGGGGGTATCTTTATAATATGATATTAATATTGGATACTGGTTGTTTTTTCTTCTTTCATTTTTTTAAAAAAACAAAATTTCATAACAAAATAATAAGAGAAAAACAATACTGTATTCATTATCTCCAAAGTAATTACTTAGAGTATAAGACATAGACAAAAAAGGTTTTGTCTTACAAAAAAAAGAGACAGATAATAGCATGAAATTTTCTTTTCAATGAACTAAGCGGAACTAGCAGCATAAATGAAATAAATCAGCATACATATTAAAGCATTTTTGAAACAACAGAATAGGTAATCTGAGGAATTATTTTAATTTCTTCCTACTCTTTATCTGTCATCTATTTTGCTTTATTATTAATATATACATATATAGGCTGTGTTTCTCATTTAAGAAAAACCAATGTGATGTCTAACCTTGTGTGTCTGGCTTATTTCACTTAATTTTAGGTTCTCAGGCTGCATTCATTTATCCATGAATACTTCAAGTTTATCTGTCTTTATGGCAGTGTGGTATTCCATTGTGTATAAATACTGCATTTTCCCTGTCTATTTTTCTGTTAAAGGGCATACATGCTGTTTCCAAGATCTAGCTATTATAAATTATGCTGTTGTAAAACTGGGTGTGTACGAACCTCTGTAATATGAGGATTTTAACTATTTGGGGAAGATACCTGGAAGGAGGCTATCTGTGTCAAATGGAATTTCTGTTTTCAGTTCTTGAAGAATCTCCACTCTGCTTACCATAGTGGATGTAATAGATTACATTCCCACCAGCAGCGTGGAAGAGTTCCTTTTCCCACACATTCTTGCCAACATTTGTCCTTGTTAGATTTTTCTGATAATAGACTTTTTTTCTGGGGTAAGGTGGTGTCTCAATGTAGTTTTAATTTTCATTTCTCTGATTGCTAGCTATGATATATTTTTATGTATCTATTGGCCTTTTATATTTCTTTTATGAAGTGTCTATTCATTTCAGTGGCCCATTTTTTGACTGAGTCTTTTATTTTGGGGAATCAATTGTGGGGGGGTTCTTTGTATGTTCTAGATGTTAGTCCCCTATTTTAGAAATAGTTGGCAAAGTTTTTCCCATTCTGTGGATTGTCTATTCACTCTATTGGTTGTTTCCTTTGCTATGGAGATGCTTTCTAATTTGATATGATCCCATTTGTTTATTCTCAATATATCTTGTGTCATTAGAGGAACTGTGCTTCTTGTGAAATCAAAAATCACTGTTTCTTTTAAATAGTGAAAGTAAGATTTACATGTAACTATATTCCAACAGAAGGAAACCAGAATTCACTGAAAATGTAAACTATTTTTAATAATCTCTTTTTAATAAACTTAGATATATTTTATTTAATGACCTTAAATTACATTTAATATTAAGCACTTTTAGTGGAGAAGAAACAATTTTAAAACATGCAATTATTATTTCAATTTCTATATGATAATAAGTTGAAAACTACACAGGGTAAACATCCAAGCTACCATCAAAATACTAACTAGAATGCTCCTATGTGGCAGATGGATGAGGCATAAAGCAGAAAATCAAAGTACACTAAAAGTTTTATGATTTCATTGTGAAAACTTACATTTCTCCATATTGAGAAATATAGACAGTCTTGCAAGGAAGTGCACTTTAAAGTTTAAAAAGTCAATCCTCTTATCTTTTTAACTTGAAAGTAATTCTAGCAGCAATCAAACTCTTTCCAAAGACAAACAGAGAATATGAAGAATTACTTTTGATGAGTACCTCAAATTAGCTTTATAGATGCCATTATCTTTAACCTCTGAACACTAAACAGGGGGTCATCAGAATTATTTCAACAGATTTTGGTGACTATTGTATTTTTATAGATATTTTGAATTTTGTACAGATATTCCCATAGAACTCCGTATTATGTATCTATCTTCTTTCTTAATGCTTTCATTCCAGATACTTCTAATAGGATAGCTTAAAATTCAGTCCGAAACCACTATGTGCACTATGAAAACAGGTTAATTGAACAAGAAGTAACTAACATGCCTGCTAGTGTCAAAATTGTCTCTAAAGAAAGATAAGAGCAGGAAATACCTCCATTTTCCTCCAAAATTATTTGTTGAGGATAATTTTTTTAAATGTGACTGTCAATGTAAGACTGAAAAGGAGGAAAGAACTTTGCTGTTTCAGAGTAAATTGTACAACCTAGAACAGCCCAATGAGACTTTTTTTTTATTAGCAGGGTGAAAGTGAAGGCTTTAAAGCCACGGGAGCTTCCCGGATCAGAAATGCCTGCCTAAATATAGAGACTACATTTGAACACATTCCTATACTGAGAGAGAAAGGCTCTGACCAATTCAGCCATGTAAATGTATAATGGACTCTCAACTGTCACAATCAGTGTAAACAAATGGTAGTTTATAGGTTATACAACTTATTTCCACTTTGGAAAATTTCTTCTGGCTATTTGTAGGCACCACCTTACATAAAGTACTCAAATACACACAGTTCAATAAGTTAACGCACCTACCAACATGTTTTTTATATCCATAAAAGAAATTAAGTCTCCTGGGATTTGTGACTAAGAATCTCATGCCTCATGAAGTATCTTTTTTCTATTTCTAAGTATTTTTCACCTTATCTACTTTTCCTGTTTTCCCAACAGTTAAGACTGAAAACTTGGAATTCATTTTTATTCTGCCCTTCATCTTAAATTGTTTCTTTGCATTCAGCTGATAGTGAAAAGTTTTCAAAAAAAATTCTGGTTGGTGTGCCGGGTGATTAGTCCACTGAAATGTGTTTCCACAGCCTTCTTTTGTAGTTCTCCATTGCTACAATCCCTTTTAATGTTTGTCTGAATTGAACTATATTTGCCATCTGCTGTTTTAGACTCGCAAATGATCCGAAACCTTTGAATTTTGTTAAATCATTCCTCATTATTGCTTTTTTAGTAGTATCTATAAAGTCTATCTTTTCCTTTCCTCCTTATTTCCTTATGTCTGTCATTTACATACTCTGTAGTCCCTAAGGAACTAAGACAGCAAGCAATCAGTTTCAAATGCAAACTCCCCAGTTAAAGTATAGCTGATCTATTTTAAAATAAACGTTCCCCATCACACAGCTTCAATATAATGCTTTTTAAAAGTTTACTTACTTGGTATGCATATGCAGGCGATTGATGACATTTGGGTCTTTTTGGATTTTTAGACTGTATTGACTTAGAAGTTCTTTTCTACCACAGTATTAAAGTTTTACTTTCCATATCATTTCCTTTATTGCTTTAGGTTTTTGCACCTCAATGTTTTTCAACTTGCTTCAAAATGTTTTAGAAACGAAGGGTCCAAAAAAAAAAAATTCATAGCGTGATACTGCCCTGAAAAGAAGTAGAATAAAGGAAAGTGTTCTGATCTAAACCTTTGGGGACAAGCCAACAACATTCTTTTATTTCTCCCTCACTTTTATCTGAACACACGCAAAAATGCAGAATCTTTTCATAGCACCTTTGCTTGCTTTTCATGGGCAATCACAGGAGGAAAGCTTCACAGAAAGTGTTACAGGAATAGCACTAAGGAAGAATGTGTAACCTCTCCATGATTTCCTAGGTAATAAACTGTGCCTCCATTTAGAGATCAGTTATTTACTCATTCATTATTTCATTCATTTGTTTGTTTTTTAGTTATCAGTTACCATGTAACTACAAACTTATTGGCTTAAAATGTAAACAATGTATTATTTCTTATAATTTTGTGGTTTGGTTGGAATCAGTTTTTCTGTTCACACATGGCGTTAACTGGAGTCACTCATAAAGCTTTATTCCATGAGAGGCTTTACTGAAGCTAGAATCTTCAAGATTATTCCATTGATGTATCTGTTGGGCTGATTGGGTTGGTGGGGAGTACTGGACTTCTCTCTTTAGGAGAGTAGCCGTGTACCTTGCCTGGTAATCCAGAGACCCAAGAAGGCAAAAGTAGAAACTTTCAAGGATATGGAGGACTGGCTCCAAAACTGATGCATCATTTTCTCTGTATCTATTAATAGAAAAATTTCACAAGGATAGCCAAGATTCAAGAGGAGAATTGTATCTCTTTATGAGAGGAACACCATGCACATCTAGGCTTGGTAGGAATTGCTTAGTGATTGTCATTCACATTCCTTCCATATGTAAAATGGATTAATTTCCTAATAAGATTTCCAAAGTCTTACCTGAGCATGGCTTCACAGTTGAGCTCAAAGTGCAGGATCTGAGTTAGATTAGTTTCAGCTATGAATGCTGTTATGGTATAGATCTGAAGTGTCCTTTGAGGAGCTGGGATATAGCTGAGCAGCACAGCACCTGCCTGGCAAGCACGAGGTCCTGAGTTCAACTCCTGACACCCTGCCCACCAAAAGTTTAAAAAATTAAAATGTCCTTTAAAAGTCTCCTGTTTCCAGGGGTGAGGCTTTTAGAAAATGGTTGTATCATTCATCTACTAATGACTCCATAGCTGGATGCACTTTTAGGATGTAGGATCTCATCAGAACAGGCAGGTCACTAGGGCTGTGACATGGAAGGGTGTATTAGTCTCAGTCTCTGTCTCTCTCTCTCTCTCTGTCTCTGTCTCTGTCTCTGTCTCCGTCTCTCTCTCTCTGTCTCAATCCCTGGCTCCTGACTATCATAGGGTGAAGAGCTTTCACTCACCATGCCCTTTCACCATGCTGCTTCTGCCTTGGAACCAGTGCCAATTATGTACTCAGTCCACTGGAGAGCACCAATTAAACCTCTCATCCTTTGGTTGTGGGTGCTGATTATTTTGCTCTGGCAAGGGGAAAGAGACTACTTGCTACCAAGTGTGGGGAATTGTCATGATCATACTTGACCCTGTTGAAAACTGGTCTGCAGAAGAAGTTTGGAAAGGTTTAAAGATGTGCTCTAAATAAGCCGAAGAACATTATAAACAGAGTATAATGGGTGATTGTATTTGGAGCTTGGAAGACCAGAGTTTTTATAGAAATACATACAGTGGAGGCCAGGCTCAGAAGGTTTCAGTTGGAAATAAAGACTTTCCTGACCACTGAACTACAGGCCATGTGTGTTAGGCTCTAACCGAAAAGATGTCTACATTTTTCCCATGTCCTGAGAATTTGCAGGAGACTGAGATTTGAGGTGGTGAACTACTTTATCTGGTGGAGGAAATTTCATAACAGTCCAACATTCAGGCATGGCATGGGTGCTACTTGTAGCTTTCGGTCAGATCTATAGTGAGAATCAGGAGCAAAAAGTAAAGCTGTAGATGAAAAGTTTGCAAATTTGCCAGAAAAGAGATTTTGAAAAATTGAGGCAGAAAGGATATTGTTGCTTTAAAGATTAGGAGTAAAAAAAAAAAAAAAAAAGGAAAAAAAAACTCAAGTAATTGCTTCAGGATATCAAGAGAGATATGTTTAGGGTATCTCAAGAAGTAGTTCTTGCCTATCACAGGCTCAGTAATATGAATGGGTAAACTCTTTTGAAAGACTGCTTTGAGAAGAGAACCCCAAGCACCCTGCTCCTTCAGGGCAGGCTAAGGAAGTATATGCCTGGGTTCAGCCATCCAGGCACTAGAGGGGGCTGCAGTCATGTCCCAAGGGGACCAGATGATCACTCAAAGTGACAGAAGATCTTGGCATCATCCACGTGGTGCTGGTTGTTCAGGCATGCAAAAAGTGAGAGTTAAGGGGTCATGGAGGCTTTCACCCAGGTTTCTGACCACTTGTCCTTGAGAGGGGGATATGTGAAGGTTTGAGGGTGAAAGCAAAGGTACATGGGAGACCCCAGGAAGTTGGACATAGAAGGAATGTCAAATATCTGCTGGGAAATATCACAAGCGGTGTGCAAAGCCAGCCCAAAAGAAAGGTCAGGTGAGCTGCGACCAGCAAGTCCATTATAGCAAGACTGCCTAAGCCCTTTGGAACTCACAGTTCACCTCCAGCTGCCTTGGGTGCTGAACATGGAACTAGAGCATTTAACATTTGCATTACTGGGTTTCAATCTGACTTTGGTCATAATTTTTTTCCATCCTCCATTTCTCCCTTTTGGACTTGAAATATTTATCCTATATCATTACATGTTGGAAGTATTTAACTTTCTTGTTCATTTTCACAGGGACTCACAGCTTAGAGTTTACTTTGAGTCTCAGAGAAGACTGCACGTGGACTTTTCAACAATGCTGAAACTGTTAAGACTTTGGGGACTTTTAGAGAAGTACTAAATGCATTTTGTATAATGAAATGGGCATAGCCTTTTGGAGGCCAAAGGTAGAATTTTATAGTTTATATATAAACTATATATTATAGTTTATAGTTATTATATAGTTATATACTATATAGTTATTATACATTATATAATATATAATATAGCTATTATATATTATATAGTTATATATAGTTATTATAGTTTATACATAAAACTATATATAGTTCACATATAAAGTATATATTATAGTTTAATTGTGAAATGTCCCCCAAAGTCTCACATTTGGAGGTTGGGCCTACTTGAAAGAATGAGTCACTGGGTGTGTGGCCTGGAACAGTGCATATTTGTCCCCAGCATTTTCTTCTCATTCTGCTTTCTGGATGCCAGGGTTAAACTGCTTTTCTCCCCAATTCCTCTCTACCACGGTGTTTCTGGCTTGGAGGCAGCCAACAATAGACTAAATGTACTGTAAAGCATGTGCTAAAATAATCCTCTCATCCTTTAAATTATGGATGTTGAGTATGGATATTTCCTAATGATAGGGAAGTGATTATATGATAGATAATCAGATGCAACTCCATTTAAGCTAAAGACCTACAAAACTTGAAAATATAAATCATTTGACCTTTACATAACCCATATTGAATGACAAGAAAGAAAAATAGTTGCTAAGAATGGGAATCACAGCCATGAGTTTGTAAAAGCTGAGCAATAAAAGGGAAAAAGAAAAGACAAAAGGACTAAAGAAAGCAAAATACCGCTGAGAATATATTTTAGGTTTTGCATCTTCCCTGGATTAGTCCTCCGTTCTGCTCTGTGAGAGTAGCTCCGCAGTCACTTAGGAGCAGTGTGGTACTTTCTTCCTGAGGTTGCTTTCCTTTTCTTTAAAAAATGACCTGAATTTTCAGCTGAGTACCAGTCTCAGTTTACTTGCTCCCTACTGAGGGTAGTCTCCCAAAGGCAGCTTTTAGTTTGAAATGTCTTTGTCTTTTTGGGCTTAATTTCAGGATGAATTCTCTAGTAAAATAATCTTTAAAACTTTATGAATTTATTATATAAATGTTTGAGGCTCACTCCTTGCTCCTGAAACCTCATGGTTTAAGATTTTCATGTGGTAGCACCCACTTGTAGGCATTAATTTCTGTATCATTCAACATTCAGTAAAGAAAGTAGAACCATTATAAATGCAGGATAGGGAACTCGTTATAGAAATTAAATAACACATAATTGTGAGGAGAACTGGAATAATGAAGATCCAAAAGGGAAAGTTGTAGAACCAGAAGAATCAACAGCTTGGTTCGTCAGTGTGACCAGGTATAGCCAACTGCTGAAATGAGACTGTGAAATGTGGCCAGTAGAGAAATTTATGGGATGCTCTTACTTCTCTGAGTATCCATCCAACCAATATCTCATGTGGTAGTACATGAAATTATTGTGTAGTTATTGGTACTTAGAAGAACCACTACTCAGAAAGATGAGCTAAGTGCAAAGTTGAGGAGAGAAAGGTTAACTTGGGAATCTACCAATATCTTTATGACTATCTAGTACCACAAATAATTTTAACAGCCTGTGGAGAATATTTGCTGCTTCTCTTCCACCTCCCAAATTTCACACGTTTCTATTTTATTCATTTGTACCCCAGTACAAAAAAGGGACTCTAAGAAATGGTGGTCCTGCATTTATCAAGTTACTAAAAGATCTAACCAGCATAGCCAGAGAGTACCCACTGTTTTCATAAACTACAGTGATTCCCAATGGAGCTCATCGAGGCTTCCCTGATAAACCAATAAGTGAACAATTGTACATCATGATGATGTAGCAGTTGTGCAGGCAAACAAAGCTTGCACATAAATGTTATGTGTGAAGCTTATGCATGTTTTCATATTAATCAATATAATATTTATATAAGATATCCAATTTTAGACCCTCAATAAGAGCTTTTAAAAATTCCTAATTCTAGTACTTCCCTGATAGGGAGGTAAAGTCCTAACAAAGTTCCTTGGAGCATCAACATAAAGTTTTCTAGAAAAATCTTTTCTGGTATAATTCATGCACATGTTTGCATCTAGTACTAGGCCCTGCTCCATTGAGTATACCATTCTAAACACTCAGTCCTCAGGCTCCTAACCAAAGCATTATTCAATCCTCTCTTGTCTCACTGCAAAACAGGTCTGAAAAAAAAAAATCCCAGCTCCAGAGCTTCCATGAAACTCCCCAAGTCCTTTCTTATGACTGTCTCTCAGTTCAACTTTTCTTCTTATCCAGGTTTGCTGCATTAACTCTCCAACATCTATCTATCCAGAGAACGTTTGTCAGTAAAATGTCCTCTGTAAACTTCTGCATCTTAAAGTCTACTCAGAAAAACCAACCTTGTCAGATGCTATCTTACAAAATGGAGAGGGGTGAGGAGAACAGAGATTGAGGAATTATCCAAAGTCAAATAAATGAACTATACAACTATGGAAGTCCTCAGAGAACACTCACAACATAGAGATAGCATGCAACATTTACAAAATAGTCTGGAATAATGCTTAGATTAAACTGTTTTACTATATAAATAGATGCCATTGATAACATACAGATTGAACACCAGATTTGCTTTTGCTGTCCATACCTACGATCACTGCAGTTCTCCACTCATGTAGCACAGATCCATAACTACCAATGGCATGTTAAAAGAGACACCAGCCTCACACATATAATGGCATTGAACTGATCCCAAAATGCTACTCACCACCAACCTCACCAAAAAGCAAATAAGATTCAAAGTGTTTTAAATATAAAATAGACTATTTAAAAGTATAGTCAGAATAGATTGAAGGTGCATCAATTCAAAAAAGGGCCAGGCCTCTATGGCTGTCTAACATGAAGAAAGATGAAACATGAAAATATTTTGACTACTTTGAGAGGTATCTCCATTCTTTAATCATTCTTCTTTTTTTAAGTGTGTAATGTGCTCAGAAGTGGTGTGATTCACATATTAGGGAATTATTGCGGTGAATCATAGGAATATCCTGAGAAAATCTCAGGCAGAAATACACATTTAAGCAATTTTTTAAACTAGTATGTTTACATTTTAGAAATGACTCATCATGTTCTATTGTGTAAATACACATTTAGGTTAGTAAAGGCCTTTATAAAGCTATGAATTAAAGCCAAGTGGATGTATTGGAGTTAATCTTTTCTGCCTGCTTTCAGCGCCATTTTGTAAGAGTGGGGTGAAATTGGACATTGTGTGTGTATAATGATGAAAAATGGTGGGTTACAATAAGGAATAATTCTTTTGATTTCCAGAACATAATGGCCTATGAATTATGTTTAAAATTAATGAAAGAGAAGATAGAGAATGATTTGAATCTCATCAGTAGCTATTTTTCTCTTTCTCTGAGGCAGCAATGAGCCATTTTCTAAGAGATTTGAACTTTTGTCAGCAAGTCCTTGTAAACTTCTAAAAGGTCTTAATTTGAAGCTTAACCTTTTTAATGATGACTTGTTTCACTTAAAAGAAGAAACAAATAAGCAGTTGGACTTC
This sequence comes from Chinchilla lanigera, assembly GCF_000276665.1. Taxonomy (NCBI): domain Eukaryota; kingdom Metazoa; phylum Chordata; class Mammalia; order Rodentia; family Chinchillidae; genus Chinchilla; species Chinchilla lanigera. Next base: position 10,610,430 of record NW_004955407.1, read on the forward strand.
CTGAGAGGTTTCCATTGTGTGAAGACAATTTCTTTATAAATCTAAATAAGTTTTTAACATTTGAGAAGATACGTACATTACAGCACATCTTCTTGCCAGGAAAGAATGTTCTTCTTTAACTTTACAAGTAGCCAGAAAGAAAAGGATGCTTTTTCCCATAAAAAAGTGGATACAAAAGCAATGAAAGAAAAACTGCTTATGCCTTAACTTTAGGCTCCAGCACTACATAAAGAAAACCAACTTATCAATATTGTTATGTAAATTCTAGGACAATTATTCTGTGTTATAGATTAATTTATTCAATCTTCACATAGAACATGTTTTTCCTTTTTATTCAGAGAAGGAAGTTTCAAAAAAATTTAAATGATGGTATCAGTGATAAAACTTCAGGAAAAGCAAAAGCCCTGTACGTGCTTGGAAAGAGAAAGATACCGCCTCTATATGGGCTCATGCATATATCCAAACTCACACTTAAGCATCAGAAAAACATCATCCTTGGTACATCCCTCATCTCCAGTCCTTCAGTTCTTTTAAAAAAAAATCCTGCATAGTCTGTCAATTCACAAACTGTTTTCCTTAAAAGGAAACTGCTATAAATGCTCACTATACATCATGAGTAGCTTCTCCTAGTTTTGCATTTCCCAAAGTATAGTGCATGAACCACTGATTGTCAAAAAGTCAATTTTCAGTGACATATTATTCTCTTATTTGGTTTTAGTAGTTTTCAATTTAATGTACAGATACCTTTCACTTAGTATTTCTATTTATAATAATAATACATAGTTTAAGTAAATTTAAAGAAAATAATCAATTTTAAATATTAGCTATAATATGAAATATTTAGGAAGAAGCTCATTCAGAATACTGTTCAAATCGCTTCTTGGCCTTTTGGCTAAGATCAAGTGCAGAATGCTGTTCAAATAAAGTATATATGCTATTTTATCTCCTGACATTTGATATTATAAAATGATTTTTTAATTTTTTTCAAAGATTCTAAGGTATTTTACATTTTCTCTATATTAATTTCCTTCATAACTTTGCTTGTTGTATACTTCTTTATGTTTTATAGTTTTAGCTAATTTTTATGTAGATTGTGAAATCTGAATTGTTGTTCCACTACTCCTGGCACTCATGCAAACTTAGCAGACAGCTTATGCTGGTTATTGCATTGAAAAACACTCATTAACAACCACTCTGCCATCGGCTTGTTTTTTCTGATACAGGCCTCAAGACTGCCAGAGTGATCTTGCAAGACAAGTGTTGCAGACCACTCAGTTGCTGAAAACATTCAGTTGCTCCTAGTGCTTACAAAGTGTATTCTGTTCTTTCATAAGGTACATGATCAATTTGTGGCCTCATTTCCCAACTCTGAGTATCTTTTGCCCTGTGTTCTTCATTGCTTTTCTGCCACAAATTTTGTCTTTATTTTTGTAATATATTACTCCATATTTCTGTTGACTTTTTAATCACAATTATTTCCAGTTGCATTCGTTAAATATATTAGCACTTCAAAGAATAATTTTGATACTTTTTATGCCATAAGAGATCTTGGTTTTTACATGTGCAAAATGTGGAGTCTTCCTTCCTAAAATTATGAAGGATTTTTTAAATATAAAAATAAAAATTAAACTATTTTAAATTAAACTATGTTTTACTTAAAAAGCTAGTAAAAATCAAACATTATAGAATCAATTCTTAGTTATTAATATGTATATTATCTAATTATGTAATGATATATCATAATTCAAGAATATAAAAGAAATTTTAGTTTTAATTTCAGCAAAACATAGTTACTTTGAGCATGTGATAGAACAACAAAATTGAAATCAGACTTCTTGCTATTTTGACTGTCGTGAGTTGCCCTAATTTACCTGTGTTGTTATTAAAATGAGGCATTAAGAGTGAGACTAATGTTTGACATTTGTTTGAGCATTGAAGCACATAAAGGAAATATTACTTTCTGTGATTATTAATAAAGTCTAATAGTTATTCATATTTCTGTTAATATATTATAGTTTTGTGGTGCTTTTTGTTGATATTGTCCAAGTTTCCTAAAAACACTGATGGTAGGTAGGGAAGCTTCTATTTCTGAGTGTTTTTGTGTGTATAAAATCCAAATAACATGTAAAACAACAGTAACTATTTCCTTAAGTCATATAAGAGATAACAATATACAGTGATTACTAGGAATTCTTCTATTAGACCTTTAAATTTTGTGTTAAATTCTGGGTGCTAATAGAAACTAGATGGCATCTGAAGGAAGATGTATGGGACAGTAGAGTTGTTCATAAAATGACAGTGATATAAACTTGGAGCTATTATAAAATGATGAAAAAAGCTGCATATATTTTTAGGTTGGACAGGAGATTAGGCAGAGGGGTGCTGATAATATCTGACCACCAGATCTCCAGAAAAAAAGAGAAAGTCCTACTTTTAGCATTTATTAATATCCTTTCTGTAAATATTCTCACCACAACCTATTTCTAATACACATATCATGGTGGAATGCAGGGCAGGCAGGAGATATGCAGTAGCACCTATGAGGTGGACCTTTCAGGCTGCTGTAACAAAGCATCATAGACTAGGTGATGTAGCCAACGAAAATTTACTTCTCAGAATTCTGGAGACTAGAAGCCCAAGATTAAGTTGTCAACACATTCCATGTCTGTTAAGGGCCCACTTCCTAGTTCACAGATGGTCATCATCTTTCTGTGCTTTCGCATGATGAAGGGGCAAAGAAACAATTTGGGGTACCCTAATCCCTCTCCTGAGGGTTTCACCTCCATGATCTAATCACCCGTAAGGTACCCCGTTCAAACGGAAGATTAGGATTTTTAATTTCTGACTTTTTGACAGGGATAAATATCAATATATAGCATCTCATAGCAATATGTAGAATTTCTGTATTTCTATTATGCAGCTATACATTGAAGTAGTTGAAGCAAATTTAATCATAGATAATACTGAAATACATTAATTGGAAAGTGATGAACTGTCATTAGTTTTGTTTTAAATTTAATTTCCTTAAAAGTTTTATAATTCATTTTAATAATGTCTATTTTAACAAGCTGGCAAATTTCCTAAAAATTTAAAAATTAGCTTCTATAATCTGGAATATTCCAGATGTAGCTAACTATTAGATTAATGTAAGACCCCAGTATTACTTCTTCAAATATTTGAAGACAAATCCTTGAGAAGGGTACGTGAAACTCTAGTTTTTATTCCAGAGGATATCACCACTAATATGCAATATAAGATAGCTGAGTTTAGACCAATTTTAAGAACAGACATTTCAGCAATGAAATTTGCCAGTGGTTAGTTTTTTTGGGTATTAAATTCTCACTGAAGATACCCAAAGAGACACATTTTAGTGAAAATATCCACGAATCTACATTCCTTCAAGGAAGGAATTCAGAGCTGTGGAGACTGTTCTCATACACTGCTTTCCCAGCTCTGAGGTGTGAATTATTGCTTTGCTTATCTAATATTTGCTTTTAGAATTTTTTGATTCACGATCTCAAATCAAGTGCTCAAAAATTTATTTTTGAAGTTATTCCTACTGACCTTCCTGGGTGTGAGTTACTGCTTCAATACAAACTGTGCAGAAGAGTAGGCTTCTCAGTGCTTTCCGTGCATGCAAGTCCTATAGGCACTGAGACGGTACTTGTCAGTCTGGTATCCCCAACAGGAATGAAAAGAAAGGCCATAGGCAAATGACTTTTTCCCTCAGGGGTCTTCTGAAATGAAGTGAAAGAAGGAACAGGAAAAACAAGAAAAGTAATGTGTTCATTCTTTCCTCAAAGTCAGTTGGCTCAGACTCTCAAATTAAATAAACTAGGTGGGAAGGAAAAAAATGTGAGCTTAACAAGAGGCAGCCATGTTTACAGATTTCTTACTTGTAGGCATCTCTAAAATAAGTGCCCAAAATGAAAAAAATCACCAGAATTCATGGCTCTATCTATCTACATTTAGATAGAAAACTGAGAGGCATCCATAAATGAAAATCAGCTAAAAATACAGCTGTCATTTCAGTAATTTGAATATGCATGCACTTTATTTCTAACTTCTTCGTGACTTCCAGAGTATTTCAGTATTGTGTAGAGTTTCAGTTTTAAAAGCTGTGAGATGATAATTTAGAGGAACACGCACGCACACACACACACAATTTTATTATGTAACAGGGAGTTAGAGGTTGGGTCTGCAGATGCTATATGGGCAGCTAAAAGCAGGATAAAGACTTATCTCTGCCTTCACGTTATTTTTCCCCTTTATTATCTTAAAACTGGGAGTCAGATTCCTGCTCAGCTCTGCATGCAGGCACGTCATTCATTTGAGTGTCTGTAATGTAGGGTTCATTGACCTATGTTTACCTGGCTTCTAGAACTCCCCTTTCATGATTAAGGGCACTAAGACAAAAGTACTTGAGGTAATTTTCAAGCTTTGCAATGACACGCAGTTGCCAGCCCCTGCGAAGCAATACCTACATGCCTAGAAGTCTTCATTTTTATAAACCTACGAAAACCTTGTATAAAAGGAAAAGCAGATCCTCACACACCATCCATGATGAAATCACCCAAAGCAGGAGAAATTACTCTATGACAAGAACAGGCTGTTCCTCTGAGAAAGAACTGTCCTCTCAGCATGAGAACCACACTGGCTCCTCAAATGGCAATGGCTCTCTCAGAACCTTGCAGAAACAGTCCTGAGATACTAAGCAACCAGATCACAGCTTGCCCAGGATTCTGTACACTGCCAGCTACACATACCCTCTGGGCACACAAACCCTCAAAATTTGCCTTTCTTCCTTTCTTTCTTCTCTAAAATCCCTAAATTTGTGTTAATCCCTAAAAGACATATCTTGAGCCTCCTTTTCTGTGCTGGCCAGCATGGCCATGCTGATTAAAGCTCCTATCCTGTCCCTCAGCACCATTGTCTCCTTGATTGCATTATGGAATGGATTCACTACCCTGGTCTCCAGGGATCCCTGGAGCCAGTGCTTTTGCCCTAAAACTCTGGTAATAATGAGACTGACTTACATCTCCCTTTTATCAAATTTTTGAAGCATCAAGTTTTAATATGCTGCTCTTGAAGCAAAAATTTTCATTGAATATCTGGATAAATTAACTACCATTGCAAATGTTGTTACTCAAGCTGTGATAATGATATGAGTAATGAAATCTGCATTTTAGACCATACATTTCTACGTACAGCACAGCCCCACACAATTTCTACCAGAATTTAGCAAATGCAGCAGAAGAGATGCAAGAGTCCCAACTAGCCCAAAATTATTTTCAAGACTAATATCTCATTTTATATTAATGCAAAAAACAGCAGCTTTTACTCTATAATCTATCCATATTTTTATAATAAAGAGAAAATTTAAATGCAAGACATTCTTTTTTGATTCTTTTTGTAGGATTACTGACATAGTAGCAAGATGGTCCATGAACATCCACAGCTGCATGTACACCATATATCCTTGTTGTTACACATGTCCTGGTTTGAGAAACACTAATCTTTGGGGCAGCAAGCTGTCTCTTCTTGTTAACTTCTTGCACATGCAGAGTGAAACATATACAATTATAATGTATTAAACAGAAGTAATTTTAAATAAAATGAAATCATTTTACATATTTCTAGGTCAAGATGTGTCACAAGCATATGACTTTATTCTTCTTTCTGTTCTCCAAACCACTGAAGATAAAGAAGCACTTAAAATATTAGAATAAATTTGTAGCACTATTGGCCAGAAATTTTATTTTTAAATTGAATATACTAAACAGGTGAACACAGAGGGAAAATCTTAACAGATCTAGGTAAACTTTATTTTTTTATTTTATTTTTTTATTTTAAAAATAAAAGGAGGAAAACATTAACAGACAGACAACATTTTACAACATAGCAAAAGAACAGTACAGACAATACGGAGTTACAAAGTGGTAGGGAATTAACATTATATAATGGAATATTACTCAGCTGTAAAGAAAGATAAACTCGAGGCTTTTATAGGCAAATGGTCACAACTAGAGACCATACTCATAAGTGAAATAAAGCAAACATACATGTGCAAGCACCGCATTGTTTCACTAGTGTAAAACTTGAAAGAGTTAATTTAAACTTGGAGGTATGATAGACACTGTGAAATGATAGGAAACCGCTCAAGAGTAAAGGGCAACTGGGATGTGGGAAAAGAGAAAGGAAAGAAGGAGAAATTTTGTATGTATGTATATACAGGATAGATAACATGGTTGTTCTTCTGTCTTCTATTTCTATGCTGAAAGAAACTGTCAATGAGTCTTTGGTTGATCAGTATTGCATTTCTATATCTGTTTTCATGAGAAGTCACTTTGAAGATATCTAAGTAAACTTTAATACAATATAGGAAAAGAGAAACTTACTCTGAAGAGGATATTCCCATCAGAATTCCAAACTAATCTCATGTAAGTGGCAGAAAACACTACACAGCAATAGTCAGTTATGTAAATTAGTTAATGGGCTGCCAAATAGCCATGCCAATCCCTTGCTCTGGAATCTACCAAGCTAGCACTATCGCTGCTAGAAACTCCAGAGGAGATGCTTACTCTAAGTGACTTTGGTTGTGAATGAACTAACTCTTGAGCTCAGAGATAAACGCTCTTTCATATCTTCAAACGCAGTGCTGGAAGTCTTCAGCTCTGTATCTCAGTGAAGGGCCCTATAATTGCCAAAGCTCAGAATGATTTTCATATGTGCTCATCATCACCAGACAGATGAAGGAGACTCCAAAAGTGGAAGAAAGTATTTATTCAAGCTTCAGACAATAATTTTAAGAGGAGAATAATGAAGTCAGTATTCCTGAGGCCACCCCCAAAATAAAATAAAAGAAATAATCAATCAAATATTCTAAAACAGTAAAGTATCATAACTGAAATTCAAATCCTAGTATAAGAGCTAAGCAATGAACATTCAGGAGAAAGGGAATATGCACACAAAAGACATATAGGAGAAATATTGTCAGAAAGTTCCCATAGATGCACATATCAGCTACTTTGTCTTATTCTTTACAATATACATTGAAAGTCACTGCATTGTCCTTTACATTAGCGTTCTTCTAATAAACATGTTTGTTCCTAATATTTACAAACTGGGAATTTGTGATCATATACTAAATCTTGTCTTCACTCATCTTCATGTAAAAAGAGAAATTCGGGTACCTGACTTTTTAATATCCTCCTAAAGAAATATATGTCAATAACTTTCACTTAATGAATTCCATCTTTGTGTTTCTCAAATATTCTAGAAAGTTTCTATTCCTGTGTCCACTTTACTTATGAGAAGACTGAGGGTGACACAGTTGCAGAGCTCACAAGTGAATGGCCTATAGGATACAAATCAAAGATTTATGTAGTGGTTTCTCTAAAACATCAATGTCTTTTGCCAGGGTTTCTAAGAAAAATGCAATATAGCTTAAAATTTTTCACAAAGCTTCAGCTTAAGCTATGCTAATAAAATTCTAGAATAAAAAATCTATGAAAGAGGCTGAGCTGTATCTTTGTATATATTAAATATAAAGCTGAGAAGTACAGCTAATGTTCTCCCATCCCCTGAACACAAATGCATTTTTTATTTTCCTTTTTCTAAGTACTGATATACTAAATATTGTAATTGCTAATTAATTTTAAAATATTATCTATAATGAGATGATTTTGACAACTAAATGGGAAAAATATTTTTTAAGTTGTGTTTCATAGAAAAGGAAAAAGACAAAATTTCATATTTAGAAGAAAGAGAATAAGGAAGGTAAGCTTACCTATCACAGTGATATACATCACAGTGATATAGAGGAAAGAAATATAACTCCCAAACTGCTAGATGTCAGATACACTGAGTTCGTGTTCCCTAAAATAAAAGAATGAATTCTAAGAAATAATGGAGGTTAAGAGTGGAAAAACTTTATTGAGAGAGGTAGCTCTTAAGAGACAGAAGGGGACGCATAGTGAGTTGCTATGGAGTCTACTTCACAGAGGAAGTCTTATACAACAAGGTCACAAGGTGGGTACAACAGGAGATGGGTACAACATGGGCCGACACTATGATTAACCAATAGGATTACAAGTACAGGCACTTAGGTAATACTGATCCCGTGGTGAAGCAGGTCACGTAGCAATGGTACATGGAAAGAACAAGGACCCTTTGTGGAAAGGAAAGATCAGGAGGTCGTTGTCACCCATTTGGGTGACCGATGTCTATTTAGACTTTATAGGATCAGACCAATTATAGTATACTGCTAATCCCCCAGGGAGTCATGCAAACCTGGTCATTCCACCCTTGCCTTGAGCCCTGCCCTTCGACAGATGCATCTAGAGCCACAGTTGTGATGTGTTCTCATCTTCTGCACTGACTCCTTTGAGTGCCCAGCCCTGTATGACAATTTGTAATATTTCACCTAGTTTAGATGTCTATAATAGCTCAGAAACAAAGGAATACATTTTGGCATATGTACTAAGCTATATCCCAAGGACTGTTTTGTTTTGCTTTGTTTTGTTTTCAGACAGAGTTTCTCTAAGTTGCCTGTGTTGGTCTCAAATTTGGTATCTTCCTGATGCAGTCTCCCAAGTAACTAGGATTATGAGTAGATACCACCACACTCTGCTTGAGGGAACAGATTTTGAGAAAAAAATAAAGGTATTTCTGTACAAAAATAAATAAAATATAGATCCCAGATAATGTGTTACATCTAAGCTTTGTAATTTACAGCTTTCGTTTGAACAGCACTGTGGAGGAGCTTTTTCCAAAGTGTTCTATGGGATGTCTTTCCAACAAAAGAACTGACTGGGGACCAAAAGACTAACAAGTCTTTCATGAAGAAATTTATTTCCTGCTTTAATTTAATATTTTTGAAATGAGTGTAATTGCAGAAACTTTTTTTCTGGTAATATTTTACTGACATCAGAAATAGTGCCTTAAAATATTAATAACCTTATTCTCTCCTCACACAAATTCTGCGACAGGATAACTTCTTCTCTGCATCAAGGATTTGCACTCATGTCTTCAGATGAAGTCCGGAAATCTTTTCTCTCCCCAATCTGAATGTAGCTCTTTTTATTCCCACCAGCACTGTCATGCTCCGTTTAGTTTTTAACCCATTTGTCCCATGTTGAAGAAAATTGCCTGTGCTGCCACTTCATGCTGCACTTCAGGATTTTGTTCCAATTTTGAGAAAGAATTCTTGATAACAGAATTGCTGTGTTAAGTATTTGTTTAAAGCTAAAGCAGAAAACCACTCATGAGTAACACAGGCGTTAAACGGTACCATCTGGAGCAAGAGACATCTGTAAGTATCCTTATTTAAGAACCAGTTTACAAATAATAACAGACCCCTGGAATTAAGCAGTTAGTTCCTTCGTCATGCATAACAGTATTCAGGGGAAATATCTTGCTTCATTGCTTTTGAATCATCACAAACAGAATCACCAAGGTATTTTGGCTGTTTCTTTAGAAACACCAAGATGAGGATCACCTAAATCAATAACAGTAATAGTAAGAGATAATCCAGTTGATGTATTCCAGTTTCACTGACAGGCACAAAGGGAAAAGTTTTATATTTAGGGAAAAAAAGCAAGGAAACTAAACCCTCCTAGATCACAGCTCAAGAAAAAACAAAAGAATGGATTCTAGAGTGGAAAATCAAAAGATTCACTTCATAAGAAATAGAAAAAGTGTATAAATTTGACAAAGTTCCTTCTAGTCATTACTTGCTGCAAACTATGTTTTCATTTTATATTTTGCTTGTCTGAACAGCATTCAACAAAATTGTGTTTTATTTTGTGCTGTGCATGGCATATTTCATGTGTTCAAGAAATACTCATAGAATGGCTATAAACAGAAATACAGGTAGACACAATGGAGAGAATACAATCAAGATGAAGATCCAATAACCTAGCCTACATGCCCCCATAGATAAAAAGCAACTTCAGATTATACCATAATTAGTGCCACCTGGTCCAATGGGCCCAGACAGGCATCAGATACATACATGGGTGACTAAAATATCTGCACCCATTCTTTTCCAAAAATGCCCTTGATCTTCTGTTTTAGAAGTTATAAACAAGCTAAAAGTTAATGGTGCTCACTATCTACACTTGCTACATGCTTCACTTCCCTATTAGATCAATATTGGCTAAGTGACTGTATTTGTAATCCTATTAGTTGATTGTAGCTTGGCCTATGTTGGATCCACCTTGTGATTTTGCTCTATAAAATATTCCTGGAGAAAAAGTCTGTGCAGTAACGCACTTTTGGAGCCAGTCTTGTGTCTGGGGAGCTTTCTCTCATAAACCATTCCTAATCTTAACCTCCCTCATCCTTAAAAATTCATTCTTTGATATTTGTGAGATGCACACAAACTTGGCACATCTGACATGTAACAATTTGAGAGTTATTTTTCCCCTGTCGCACAACTTCAATAATGTGTTATAAATTTCTATATTTAACTGTCTCATTATTTTCAAGGATCATGTAAATCTCATATCCTATTTTTTCCCTCCCTGTTTTTTCAAAAGAAGATCTCTCAAAAGAGTTGAGGTAATGGAGATAGGAGCTGTTAGAACTACAAGAATGGATGCACATGGTCAGACCACCAGGAGGATAAGCTTTGCTTGTATATACATAGCAGACAAATATTGAATATTCAAATATTCTTTGTCTGCATGATATCAGCATTGTGTGTGTGTGTGTGTGTGTGTGTGTGTGTGTGTGTGTGTGTGTGTTTGAGAGAACGTTGACCATACTAATGCACCTTCAGTTGGACAGCACTTTAGAATGGAAAACACAATTGAATCCATTGTCTTCTGCATGTTTTAGCAGGAGCATCCCTTTCTTATCTATACTCAGCTTCTCTTCTCTTACTGCTTGGCTCTTTGCAAAACTCCACTCCCAAAAGTGGTATGGAGGCCTTTGCAAGCCTTTCTTCTTTCATTTTTAAAATTTTCCTATTTATTATAAAGAAGGTGCATAGGTAAAGACTAGATGAGAATATACAGAAACATCTTAGCTATATAAGTGCCATGTCTCCTTAGGTTCTGTCCCACAGGGTTGTGTGCTGTCCTTGTGCAAATACAATCTATAGAATGAGGAGGGCATAAGAGGGACATTTAATGTCTATCAATGTTCTAAAGATAGTGACAAAAGATTCTGGAATGTCCAAGCAACTATGGCTTGGCCCTATTTCCTCATTGAATCTCTGTCCATCTTTGATATCCTCAAGGAAATTGAAGTGCTAACAGTTACTTTTGCAGCTAGAAAAGGACAGGATTAGGAAAAATTTCCCAAAGCCAAGTTTCATCAGAAAACAGTTCATGTTTAGTAGTTGTGCTTCAATAATTAGAGACTCCTGGGAAAAATTTGGAGATACCCATATAGCATGTTTTTTATGTTTTCAGGGTGCCCTTCTCCCCTCCTCCATTTCCTAGCTCCACATATCTTTGGGTACCTGGAGCGCTCATATCAATTTTGTGCTTCTCATAGATGATAGAAAAACTTTTTATTTCCTTGACTTGTAAGATGTCCTTTATATGTTATGACACATTTTAGTGATTTAGGTAAAGAGAAAGAAAGCATTCACTAATATAGTATATTTGAAAATAGGTACAATACACTAGCATTGCATAATATTACTGAGAATCAAAAGGTTTAATTTACAGAATGAATGACTGCATAATGCAGTCTTTAAATACACACAGAAAGTCTTCTAAAAATGAAAAGCAACTTGGGAATCATTTCTTTCATTTTTGCATAAATTCCTTAGAAGCTTTCATAAACTCATCCTCCTTCTTCAAGGTAATTGTGTGTAAAAGAAAAGTGTAAAAAGCTCAATAATTGATCTGTATAGACTTAAATGGAAACAACTTACATTTGTTCAGCACATAGGACGTGGAGAGAGGTGCAGATTGTAAATACGTAAAGAAGATTGAGGCATTTATTATAATTGGAAGAATAATGTTAATGGGCAAACTTTCTGAGGTTCCTGTGATTTGCTTTTGTAGAACAACATACAAATTAACTTATTCACTGGGTGACTGTGAGGGTTGTTTGATTCTGAAATGACATTTTCAGTTTTAGTACTAAATCAAAATTCAGTATTAAGTTGTAAAATAGAATTACAAATTTGTTATTTGGAAAATATGCTTTACTAGAATGAGAATAATGCCACAGCGAGTCTCTGATTCTTCTAGAAATTATAGAATTTCCACATGAGTCAAAATGTGATCAAATGTGTACATAACCACAAATCTGCTTTGGAAATGAGGATAAAAATTTGTGAGTGCCCGAGGGGTTATGTTAGATTATTTAGTTCCTTTTCTTTTTTTCAGTACTGGGGAACAAACCCAGGCCTTTGCACTGAGCTACATCTCCAGCCCTCTGTATTAAGGTGGGATTTCCCTAAGTCGCTAAGTTTCCCAGGCTGAGTTCCAACTTGTGCTCTGCCTGCCTCAGACTCTCAAAGTCCTGAGATTATAGACATACACAATCACACCTAGCATATTATTTAGTTTCTATATTACTCTGACCTCAGTACCACCAAAAAATAATAGCTAACATTAAAATTTATTTGAAAAGCTTGAATGTTTTTATTTATATGAAGTTGTAGTCTTCTCATTTACATGAAAAAAAATGTGACAAAAAGAGGTTAGAATGGATTTTTAAAAATTAAGATTTTTTTTTACAAAGATTAGCTGTTTCTGCAGCTTCTCCATGCTGAGAGTGAAAGCCACTCACTCCCTCTCCTACTGGCACCCTAGATCCTACCCCAGCCCTGGCACCAAGAAGGGTTCAACATTTGCTGGACACTCTGGTGGGCCAAAGCCTTACTAATTGACATATGTATATTTCCTGGCTTTTGTTTTACTCCTTCTATAGGAATAAGAATACTGTACTTCTTTTAGTTGCGGGTAGAGGATGGGGACAGACTAGCTGCTCTCCCAATTTGGCCACATTGTGGAAAAACTTTTTTCTTCATTGTCATAGGCTTTTCTTGTACTCTTGATGGATTGCAGCTGGATAAATACAGCTAGTAGGGAGCCAGATCCAGGCTTTTAAAGAAGCTCTCCTCACAACCGTGCAACATAAATACTCATTAATTAATAGTAATTGTTACAGTTGTTATTATGTGCTATGCTGTATATTAAGCAGTTTTTGTGTAAAACTTCATTTGATGATTTTTAAGAACTGAATGGCATGTGTTCTATTCATTTCCATTTTATAGATGAGGAAACATGGGCACAAAGTTCAAAAGATTCAAATTTATTTGCCTTAAAAACCATACTCTAACAACACACTTTACTATCTCTCTGTGCCTAAAAAACATGTTATAGTACATGTTTTTCTGTTGCTGAAATAATCAAAAATACACCTAAGTACCTACATGGTAACTGAGGCTGGAGTAGATTCCAAGAGGGCTGGGTTCCCGTGCTTTATTGCTTACTATTGTTTCCTATCACTAGACCTAGAGCACTACATCAACATAATTTGGTCAGTTATGTTGAATGTACAAATCCACTAGGTAATCATTGGTCTCTTGGAATAACAGTCTCAAGTTTTTAGTTATTATTGCATTGGTTCCACTGGTGATACAAAAAGAAACTATCAGTTTGTTTTGTAAATATGAACTCCTGCACCACTAACAAAAAAGACGAAAAATTGCATAGGATGTGCTCTGATCTAAATATACTGATCTCTCTAACTGTAGAGCACAAGAATTTGGGAGGGTGTAACATACAATCAGTTTTTCTCTCAGATCACTCTTGCTTTACTTTTTGATCCTCCCTTGTTGCCAGCCATGGTTGTTTGGACTGACTACTTCATAACAACTTGTTTTTCTCTTTGTAGTGGTCATTGTTTTCTCTAGAGCAGAAAACAGCAGAAATTCCAGTTATGTATTACATTTATTCAGACATGCAACAAATAGCTATTTAATCTTTCTCAAATCTCTTCCATCCCTATGCTTAGTTCATAATCATTTTCTTGAGGAAATAGAGGCAGTTAGACAAGGTTTTTAGAGTGGACAGTCTAATTGCCAACATCTCCCTGCACTCAGCTTCCTGTCTGTCTTACTCCCACAGTGAAACTACCTCTCTCAAGTTCTAAATTCATCTCTCTTGCCTATTTAAAGACAATTTCCCTTATCATTTTGATCTATTTTAGTATTAATCTCACCCACACTTTTAAGAAGAAAAAAAATCACTTCATCCTTGATCTCTCCCCTTTCTACAGCAAAATTGAGTTGGATATATTAAGAAGTCTCAACTCTTTCACTTACTTTACTTCACTAATATGATTAAAATTTTTTAATAGTTTCTATTTCACTTAGAAAAAGTTCAGATTTCTTGTAAAAAATTACCTTGTTTGATAGAACTTGGCACCTATATTTTTCTCCCACTTCATAATGTCCTTAGTCTACATGAACTCTTCACCCACTATCTCCTTCTGTCTCTTGAGAAGCCCAGTTGTCACCTATCTTAGGGCTTTCCATTGCTACTGCTGTCTAGAACACCTGGGTCTTAAAGTGTCATATAGCTGGTGTCTCCCCATTTAAGTTACATCCAATGGCATGTCCTCAGAGAGGTTTTCTTGAACTCTTTGTACAGAGACACTGCATTAGTTATCTGTAACTATACTGAAACAGTAACTTGTGTCTCTGTAGGTAAAATTTTACAATATCTTATTCCCATAACATCCTGTTATGTCCAAGCAGGACCATCAAGATACAAAACTGTCACAGCTTGACAAAATGCCTTTGTTCTCCTTCTGCTTGCCGGTGAGTTCCATGCCAAAGGCCAACCCACCCCCCTTGCCAAACATATAAAAGCTAGAACTTGCCCTTTGTCCTTTGCTCAGCCATTTTAGATTTGTCAGCTGAGCTGGTGTATACCTCATAGTAAAATCTTCCTGTTTTCCACTTGGTCTCTCTTGTCTCTTAAATCCTGTAACATTTCTGGCAACCATGAAGAGACTGGAGGTGATAGATTTGCTGTCTTTTTTGCCTACAGACCCAAGAAGGCATGAGCTGCAGAAGTCCTGAGACCCCTGGTACCACAGGGTAAAACTTCAGCTCTGAGAGGAAATTGGCCTTCCCACAGCCTGGAGGCATCTCTCCTGTCAATATAAATGAAATCTGAGTGGATTAGGAACAATTCTAGAACAATAGCATACTACAAGACCATGGTAAGGTAAGGGGACACAAGGAGGAAAACCCATCCCATTAGTGCTGTGTCCCGTGCAGCTCTCAATGTTCAAAGAGGTGGGGGACAGTGAGAAAATTGAAAAATAAAGATGAGACAAAATAGGAGGTGAAGTGGAGCTCTCGCTCTCCAGGTGGGAGGAAAGGAACCTTACCAACCACCCTAGCACATTTATGTATACTCTCAGGTGGTTGATGTCAGTTTCAAACTCTCTCCCTGGCAATTTGTTTGTGAGCTGGAACAGCTTGATTTTGTGGCTTGCCTTGAGTTCTCCATATTCTCAGGAGCAACTTTGTTTTAGCCCCCATGTGTAATCAATCTGCAGCTTCAGCTGTCTCTCACAATTAGAATGGAAGAAGAGCCTGATTAGCTCGTAGGGAGTACTTAGTAATCTTACCTGGCCTAAAATCAGACTGTACCTGATCAGGAGACTCCGAATCAGGAGTAACCTACAATGAGAATTATTGGCTCATAGGGGTGCTAGGGACATGGGAGTTGCCACGTTCATGCTTGGTGCAACCTGGACTAGGTCAGGTGAAACCTACAACCTCAAATGGAATCCAAGGATCATGGCAAGCAGCTCTCTAACAACTCATGGGGCAGGCCCACAATGAAAGCAACTTGCGAAGAGGTGTACTGAGTAGCCAGACTCAGAGGAAATCTAGTGAAACCAACATCCCAACTAGGAAATGTGGGAGTGTCCTACAGTGAGTAGGGAATGTTAGAATTGCAGGAGTGCCTTGCACCAAGGGAAGCTTAGGAATCTGACACCTGGATGAAAACAACCGGGAAAAGGAAAGTATAAACGTGTTTGTGTGTGTATGTGTGTGTGAGAAAGCAAAATAAAGTGTATGAGTCCAAATGATGTGAAGAAAATACATAATTGTGTATGAGTGAGTAAAGTGGAGTGAGTCTGAGTTCGTGTGGGTTCAGCTGGGGATTAAGACCAAAAGACACTTGGGAACCTCGCTGGTCCAGCTGCTGGGCTAAAATAAAACACAAGGCCAAGAGAGAGACTTAGGCCTAGCTGTTCCTGCCATGATTGGAAGGATGAGAGAGGGATCATCCTTTCATTTCAAAATGAGTTTAAAGCAAGACAATGCAAAAGACACCTCTACCCTGGGGCAGAATGACCAAAGTCCTGTCTGATCTAAGAAGGTTTTACAGGAAAAATCAAATTACAAGTTTCAACTAATTGGCAAATGTACTTTTGTTTTCCAATCTGATTTGATTAATTTGGGGTATTTTAAAGCATTTCTTGTGCTCAGCAAATTCTTGAATTGCTATCATAGGGTTAATTTATTCTTTGCTCTCTGTTGGTTTAAGATAAGAACACTGATTCAAGGTTACTTAAAGCTCTGTTAGCAGTCAATCAAACTTACAAAGTAACAGTTTGAGAAAAAAAGACTTTAAAATCCAAACTAAGTTTGCTGTAAAAGTTTATAATAATTGTGAAAATAAATTGTTCCACACTTGGATGGAGATGAAAGGAGCATCATCAAAACCTACCTCATTAGAATGTATGCTAACAAGCTTTTAAAAATGTAATACTGGGGAATATAAAATAAAGTTAACCCTTCAGAGGTTAAGAACTTTTTGTAAAGTTGATTGGTTGTCTTTTAATGTAGGGTGGCCTGCCAAGGGGACAAAAGAAAGGAAGGTAATTGGACAGATATATCATATGGTAATTAAAAAAATGGAGGACAGAGTTAAATTCCTGGTGCCAAAAAAAAAAAAAAAAAAAAAAAGCAAAGGAGGACAGCAGCTAACACATATAGGACAATTTTCCTATGTTAACTTATGGCTGAATGTGGTTCAAACTGCCTGCATGGCTTCAGCCCTATCTAGCAGCATATTAAAAAAACTCTTGGGGCTCAAACTGTGCCCAACATAAGAGATGGAAGGAAACCCACTCTGCCAGTAGCTATATGGGTTAAAACAAAACAACAGGGGCTCAAGAAAAATCAGTCCTACAGGAGCTGCCAAAGGAGACAGAAATTGCTCCCCCTTATGCTCCAATTTATCTACCTCTACTGAGTCCCAGATGTGGGAAATCAGTGTCAGAAAACAGTAAGTCTCTGGTGCCCCCCCATAATAGAAAGTGGAACCCCCACCCAAAAGGAAAAATAAAGAAATCTCCAAGGTCAGGAGGCACATAAAGCCAGCCATCTTCAATTGGTCCTCAGGAGGGCCCTGCAGATGCTCCTATGACAGATCAAGGTACCTATTTATTATGATATAGAGAGTCAAATCTAAGAGGGGAAATGGCCTTATTTATCAGCCTCTTTCAGGCATTGACCTTCTGAACTGGAAGCATCATATTCTTTACTACACAGAGAAGCTGCAAGCTGTCATAAATCTAATACAATCCATCTTCCAAATGCACAATCCAAATTAGACAGATTTTAAACACCTTCTCCCAATGCTATTCAGTGCTGAAGAGTAACCCAGGCAGCTCTCCACTGTTTAGAAGGCCATGCCTCCACAGAACTGATGAATGTCCAAATATATGGACAAAGCTTTTTCCCCAAGACTAAACCAAATTGAGACCCAAATGTTGTAATGGATATAGATAGTCTAATAAAATATCAAAAAGCCCAGCTGGAAAGTTTGAAGTCAGAAAGCAAGTATGTTATAAATATGGAAAAAATTTCAGAGATGTTCCAAAAACAAGAGAAAAACTCCAGTCAATTCTGTGAGAGACTTTGTGAGATATTTCAGCTCTACACTCTGTTTAACCCCAAAGCAGCCAAAAATCAACACATGGTAAATGCAGCTTTTATAGGACAACCCCAAGGGACATGAAGTGGTAATTATGGAAGGTAGAGGGCTTTGCTGCCATGAATGCCACTCAGCTCTTGGAAGTAGCCAGTAAAATATGTTAGCCATGATCAAAAAGCCAAGAAGAAGGCCAACTGAAAACTTAAAAAAAGACAGATCTGCTAGCAACAGGACTCATAAGAAAAAAAAAAAAAAAGGTCATCGAGGGGTGGGGACAAAGAAGACAAAAAAATATCTGACTGGACAGGGACCCAGGAACTAAAGAAAGCCAGGTTGCAATCAATGTGTGTAGGACAGTGGAAAGATGAATGCCCCCAAAAAGACAAAAAGGACAGTAGAGGCTGTAAGACCAGAGACCTCGTCACCAGAGACCATACAGGTAGAACAAAAAACAGAGCTAATCGGACTGATGGGAACCAGAACCTATGAGGATTAAGCCAGATTAGGCTCTATCTCCTAGACCCCAACAAACCCATAGTCATAATAAACATAGGGGCCAGCTAGTGGATTTTATGGTGGACAATGGAGTTGAACACTCAGTAGTAGCATGCCCCATTGGGCCACTGTCTAAAAAACAGTATTGTGGGAACCATTGGAGTCCCAGGAAAGAGGCCATTTGTTGGCCTAAGAGATGTATCATAGGGGCACAAAAAGTCTAACGTGAGTTTTTGTATCTTCCAAACTTCCCAGTATCCTTGCTAGGGACACAGTTGCTCCAAAAGCTACAATCCTTGGACCACAAGGAGATGTAACTCTAAATTTGGTCCACCCAAAAGGGTGTTAACACTTACTGTGCCACAAACAAAAATTGGAGACTGTAATTAGACAAGACACTAAAGGGGGAGAAAAGGAGCTCCTGCTATAGAGACCCCACTCCCCGAGAGCCCAAGCTATACTTCAACTGAAAAGACATGATTTACCCAGGAGCCTGGGTCTTATATCCAAGAAGATTCACTGACAGGAGACTGGCTATACCTGAAATGATGGCCCCTAGGTTTGTGGAGCAATTCCATCTAGGGTCTCATATGAAAAAAATGGCACTAAAGATATTACTAAATTGTCACTTCTATGAGCCATGCCTACTGCCATTACTCAAGCTGTTTGCAAACCGTGCCTAACCTGTGCACAAAACAACCCAAAGAAATGTCCAAGCAGGTGCCCAGGTATCCAAAATGTGAGTGCTGCGCCATGTGAAAACTTGCTGTGGACTTCATTGAATGCTCTGAATGGGAAGCTATTGATATATTTCGGTGCTAGTTTACACCTTCTCAGGGTAAGGTGAGCCTTCCCCACCTGGACAGAGAAGGCACTAGAAATGATAAAGGTGCTATTAAAGGATATCATCCCAAGGTTCAGACTGCCCCTAACTGAGATCAGACCATGGGTCAGCATTTGTGGCTGAGATCGTTCAAGAGCTCACACAGATGTTAAAAATAAAAAATAAAAATTATATACAGCCTACCAGCCTCAAAGCTCTAGAAAGGTAAAGCATGTGAACTGGATGTTCAAACACTGTCAAAAAACACACTTGAGATAGGATCAAGTCCTGCCTATGGTCCTCCTCCATGTCCAGTGTACCCCCATTAAACAAATGGGGTATTTCCCTTGGGAAATCTTGTTCAGCTGACCACCCCCAGTTGTAAGTCAAATTAAAGATGATCCCCACAAACTAGGAAAATTAATTCTAAGGAGACATATACAGGCTTTGGGAATAGCTATACAGAGTATCTATGGCTGGGTGCAAGAGAAAATTCCTTGAAGTTTGACAGACCTAATTCACTCCTTTAAAAGCAAAGATTCTGTTTGGGTCAAAAGGTAAAATCCTACAATCCCATATGGGATGGGCTCTACACTGTAATGTTGTCTAGCCCCACTGCTGTTAAAGTTACAGGAGCTGTGCCTTGGATCCACCAGAGCCAGCTGAAGTCAGCAGCCCAAAACAAGTGGACCAGCCAGCAGGATCCAGACCAATCAAATAAACTGAACTTGCTGCAAGATCAAACCATTGCCAGTGATGACAGCCCTACTCCAGTCACACAGGAAGCTCACTGATTAGTCTACAAATGACAGAAACTTGAAAATCAACAGCCATGCTCTTGTCACTCTACAGGCTGACCAGTTGACACACCACAGAAGCATGAAGATTGTCATGGAGTTACAACAATCACATAAGTCTCTTTTCCCTTTTGTTACAGTTCTCCTTCTTCCCAATAGGGAGTTAACGCCCCATAGCAAAGTACATGATAATGATAATGACGCTCTCTATTAAAACTCATTTAGAGAAAAATCTAAAGGGGAAATGAAACAGTAATCTTTTCACTTGTGAGTGAAATTTTATAATCTCCTGTTCCCATAACATCCTGATATGTCCAAGCAAGGCCATCATGGTATAAACCGGTCAGAGCTTGACAAACTGCATTTATTCTCTTACTTGCCCACAAGTCCCATGCCCAAGACCAATGTCCTTGACCAAATGTATAAAACCGGAACCTGTCCTTTGTCCTTTGCTCAGCCATTTTAGATTTATCAGCTGAGCTGGTATACATCTAAAAGTAAGATCCTCTTGTTTCCAATTTGCTCTCTCCTGTCTCTTAAATCCTGCAACTATATAACAAATTACCCCAAAATTTAATGGTTTAAAATGTCAATAATCATGCATTTTCTTTCATTATTCCTGTCAAAAACTCAGAAAAGCCTTGGTTGGATCCTGTGCTTAGGCTTTTTCAGGAAATTATAGTCAGATACCAGCTGGGTATGGAGCCATCCAAAGATTTGACTGCTGCCGCTGACTTACTTCCACTGTGGCTCACTCTCCAGCCAGCTAGTTGAAGTGAACAAGTTGGTTTTTCTGCAGCTGCGTCTTTCTAAAGGACTGGGTGTTGTAACTATGTGGAGGCTGGTGTCTCCCAGAGCAAACAATCCAAAGATAATGTAGAAATTATATGACATAGTCTCAGATGTCATACACCATAGTTTAAAGATTTTATCACCCAGTCATGTAGAAAAGGTATACACTGAAAGAAATGAAGCATGGGAAATCAGACCACCTTAGAGCATGGCCAATAATTTAAAGTTTCTTTGTGTAGTTATTTTTCTGTACTTTTACTGTCTTCTCATATAGAAAAGAATTAAAATATGTTTAATAAATTAAAAAAATTATTGAGTACCTATTATGTGCCTAGTAGTACACTAAGTACTAAGATAACATTTTAAAAGTAAAACAGGTCTGTCTTCAAAAAGATTATAGTGTAATAGATGAGAAAGATAAAATAGCAATAAAATGACAATACAAAATATGCTATGAAAAACTTCTGTTATAGATAAGTACAGAAAAATGTCATTGAGCAGGAGAATGCACAGATGAGGAAGACTTCTGGGAAGAAGGTATGCATCCATAAAGATAAAAGAACAACCAGTAATTCTATCCTTTGAAGCACAGAGGACATATGAAAGGTACTGGAGAGAAATAAGACTGGAAGGATACGCTGGGAGAAGATTCCTAATGGCTTTATGACTCTTACCAACAACATGATTGTTGTGGCTAGATTAAAGAGGACAGATTAATGAATCCTAGGCTGTCAGAGGAAGTATCAATGAGTAGGCTGATTTAGAAATGCTCGTGCTCATTGCTATGACAGGTAATCCTACAGCTTGTTGACATCAGAATAGAAATTTCTTTCTTTCTCTCATAAAGTCAAACTAGGTATTCCTTGTTGGTGGGTGAATAACAGTGATGACTCAGGAATTCAAGGATAGGTGGCATTTTATAGTCTCCTTTGGTTTTTGGTTTGTAATGTTTTGTTTCCATCTTTGAATTTAAGTTTTGTCACTATATCCTCACTTTGACTAAGGATTCTTTGGTATTCAATCAAACTTAGAGTGGTGTACAGCCTAGTAGTGTGACTTGATTGACAATTATTCCAATTCCTTGCATGGACAGGCTGGGAAAATAAGAAAAGATTTTTCTGAGTCTCTTGAGCTAAGATTCAAGAAATGATTTAAATTTCTCCATTGGGTCATACTAGAAGAAGTTCCTTGTAACTTAGTAAAATGGGAAACAGGAAATATAAGATCCATATTACTAATATGTCATTTTATTGATACATTACTAGTTGAAGTGGCTATTCTGGGGCAAGTAGTTTTGTGGACAACTTTCTGATTCAGCAAATTTACGATCATAGTGGAGGCATCAGCTCCCTGAGTAGTCCATTTCTATCATACAGTCTAGAGAACTGTTGCAGAATTCAGCCCTGGGTTTCTTTTTTCAGCTCACTTAGTGATTTATGAGTCACCACTATCTTTTAATAAATCACTTTCTGCTTTTGTTAGCTAGAGTAGATTTTGTTGTCTGTAACTAAAAACTGACCATTGTGAGTTGTATTAGCTATATCAATCAGAGAAAATAATGTCTAAGCAGGCTCAGGTGAACCAGTGCATGTACATACACCTTACATATAAATTGCTATATGTTAACAACTATGGTGTCTGTGAAGAGACCTGCCTATAGCAACTCTCACCCCCTTGATTCTTTATGCTGTAGATTCTGGATTCTCAACTCAAAAAATACTACCTGTGATTCTTCAATCCCTAATGTTCTACCCCAACTCATCCAATAATAACAGAGCAAACACTAATGAGGAAGATCACAATTACCAACTGTGTCCATTTCACACAGCCCAGTCCTCAAGTTCTAACACACAGCTCTTAACAAGAAAGAGTCCAGGCTCAAGTACCTGCCCCACCTCACTACCTCTTCACTTCCCCTTTTTTCTTCAACTCCAGGTACTTCACTGGCCAGCTTCACCTCTTCGCCTCTTCTGTAATAAAATTTCCAGGAAATTTTCAGTCAGATTTTGTTCTGAAATAGAAATTCATCTAACTTTGAACTTGAAAGTCACAATTAGCATTTATAAGTTCAGAGGTGGCTCTAAATAAACCTAATTATAGATGTACATGCATCCTCAGGCAGAGTGGCAAGCTGAAAGTAAGATATAAATAGCAAGGCACCCTGGAAGGCTGAGGCTGGAGGACTGCAAGTTCAAGCCTAGCCAAGGCAACTTAGTAACTTGATGAGACCTTGTCTCAAAATAAAACATTCTTCTAAAAGGTTGGGGGATATAGCTCAGTGTAAAGGCCATAAATACAATCCTCAGTACTGTAATCAATCAATCAATAGACAGCAGAAAAAATTTTTTACAACTTTCATTTCTACTACCTTGTCTTTATTAGTAATTAAAGACATTAGAAAAGTCTAATATGTCCTACATACTTGTGGGACACACATGGTATCAGACTATGTAAAAGAGTTCAACAGTGGCACCTTGTCCACTGCTTCCCAAGTGCACATAGAAAAGCCATGGCCTCCTGACTTCTGCTTTGAGCTCAGGTTCTTCCCATCAAAGACATCTTAAAACACTGCTCCCATAGCCACAGCATGCATAAAGAAATCAGACAAAGATTCCCAAGGACAGAATGACAGAGAATTGTATTACCACAGAGTTTTAGCCAGCATTTGGTAGAGCATAATGGAGAAGAGTAAAACCTCACATTGAATTCAACTGATAAAGACTCAGCACTTAAAGACTACTTTGAAGCTGCATATCATAAAACACCAGTGTAATGGGGTGCCTGAAATGCCTGGTGAGACAGTGCTTTAATTTGTTTTACTGAGCAGAATACCAGCTGCTTCTCTGTTTAGGCAGAGGTAAAAAAGCCATCTTAGAGCTGATCTTCTTTACTCTGCACAATTACATAGTTATGCAAATTTAAAGAATAAAGTCACTCCTAATTGAATAAATCTTCAGTTACATTTAGCAGGCTGCACCTAACTCAGTAATCAGAGTCCCAGAAGTGGGTATACCAGTTTGCATAAGGAACTCTCAGCAAATGCAGGAGGCAAAACCTTCACTGCTTTTCCTTATGCTTAGAAATTAGTAAAAAGCTATTTAATAAAAAGGGTATCCCTGACTAGATTCTGTGGACACAGCAAGAACCTTAACAGGAATTCAGAGGGAGGAAGAAGGTATATGATTTACCTGGGCTTATGGGGATGAACTTTAAGAAGGATGACTATAATAGTGGTAGTTTATGACTGCAAAAGCATTGAAAAAATGCTATGATCTTGATCATGGAGCTCAAATACAAAGTGACAGCAGAATTTGTGCAAGGATCTGAACCACTTAATGTCCCATTGTTAGAGAATTAATAATATTCAACAGTAACTCTTGCTAGCTGAAAGGTAATAAACTGGTTGGAACCCCCATAATCCCTCTCCATCTGACTTTCAGAAGCAGGTCTGAACTGTTCTATCCTTGAGTAAGACTTGTGGGTCTAATGTCTTTCTCTGTCCTCAGTTGTGTTGGTGCACAAACTGCTTATGTTATTGAACTCCAGTAGTACTTTATAATGCTAAAGACAAAATAAGAATTATAACCCAGAACAAAGATCTAAGAAAAGTGCCAATCACAATTTTTACACTCTTATTTGGTAATTATTTCAGAGTTTTACAGTGTAGTTAGTGTTTTGGAAACTTGGTGTGATGCATGGACATTAACATGACACATCTTCTGGTGGCTTTTTGTGACCATGGCTTAATGTAATTCTTTCCCCATCAGTGTATGTTGGACTTGTGGCTTCTTTCTAAATAGTAAGATACACTAAAAGTGATGGATAGAATGTCACTCTTTGAGGATATTGTGCTATGCAAGATTCAGTCTTAAGAGACCAGAGAGATACGTCTTGCAGATTAATAAGACAAAAGCCCATATTTGACAAAATCTACATGGTAAGATATGAACTGGCCTCTAGGAGCTGCACTGTAACCAAGAACATGAGGGTGTTCATGAGACAGTAGTCAGAAAAGCTAGCAGCAATCCTATAGCTGCTAAGAAAAAGAAGTTCTGACATGCAAAGTACGTATCCCTTTTATACAATTTGTATGTGATCAGCTGTGCATGGTTTCTTTATATCAGTTTCATATGTTGTCATTGTCTATCACAAGAATTTATTTTCCCCAACATCCCTGTAGCAGGTCATTGTAAGTGAGGTCATCTCATGGGCTGCGGGGGGCGGGTCTTGTCTCACATCTCTGTCACTCAACATGAGCCCCACATAACCTCAGCTGCTTCCTAAGCTTTAGAAAAAACTGGGCAAACCTCTCTCCTCCCTAGTACTCTGCATTCTCCATCCACAAACTTAAGCTTTAAAAAGTGGGAGTTCTGACCACCTCAGCCTTTGTCCTTATACTTGTAAAAATGTTCAAGTGAAAACTCAGAGCACAAATCTTGACAACCTTCTTAAATTTTAGGGAGAGATAAACGATAAGACTTCTTACATCTTCCAAGTTTGCATGGTCAGTGGTACCTCAGTTCACGAACTCAGTTCACTCCATAATTCTGGTTGCAAACTGAACTAGATGAGAACCAAATCAAATTTTCCTGTAAGGTCTGTGTTCAGCCTAAGCATTGAATTTGATTTGGTTCTTGTCCAACTCGGTTTGTAATCAGAATCATAGAAAGAATCAAGTTCATGAACCAAGGTACCACTTGTAGTTTCAATTAACTTATATTGATAGACCTTCTTGCCGTTTCATCTCAGGATAGAACATCTTGCCATTTAATTTTATTTCAAGAGGTGGCAGGGTGGAGAGAACCAATATCTCACCATTAGCATCAAAAATCTGATATTCAGTGTGACAAAACCAGGGAAGCAAGAACACTAACATAAATAATAATGTTGGCTCTGCTTACATGTGCAAGAAATTATAAATGCTTTGGGGGAAAAAAAAGATGAGGATTGTTTTGATTAAAATAATAGATATTGCTAAAAAACAGAAACATGAAGTAAACTCCTGGAGCTGGGGAGGGGAAAGGAAAGAAAATGTTTAATCTTCCCTTCACAAACCTGCCATCCTGCTCCTCTCTTGTCCCCTGTCCTTTGACTTCTTGGGCATAACAGAATCTCACAGTAACAGCTCTCATTACCCCATCCTGGAAGAAAGGGAAGTCTTCAGTTTTATTGCTATTGGAGTGATGATTTTCTATTTCACTAAACTAGATCTCTGATTTTTCTTTTTCTGAATTCATTTCTGTCTCAAAGGAAACATTGTTTTTCAAGGTGATTCAATTCTACTAGGCTGTACAGATTTTGTGGCATTATTGGATTAAATAGGCTTTATGGGCTTACCTTGGGAACCCAGACACCATTTATAACATTTCTATAGGGAAAATGCATTTCAAGTTCTAAACTAGCAGATCTACAAAAAGCTCATTAGTAAACCAGTAATGCCCTTTCTTTTCTTTGCCTCTCCTTTGCCTATGAGAGAAGCAACCACACTGGTATGAACTGCATTCTTTTAACTACCTTCTTTTATCAGTTGGAATGTTTTGCCTGCAAAGTAACAGAAGACCCTGTTAAATGTGGCTTAAACAATAAGGACATTTATATGACATTCAACAAGAAGTCCAGAGAGAAGCAGATCTAAGAATTAGCTCAGCAGCCTTACAATGCCGTAAAGTACTGGAGCTCTTTCTAACCTTCAGCTTTGCCATACTCTGCATGTTATCAACCTTTCCCATCCCCAAACCCTAAGCAACAGCAGCTCTGTATCAGATCTTTGTAGCAACATCCAAAGATAGGAAATAAAAGGGAACTGAAGTGTTTTCTCATTGTGCCTATTTATTTTATCAAGAGGAAACTTTTCCCAGAAGTCCTACAACAGATTTTTCTCTCAGGTCTTTTGGCCAGAATTTAGTGAAGTGCAGACTCAAATGAATCACTGGTGAAAGCAGAATGAAATTACGACCTATACTCTTCATGTTGCACACACTGGGCTGGGAGTGGGATTCATCTTTGCAGCATGTTTTCTCCAAATTGGAACAAAATTGGGGACTAATTAGGAAAAAAGAAGAGTGGCTGCTGTTAAATAACTGATAGTCATAGCACGTATCACACTGTAATTTTTGTTTCCCTTGCCTAAGAGGTTTTCTCTAAAATAGTAACATATGACACTGGGTTTCAGCTGAGACACTAAAGGGATACAAAACACTGTTAACAAAATGCATGCTAAATTACAATGCTGTGATTATGCTACAAATGTGATGTGGTAAAATTATGTTCTTGACTAGACAGAATAAATAGTGCAGTGCCGATTTGGATGTTACAGTGATTCATTAAGCTTAAAGTTATAAAGCACAGAAAGCTCTCTTGTGCTAACAATGCTCACTTTTCATTGACCTATGTTCAATGAGCCAAAAGATAAGCCATGTGGAATTCACATATCAACAAGAATGTTAGTTAATATGCCATTTACTATACATTGAAATTGTGGCAGCTTTTCAATGATTAGTGACTCAGAAAATCTTTATCCAGGGACTATTAGCAATAGTTTTCTCAAAGCAATATCATCTGACTGAAAGCCAAATACAACCAACAATGCAATCACCGAGACACCCTTCTTTAGTAATACTCCCAGATATTCTGTTTAGAAAGATCATTATACTTTTGTAAAGCTGACACCTCTTTATTAGAAGGTGGGTAAAACTAATTCAGAACCTAGAAAGCATAGCTTAAATCACATTTTTAGAATCTCCACAGGATATTACAACTTCTGAGAGAGAACCTGAGAGAAAATCTGTGGCCCAATACCAGCTCTATTCCAGTAAGGTATTCACACATAGGTTGTGCTGCAGACAAATCCAATTTTCCACGTCTAAAACAAAGCTGAAACATTTAAATACATAAAACTGTGAAGTCAACCATCTTCTAGGACTTTTCCTGGGGATATGGTACAGGTCATAGAAGAGAGGATATTATTGTTACACCCATATCCTGATTGGAACTTCATGACAAGATCTGAATCTGAAAGTGATTGTGTCATCTATCTGCCTTTGTCATGGAAGAACGCTAACCAAGTGCAGCGATCACTTCCTTTGATCTACCTCCCTTTCTGTGTGAGGTCAGGGGAGTGCAGAGTGGAGTCCTTCAAAATTCTGTATTGAATTTCAACAGTTATTTCTTTCCAAACTTTAGTTGGAGAGTGTAGATAAAAAGATTGTCAAAAAAGGCAGTCTTCTCACTTCACAGGTTTGAAATGTGAGTCTAAACTTGAAGAAAGCAATTATTAATAAGCATATAATGTATTCTTTTCTTTTTGTAGAAAAAGTGAAGTAAAGAAGACAAAGAACAGTGTACACAACACACTTCAGTAGGAAAGAAACATGTTTTAACTGTAGTGAAAACTGTCTTACAAACTTGCATCAGTAGTATGTAAAGTTACTTTAAAATTAAAAATAAATAGTGCTAAGGTGAAGTAAACCTTTCCATGTCATAATAATTTGAAGCTATATTGTTTGCAGGAAATATTCCAACACTGTATTGACCTAACAGAGTTGAATTATGATCTTCATTAAGTAATCAATAATTATTTATTGAGTGTTCAGCACAAGGCTTGGCTCTACCTTATGGAATGGAGGAACTTGAAAATACAAAGGCTGTTTCAAGGAATTTAAACCATAGTTGAAAGACAACTGTTATCTTTGGAACAATAGGATACAGTGCAGGGACTATAGATAATCTAATACTAAACTTACATGATATGCACATGTAGCACATTCATGTATTCTTTATGCACATTCATACATTTTTAATATTTTATTGCTCACTTGCTTTTCCTTCTGACATTCTGTATGTGCAGTTCCTCTTTATTACCTTGGCAATTGATCCTTTTAAGGTGGGTAAAACACCTGGGCTATTGTACTATAGATTTTGTCTAAACCTGGTATTTGTAACATTCTCTGCCTTTACAAAGCCCAAAATAAAATTAAACCAAAGTACTCCTAAACTTTTTAGAATGTGGATAACTTTCTGCTTCCTGAAGAAATGTTTCAAATTACTTCTCAGGAAAGAACAGACGTTGGGGAAGCTGAAGAACTAATTGGGCTTTCTGCAGTTCTGTCAATACACAGGAAAGCTTCTGTCTATCCAGATACTTGCCAGAAAACAACAAAAGGTTTTCTGTGACATGCAAAGCAAGAGTTCAAATAATTTTTTTGAACTCCAGTTTTTCAATTCTATGTTCATTCACTGATGTTTTCTTCTTTGTCCCTAATTATGTTGTTTTATGCACTGCAAGCTTTACTTTTTAAAACACATAACTAATTATATGATCAAATAAATATCTATGTTTAACTGGAGAACAGATAGCAATAGTTTATTATGATCCTATAAAAAGAGTAACTATGGTGTTGAAAATCCAGGGAAACAATACAGATTCTAAAATGTGAAATGCTAACTATAATTACTTCCATTTCCATCCAAGAATTAACCAGCTAGCTAAATATAGCCTTTACTAAATCAATGCTATATCTTTCCTGAACTTTAATGTGGAAACCTTAACAAACAAAGCTGTAAAACAAATTTGAACCACAGATGCATAAAAATAAAACTAACTTGATAAGCCTATTATGAAATTAATAGACAAATATGTAGAAAGGCTTTTAGTCTTAGTATTCCTTAGTTACTATCCTTTATTTCTTTCCATCTTCTTGTGAAATAGCATTTTATGAGATTAATTGTTCAACAATTGCTATCTTATCTATAAAAGGAAATTGCTTTTTTAAAAAAGTGGGTCAAATAAATAGGCCAACTTGTTTATGAAGCAAAGTATTTTCATCCACTTACTCACAGTTCTTGGCTTTTGACAAGATGTCTCTGACATCTGAAATGGAAATATTCACTGTATAATTATACAACTTTTAAAATATATATATTCATGCTAAAAACTTTTAGATGAGCATATTTGAATGGTGTAGGCCATCATTAAAATTGGGAAATGTATTCCATTGAATCTGCGATTCTAGGCATATCCTCATATGACATTGGAACTTTTCCTATCAAGCATTTATATATAGTTTAAAGTTATAAAACTTCTGTATATGGTTTATCTTTTGGCCATTTATGCTAAGCAAGTCACCAGTAGAACAAAGGTAATTTATGCCCTGCATCATGGTGCTTAATAACTAAATTATAAAGAGATTACAATGTACAGGTGATAGATGATCTAAATAGGAAAGCAATTATTAATTCTGTGTTGTAAGATAACAAAGGGAAATTTATAAAATGTTAGTTTGTAGAGCAGAAACTTTCAAATGATTTAAAGCTTTCCTATATAAAAACTGTGTATCCTAATGTTCTTTTCAATTTGAACTTTCTTTTAGCTTTCACAAGACTAAAAATAGTTTACAGAGAAGACTTTATTTTCAGTCAGCAAAATCCAATCATTATTACTGAGACATATTTACATTGGAACACTTAATGAACAATTTATTATGACCAATCCTATATCTAAAATGCTATTCATTTATTAACCATTATTTGGGAAATGTATAGCTATGAAAATACTGTAAACCAATATCTGTATTAGCCAATGACAGCTACAATCATGATGGATAATAAGCAATACCAAAAATTCTAATGGCTTACAAAAATAAACATTAATATTTTCCCACTCATCAATCTGTGGGTCAGCTATAGAGCATCTAATCTCAGGTGGGCTCAACAGAATTTAATGAGGCCTGGCTGGATTGTAGGCCTGGGCTCAGACTCAAATTTATTCCATCTGTCTTCATCACTCTGGGCCCAGATGCTATCCAGGGCATATTCTTCTCATGGTAAATAGAAGAAACACCAGCACCCATGGCCTATTCACCCTGGCACATTTGAAACCATGCTCACACTCTGGCTGCTTTCATTCCATTAGTTACAACAGGTCACATGGCCAACCTCAACATTAGTGCAAGAGGAAAACACATTCTGCCTCCTTCTAGCAAGAAGGAAATAGTGCAAAGCTCCTTGGCAAAGGGCTTGAATAGACAAGCATTTCACAAAAAAGAAATGAAGAATTAGAGACCATACTATTTCAGACTTTCTGAAAACTTTATCAACATTCTTTATTTTAAACTTTATAAATATATTTGCATACCTTGGGGAATAAGCTCTTGATCATGAAAGTAAAATGATCCACTTGTGAGAATAATTTAGCTAAAAACTTAGAGAAAATTTATGTCAGTTAGTATTGAGTATAGGTTAAGTAAATAGTTAATACTGAATTTGATTGTTAGCATATATAACTTAGGTTACATATCTGAATTTGATTGTTAACATATATAACTTAGGTTAACATATCTGAATTTGTTAACATATCTGAATTTGATTGTTAACATATATAACTTAGGTTATATCTCCCAGAATAAATCAAGGGACTATGATGGCATCCCTTGAAACATGAAATTATTTAATGATGATGTTATTTGAACAATGTACCTTTTTCTCTTGATGGCTGGAAATTTGTTTTTCCCTAGCATAACTTTAGTGCAAACAGTAGCCAGTAATAGAAATCCAACATTTTTCTTATGTGTTAAGGGAAAATACTTTTCTAATATGATTTATATGATATTCTACATAAAATTGTGTTACATAGGCCTGCTTTTGTAAACGTGGTAAATCTAATGTCAATAGCAACTCAAATGTGCTGGAATGCGAGGTCTTTAACTCTGGCTCAGCACTGTCACCATGTGCAATGACTTCCTTGAGTACTCCCCTCTAGGGCTGAATGAGAACTTCAATAAGCAATCCATTTGATTCTTGACATTGCTGCCCAGAGTAATGAGAAATGAAAAAGCTGTTAAATTGTGTTTTGCTTTCCTTTTCAGTGTGTGTTTTGAGTGCATGAGTTTCTCAGAATTGAAGACGTTATTTAAGAATAACATTTAATAACCCTAAGTCATATTAAAGTGCAATGGCTAAAAGAAAAGCAAAGATGCTATACAGTACCTAAAATTCTTCAGTGATTCGCAGGTTACCTAGCAAATGAAGCACTTTTTAGCTGCTTACACTTTTTTGCTGCTGTTCTCTTTTTTTTTGAGACTGAGTCTTGTTGTGGAGGTTACGTTGGACTTAAATTCACTAGTATCCAAGTCTGGTCTCAAACTCACAGCCTCAAACTCATGCTCCTGCCTCAGCTTCCTGGGTACTGAGAGTACAGGCATGGGCTTAGCCACTTATATTATCCTCCACCATTCCCCTATCCTCTAGACAAATTAAGGCTTCCCCTGTTTCCAACTGTGTGTGAGACTCTCTTGTATTTTTTAATTGCCTGACTGTTCCCTCTCCAAGATACACCTTTTCCTGTCAGTCACAACTCTGATGCCCTTTCAACATCTGCTTCTATCTGTAAATCAATGTTAATGCCCAAATACAATTGCCCTCACAAATGTTTTCTGATAATTCTAAAACATTAAGTTTTCATTGCCCACACCCTGCTGTAATTCTCATCATAATCTAATTTCTGGCCAGGCATGGTGGCGCACGCCTGTAATCCCAGCACTTGGGGAAAGCTCAGGAGGACTGCTGAAGGTTGTAGGTCATTGTAAGCCACATAGTGACTTCAAGGCCAGCCTAGACTACAGAGCGAGACCCTGTCTCAGCAAAACAAAACAAATAATAATAATAATCCAATTTCTGTACCACTTGACTCACCAACAGTCATTTGTTAAATATCTGCCATGGAAAAGGAGCTGTTCTCACCCTTCAAAAGCCCAATCTATTTCTCATGTTTGTCGTAAGCTCTCTGAGGTCCAGAGTTGTGTTAATCATCTCTGGGGAGTCAGCGTATTCTCTGTCACACAGTAGGTGCTCAATGACTGTGCAAATGAAAAAAGACTAATATGATGAAAAGTCTCAGTAATTTTTATTCATTTTGTCCACGAGTTCTCACAAAATGATATAAAAGTTGACTTTAGTTTTAAGCAAAAGCACTAGATTCATAGGCACTCAATAAACTGAAGCAGGGTCATTAGAGGTAATTGGATCTATTTGAGCCCAGAAAAGACTATGCTATTTGCCTTGAGGTATTTATAATTAAAGATGGAATCTAATTTGTATGGGATGGCTTGACGATGGATCTGCATAACATTTCTGACTTCCTCAAGACTGTTATGATCTATATTAAGGATTTTCATCATTCAAATAGTAAGTGATAGGCTGACAAAATTGAGAATATACAGTGTCCTGTAATGCTTTATTTATATTAGACTATTTTTATTTATATAAAATTTTTACTATGTAAAATAATAAAGCTGCTCAAATTTTACATTTTCAATGTTTTTTATCCTCTTTGATCTTTTTATACAGCTTTTATATTCCACTAATAGGTCAAAAACAGAGAGTAATCCATTATTTCTTTATAGGCATAAAATTTTAAAGCCAGAAGAGTTGAGAAATCATTGAGTCCTCTCAGTTACTTTTATGCAGTAGCAATGGAGGACCATGAAAGTCGCTGCAGAAATCTCAACCTAGTGAAAGTTAAACTGTGGCTGGCCCCCAGGTCTCCTGAGTCCTGATAGTGTCTCTTCTTTATCATCCAGTACATCTTAAAACTCTTTCATTTTTCAAGTTATCTCTAGTGACACCTCTTTATAGTTGCATGAACTTATTTCCTAACAGTACCCACCAGGTAAATCTTGAGGTGATTATGTTCTATAATACATAATTTTTGCCATGAAAAGTTTCTCACGTTAACTTTCACCCAAATTCAAACAGACTCTGTGTGACAGCTCACAGTATCTTGAAGTTTCCAAAGATGTGTTCAGTATCCACATGTATAGAATTCTACTGCCTGTGGTGATCGATTTAAAGACTAATCCTATGCAGTCAGTAATAGAGTTGAGGAGATTAAACACATTCACAAACAGCACGGGATGATTGCTGGGTGATAACTAGAGAGGGCTACAGAATCATGAAGACTGAGGTCATTTTCAGTCAGAAAAAAATGAATGTATAGGTGACATGCAAGATTTTTGTTTTTGTTGCTGCTGTTTTGAGACAGGGACTTACTATTTAGTTCCGGCTGGATTTGAACACATTGTGATCCTCCTACCTTAGCCTCCCAAGTTCTGGGATTACAGGCATGTGCCACCATGCCCAACTCAGATATATATTTAAATTTTTTATTTTTTGTCTTTTTGAGACAGGGTCTCACTGTGCAGTTCAGGCCAGCCAGGAACTCTTTTTGTAGCCCAGCCTGTTCTCAAACTCCCAACGATCCTCCTGCCTCAGCCTCCCAAGTGCTGGGATTATAGGCATGCGCCACCATGCCCGGCTCCAATATATATTTAAAGGTGGTAAAAATTCTAAAAAGAAGGAAAGAAAGCCCAATACAAAAATTAAGTGTTGCACAAAAACAAGTTGAGGGACAGCAGCAAGTATCAAATGTAACAGGGCAATCTGTTTGTTCAGCGGAATAGCAGAGAGAGAGTAAGACTAGAGAAGTCAAGGTGAGGTTTGGCCATAGATAATTCTAATTTCTTTGAAAAAATATTTAGGCTCCCTTTACAGAGAAATGTGAAATTATTGACAGTATTTGGACAAGGGAATTTCCTGATCAGAAGCCACTTAAGAAGTTAAAAGCGGATAGCATTTATTGAATGAATTGAAGAAGAACCTAACTTGTGCTACCTAACTGTTTGGGAGTGGACTCTCATCTGTATAGTCCAGAAAGAGTTAAGGAGACCCTAGCCTAGAGGAGGAAGTGGAAAAGAAATTGTGGATTCAAAAGTACAGCAACACCAAAATGGAGTCAATAGGAACTAGTAGCTGGCTAAATATGGATGAGGGGAAAGTAGTTAGCAAGCATGGCAATGAACAAAGAAAAACAGAACAGGGAAAGGTACTGCAATGTTTTTGAAATATACTGAGTTACAAAATAAATTCACAACTACAGTACAGTGCGTAGTACAGTATATCCCACAAATCAGCTTGCATATTTAGGTAGAGAAGCCATTTAATGCTTAACTACACATTGAACTGTTGTTCATGAATTGTTTCAACTATTTATATCTTGTCTCTTAAGTGATGTCAGATAATTATGGGAGAAGGAAATAGAGCACTAAGGGGAAATTAATTGATCGGTATGAAACTTATATTCTACATTCAGTCATGATACAATTACTACCATCCAATTTTACAGAGAAGAAAGCTAAGACTTAAAACAATCAGGGAGCTCCTCCACATGACAGAGATGATGTAATGTTCCTCCTGTTCTCCCACTGCAATTTCGCTGACTCCAGAACTAAAATTTTTGTTTTGTTTTGTTTTGTTCTTTTTTGTTTTTGTTTTTGTTTTTTAACCTTCTGTCAGTGGATAGAGATTGAGAGACTCAGATTTTGGCTAACCAAAACCAACCAAGCAAACAAACAAACAAAATAAGCAAACACAAACAATGAAGGCTCTAAGTACAAGTATAAAGATCAAGAAGACAAGTAAAACCTACAATAAGCTCGTGAAGGTATAAAATCTACAAACAAAAAAGTCATGTTTTCTTCCCAAATTGTCTCAGGATAACAGTTGATATGTGAGAAAGGTAGCAAAATGAATTTAAAAAGCAATTTTTCATGAGTTTTGCATTAGAATAAAAAGTCTTAAAAGAGCTTCTTTTTGTTTTTTTTTTCAGGCTTCACTGGTAGATTTTTTTTTTCCTGTTTTGTTTGGATTTAATATATATGTAGAGTGTCTTTTGTGGTTAATCTCTATGGTTTTCTTGAACCTAATGACAGTAATCAAATTCAAGAATTAAATTCTAATTAAAATTTTAGAACATAATTTCTTTGTCCCAAAATATGTATCTTTATATAACAGTATATTAAGGAGATGAATACAGGAAAATGTATTCTATCAACACACACAAAAATGAAAACTACAAGTTTTTTGACATCAGAGAAACAAGCTTCATTGTATTATCATAAATAAATTCTCCCTAAGCAAGTTATAAAATATAACATGAACTGACATTTCAGCTTTAATGTTGAAATATTTCTACTGTTATCTTTTTAGATAACCATACATTAATCTGTCACAAATAGCTAGACCACCCTGAGTATATATAGTAGAATAGTTTCACTGAGATTTGAACAATGGAAAAAAAAACCAGCAAATATAAAAATAAAATTCCACTATCTCTTTCTCACTATGTTTGTTAGTTTAATTTTTTTCTACATTCTCTTCACTAAGGAAAACATGGTTTTAAACATTTTTACATATATTTAATGTTATAACTGTCTACGGAAAGTATTATATGAAGCAAATGTAATTTCCATGTGGTGCTTATTTATTAACCAGATTCAAATTGTGATACATTGAATATAGAAATTGCTTAGTCCAAGACAGTAATTGTATCCAGTGTAAAGTGAAAAAAATATTTTCCAGTAACCTGGTGAATTTCACCATAACTAACTTCTAAAAACCCAAAAGCAAAGTAGAGTGAGGTAATAGGGAGTTCCAAATCTTAAAATAAACAGAGACTTTTGGAGAAACAGACAGAAGATTTGGATTACATTCAGTCCAGGAGTAGGTCTTAGACCCTACCTTATTGGGTTAATAATATTCCTTAGTTATTTGGGGCTGATCAGGTCTGCAATCTCTTGAACGAGTGTATGGCAAAGGCTAAATAAAAAGAGGCAAATGAAGTGATTTCAGGACTCCAGGAGGATCAAAGCCCTCTCACAGAATTCAAGATTCTCTCAGGGCTAAGACCAAGACCTTTTCTGTGTCACCCATAATTATTTGGTTATCAGAAGAAGGGAGAGAAGTACTCAAAAAGGGTGGAACCACTCAAGGACTTCTCCAAGTAAGGTATTAAGTTAATCCATTTAAGAATGAGATGCCTGAGGCTATAGTCTTTATCCAGTTGAGATCTGATCCAGGTGTCCTTGGCTGTGATCTTGTTTTATATCCTTTGAGGCTTTCTGGCTTCATCCACCACTACTACTTTTAGTAGGGATTAGTGACTCACAGAAATTCATTTACTATGAGTCTGCCATTTCCAGATAAGGAGCCTAGGCCTTGGACAGGTTCACAAGTGAACATGAAAAACCAATTGATCATTTTAAATCCTGCTCAGGTCTGCTTCATAGTGGTCTCCATCATTCCCTAAGTTTCTACCAGACTCTTCTTTGGTAAAACCTACTTCTAAAATGAGTCACCTCACTATTAAAATTTATCACGACAGTGCAAGCTGGGAAGATTTGTGATACAGTGCTCTGGATCACATTTGTCCATAGATCTCTCTTGTCTTGCGCAAGAATTCATGGAGAATAGGGTGAAGGTCACAGATCTTGACAGATTTGATCAGGTGTTGATTGCTGGTTCTTGGAGAAGATATGGAGACCAGGACAGAATGTTATCATTTTTATGATTCAGGCATCTGCATCAGGGAAGACTGATATGCTAAGTGTATGACTAAGAATAATTTTATTTTTTAAAGGGAGAAACTGCTACTAATAAAAGCTCAGAAATCCTCCCTATTACAGTGATGTCAACATCTGCATTCAGACCTGGAATTATCTTTTCACTACATGAAAAATTCAAAATATTTCCTAGTTAAGCCAAATTAAAATGTTGTTTTCAAATCTGTATTCACGCTTCGATTTTTAATTTTTTTATTGTCTGATTTTTTGATCATAAAATAACCCTGTAGCTCTGTTATGGTTGATACATTGTGTCAACTTGGGGAGTCTAGAGGTTTGGCTAAGTGACTCAGCAGGAAGCCAGGGTGCTTACTTTGTATACATCCTGAGCCTGTGGAAGAGGAGGGCATGGAGATTATGTGAGAGCTACACGCCCCTTAGATGGGGGTAGCCTGTTTACAAAGTAAGGCAGAGAAAGAAGCTGCTTGCCACCATTCCTCCAGTTTGCTCTGGCTGTTTGCTGTTCAGCTGCCATTCCCCCCTTTGTTCTTGTTGCTTTGCTGTCTTCTGCCTCGGAGCCAGCCAAGTATGGACTGAAACCTCCACAAACTGTAAGCTAAATAAACCTTTCCTTCCTTCATTTTGGGCGTCAGGCATTTTGTCTCAGCAACGAGAGAAAAGTAACCAAGACAAGCTCTTATAATATCATTTAGATTACTCTTTTCTTTGTTCTTGGTATTTCTGCCTAAAAGTAGACAAAATGCTGTAACAGTAATACAACTTTTCCTTGATGGCTCCTCTTTCATAAAATCTCAGCAATTATTTAGTTGTTATATATTTTAATCCTTTTTGACAAAGTCTTCAGATTGAAAGTAGAAATATTAAGTCAGTTTAGCAAACTAATTGCATCTTGAAATTACTAATACAAAAACACAAAACAAAACAGGATAGATAAGAGACTCCTCAGATAGGAGACAAGGAAATAAAGACATAAAAATAACAGAGATTAAAATAACAAGTAAATATATGATGGATTAACTAATGCTCAACATGTAATACCCAGCTGAACTGAGTCAGCATGGTTCTGAGTGTGGATGGTCCACCTAAAGGTTACTGCCAACAGCATAAAAGGAGAATTGGAGGGGAAGATGGAGTGCTGTTGATTCTTCTGGAGAAGCTCATCACACTGATTTTCCTGATATGAATTCAGCTGTCCTCACTGCTGGCAGAGCTCTGGACCTCACTGTCACTGAAGATAGCTGTGGTTCTTTTGGAGAGAGTTCTGGTCCTTACTTTGCTTGTCACTTCCTGGCTCCAGTGCTGGCACAGATCTTCACCCTACTGGTGTGGACTTTCTAGCTTCCACCACTGGCCTTTCGGCTTTCCCAGTGCAGATCCTTGATACAGACATGCATGAGACATTGTCGTGAACTCTAGACCTCCATTTGGACTACTGGGGGACACTGCTGTGGGCTCTAGGTCTTCAGCTGGACTCATGCAGGACAGTGCTGTGGAATCCAGGCCCTCACCTGGATTTTTTGGATGTCTAGTGCATGGATAAATCTCTTGCACTCTTCTGCATTTGACTTTTTGGGTGAATAGTATAAAATAGTCCGATAAATTATATTTTCTGTATTAAATCTATTCCCTTAAAAGCCCTGATACAACAAAATGTTTAAAATATTTTTAAAGGAACATCATGCTAGGTTGAATATTGCTTGATAAACAAAAGTAAAGTCTGATGAGACATTTCAACTTGGGACAAAAATCTGATGACTTCCAAATACACACACCAGCATTTGGAAGGATGCATTTCATTTGAAACAATCTAGTCAATTATGATGAGATATGCTATTTAGAAAAATTTCGCTTGTGCCTTCAAAATATTAGAACTCAACCCGTGTGCACACAAACACACACACACACACACCTAGAAATACGAGAATAGTTGTCAACTACGAATTACCCCCTTACAATAAAACAAGCACTTAAAATTTTGCTTTTAGTTCTATAAATTTGTCTGACTGAAAAAACTAGTGGTACAAGGTATAGGCAGACTTAGATGCCAAGCTGAAATTTACAACTTATTAACAGGGTGACTACAAAAGTTAGTAATATTGCTTTGCCTCAGTTTTCTTATCTGTGAAATAAAGGAGTTGGGCTGGATTATTCTAAACTCATTTTCAGCTCTATAATTACATATGATTCTCAGACAGGTGAGATGAGAAAAATCTATGTGGCTTTATTGAATTGCCTTTGTCCTTACTTAGACCTTAACAGCTTTGGACTTAAGGTTGATTCATTACATCGAGGAAAGAACATTTCCATTTCAATTTCTAAGATAATCATGGCTAGGTTTAACCCTTTCAGATTAAATGTTAATTTTCTTATTTTTCTTAGGCCTCTATATTTGTTAGACCAGGACTTTCCTATAATTAGGTGTCACTCTTTTGATTAATTCTGTATTTGCTTCAGAAAAGTGCCTATTTTTAGACCTTAGATTATTTCTAATGTGTGCACTTCCTGCCCTATCTATGCTTCCTCTGGTGTTTTTATGCCCTTTTCCTGGCACCTAAGTAGTACTTTACATTACTTAGCTGATAATTCTCTGCAAGAATCTGATCTTGCCATTTCAGATTCACCAATTCTGTTGCAATAATGTAAAGAATGAGGCACTTGTACTTCTAAGTCAGAAACATTTTATGTCAAAAGTAGCAAGTCCTCTAGTGACTACATATTATTCTTCCCAAGCATCTATAATTTTCCTTAAAATGTTGAAGACTATAATTCCCATCATAAAATATGTTCAAAGTTTTAATTATCAGATGGCAAGAATAGACCTGCTCCATTTACATAATTTAAAGATTGCATCATAAGCCATAACTCAAAATTATAAAAGTATAGTCAATTAACTGCTACACACATGATATTTAAGTAAAATGTAAATTCAGTTATGAGCTAACTAAATTTAAAGGTTCAAATGGATGACCAGGTGATAATGTACTAATATTTTTACTGCTAAAGACATGCTCATATATTATTTGTCTTAATCTATAAAAAGAATATACAAGTGAGAAAGAGTTCTATTTTTTCTCTTTTTCAGTATATTATCAATAGCTCTTCTCCAACACTGAAGAAAAAAAGGATGACTAGAATATAAATCCTTATACTATAAAAATATAGCTGGGTGTGGTGGTGCACCCCTATGATCCCAGAATTTGGTAGGCTGAGGCAGAAGGATTGCTGCTAGTTTGAGGCCAGCCTGGGCTACACAGTGAGTCCCATGCCAAACTGAACTACATGGAAAAATCCTCTCTCA
Organism: Chinchilla lanigera; assembly: GCF_000276665.1. Taxonomy (NCBI): domain Eukaryota; kingdom Metazoa; phylum Chordata; class Mammalia; order Rodentia; family Chinchillidae; genus Chinchilla; species Chinchilla lanigera. The sequence goes on from NW_004955407.1 coordinate 10,650,986, forward strand.
AAAAAACAAAAACAAAACAAAACAACCTTAAATAGGAAGTAATTGTTCTGGTTAAATGTCTCTAAATTTCTCCATTGATTCATCCTAAATGGCTTAAATAACTCCACTTTGATTTCATAATAATTAAAGCAAAATCCCAAGCTGCTGACAATAAACAGGAGTTGGGGAGGTGACAGGATAAGAAACTGTCTCTTTCAGGGATGGCCTGAACAAGCACAAGCATGCAATAAGCATATGAACACCAATTATTGCAAGAACAGAAGGATATTACTGCGCCATTATATTTCTACTGCCTACACTCCACATATCCAAGTACATAGTTTTAGTTATTTTCTGAGTTCTTTTACCCTTGAAAATTTTTCTCAGGAAGCCCAAAGGTACAGAGAAAGAGACAATTAACATCAAGAAAGACTTCTCAGCTGAGCATGCTAGCACAGAACCATAGTCCCAGCTACTGGGGAGGCTGAGGCAAGAGAAGAGAATCGAAAGTTCAAGGCAGGCAAAGAAAGGTAGCACTATGCTGTCTCAAAATAAAAAACAAAATTAAAAGGGCTTGGGATGTAGGTTGGGGGTAGAGCACTTACTGACTTTAATCAGTGCCAAAAAAAGAGTCCAGAAACTTCCTGATGAAGGACTTAAATATTAGATTCTTCAATGATTAACTTGTTAAAAAGTTGTCCTCGCTTCTAGTGTTTGTATAGAATTTAATGAATATACATGCTACCTAAGAAAGTGCAGGCAGATTACAAATGGACAGCTTTTGAAAATGATATTAATATTTGAAATCGCATTCAATCACCTGTACTCTTTTTTTTTAATTTGACATTTTGCAATTGTCATTTTTCTTTTTTCTACTTAGTTCATGATTTTTTATTTTATGAACAAAATAAAATAAACTTTCTTAACAAAATAATAAAAGAATAACAAGTTAATATACTTTGTACCATTATCTTTAAAGTACGAGTAGTTACTCAGAGTACAAGACATAGCCCAAAAATATTTTTACAAAGAAGAAACAAAGGGCCAGGGATATTGCTCAGTAGCACAGCACCCGCCTGGCAAGCGTGAGGCCCTGAGTTTGATTCCTGAAAACAAAACAAAAACAAAGAAGAAACAAACAGGTAATAATAGAAAACTTTCTCTCCAATGAACTAAGACACACTAGTAGCATAAATAAAACATATTAACATAAACATTAAAATATTGCTGAAACACTAGAATAGGTAATTTGGGGAATTATTTGAACTTCTAACTACTTTTATTTGGCTCTTTTGTGTCTTGTAAGTAAAGGATCATGTCATCTACAAATAATATTTTGACTTTCTCTTCCTATACATATCTCTTCTATTTCTTTCTTTCTTTTTTTTTTTTTTTTTGGCCTGATTGCTCTGTCTAACATTTTGAGAACTATGTTGAAAAGAAGTGGTGATAATGAACATCCTTGTCTTGTTCCTGATTTCAGAATTTTCAGTTTTTCCCAATTTAATATGATGTTAAGCATAGGTTAGTCATAAATAGCTTTTTTCATATTGAGACTAAAGACTTTCTATACCTATTTTCTTCAGTGTCTTTATCATGAATGGACATTGGATTTGGTCAAAGGATTTTTGTGCATCTACTAAGAGGATCATGTGATTTTTGTCTTTGCTTCTGTTCATGTGATCAATTGCATTTATTGATTTGTGTTTGTTGAATCATTCTTGCATCCCTAGGATGAAGAATACTTTGTCACAGAGTATGATCTTTTTAATGATTTTGTTGCATTCTGTTTAACAGGAACTTGTTAAGGATTTCTGTTTCTATGATAATTAGAGAAATTGGCCTATAGTTCTTTTTTGTTTGATACTTGTTTGGTTGGGGATCAGGATAATTTTAGCTTCAGAGAATGATTTCATAAGTACTCCTTCTATAGTCAAATTCATTAAATAGTATGAGGAGAATTTGTGTTAGATCTTCCCCGAAGTTCTTGTAGAATTTGGTTATGAATGCATCAGATCCTGGGCTTTTCTCAGTTACTAGGGTTTTTTAAATTACTGTTTCAATTTTGTTGCCTGTTATTGGATTCCTCAAGATTTTTAAGTCTTGGTTCAGTTTTGACGATTCATATGTCTCTAGGAATCTCTCCATTTCTTCTGAGTTCTCCAATTATTTGGCATCCATGTTTTTGAGATAACTGTTAATAATTCTCTGTATTTCAAAAGTGTCCACTGTTATTTCAGTGAAGATAATTAAATAACTCATACATTGACTTATAATAATGCAGACCACTAATTTCAGCTGCATATAGGCAGTAATGCCAAAGCTCAGTCATACCACTAGACTAAAAGCCTTCTTCTTCAGGACCTCTCCCACTAAATATTACACCCACCAGACCTCACAACACAATGGCCTTGTGATCTTCCTCGTATGAGTCCTGGGCCTCTTGGGGGGTTTCAGGAGGTCCGTATTTAGCTCTCATCATCTCCAGGCCTATCTCCCATGTCTGTCTCTCACCTGGCCCCTGTGGTAGGGTGTAACTTCAGTCCTGAAGCACAACTTTCTCCATGGGTGCTGTTCTGCTCTGTGGTCAGTCCTCTCTGTTAGTTGTCACCTCTGTTGCCCTGTGCAGTTCTGGGCTCTCCTGGCTTGGCACAGTACCCACGTGGGTATAGTAGGAACACTCAGTTCCCCCAGTATTCTGAAACAAATTATTGGTTGCATTTTGTAATTTATGTTTGAGAATAATTAGCTACTACTTCAAAATAGATTAAATATATAGTATAGAATTAATTTCTCTTATGTGTGTACAGTTTACTTCACATGAATCCCTTTGAAAATTACTGTGTTCAATAAGTATATTTATATTCATATTGTACTCTTCATAAAAATACTTTAAATTTTTCTAGAGTTTACTGCATGTTAACTGTGAATATTTTACTCATTAAAATTTATTTATTTATTGAGAGACAGGTACATGCCAATGCCTGTGATAGAGCAATGAGCAAATCCTAATTTTTACACTTTTGGTTGGAAACTAATATCTTTTTCTGTTTGAAATAGTTATGTTTTCTTTAATATGGTGTACAGGATATGCTGCAATGAAATGGTGACTTTTTTTTTTTTTTTTGGTACCGGGGATCGAACTCAGATCCTTGTGCTTGCCAGGCAGGCACTTGTGCCACTGAGCTACAGCCCCGGCCCCTAAATGGTGACTTTTTGTAATTTAATTATAGTGAAGTAATTTTAAAAGTAGACAATCTATTACTAATGCTAAACATTCTCATGACCAATTACCTTCATATCGTCTTGTCAGTTAGTTGCATTGAAAATCTAGTTTCCTCATTGCTAACAGTGTTTAATTTTATTGCTCTAATTTTATGCATGATGGCAATGGAAATATTATGCAAGTTATTGAATCTTGTGGTTCCACAAGGTGGTTAATCTTTCTACTGTCCTACAGTCAGATGCTCCTTTTCTGTACACATTGTGCTTATTCACTTAGGACATCTCTTTCTATTTTTTTGTCTGTTTCTCCTTGCATTTGCTGTTGTTCTTTTCACCTTCTACTCACTAGCAAAATTTCCTAGAAAAGTTCTCATTAGAGTCCCTTTGTATCTTTCAGAAACAAATAAAAAAAGTATGTAAAATATAGTTATTAGCCTGCTTTTGCTATTTATATGAAGAAACATTGTAAGTAGAATAGTGTTGCATTGTTCTGTTACATTCCGCTATATTTTAACATCATTCTCAACGGTTTATACTTTATTATATTGATAGTTCAATGTTTCTTTCATAAATTACCAAACAGTGAATTTTCCAGTGAGAATATCAACTTGGAAAAATGTTTATTATTGTTAATGAACTGTGATTTTCCTATTATTAAATGTTGAGAGTTGTAGTATCAAGTGTATTTTTCCTTTCCTGTCAGGAAACTTATAGTTAGGAGCCAATCCAAGCTTAAGGGGACCTCAAATCTATAATTTTTTTTTTTTTTGGTACTGGGAATCAAACTCAGGGCCTCACAATTTTCAGGTAGGTGCTGTGCCACTGAGCTATGTTCTTGGCCCAAATTTATAGAATTTTGAGAGCTCTAAAAAAAAAAAAAACTTCAAAATTATGAATGCCCAACTATGTGTGGAACTGTGGAAGAACCTATTCAAAGTTCAGGGCCTGAAGCATAAAGTTTATTAACTACATAGTAAAGTTAATGCTGTTTGGAACTAAGTTTTACACCCAACTGCTGACATTTGCCTCTGTAATCATTTCTTAATGCACTTCTTAATTTCATTGTCCTTACACAATTGAGATCAAACCCATTAAATGAAATTCTTGAAAAATGTGTAATTACAAAATATGCAGAAATTAATATGCTCTTTAAACCTAAAACATAACTATTCATTTACCTGCAAATTTCTGATTGATATTTCAGATTTTCACTTTTTACTTCAAGTGAGGAATTAAGTGGAAGTTCTGTGTCTTTTTGTTGTTGTATTCTGTTTTTACCTAACACAATAATTGTATATACTGATGGGGTAAAAGTTGAGTGCATGCATACGCTGTATAATAATCAAATCAGAGTGTTTATCACTTCATCAACTCATACTTTTATCATTTCTGTGCCATGTGAACATCAAAATTCATTTTTTTGGGTACTTAGAGATATTCAACACTATATTGTTAACTATAGTTGCCTTATTGCATAATAAAACAACAGAGTTTATGCTTCCTAACTGTATCTTTTAATAACTCTTCAAGTATATTTTGAAAGTAAATGCTTAATTTCCCTCTCTTTACCTTTTACAATTTGATTTTTATCTCTTCTTTTGCCTAGTAATTTTACATTTCCTTGCTGATTTTTTTTTATAAACTGCCTCAAAATTGTTTCAAAATAGGCAGATTACAGTTATCACTCATCTATCAGTCAGTGCTTACTAGAGAAACACATTTAACACAAGATATACAAAGTGACAAAAGTTTACAGGATTGGCTTACAATGGCCACCCACAGAGTCAGGTATGTACGAGTGCAAAAGGGCTGTCTGTGCACTGGAGATCCAAAGGACTCACTTGAAGGCCTGGAGTCAGTTATGTCCTACGTGAGTCTGTATCAGGAGGCCAAAGGGTCTGCACCAGGAGACAACATCCGAGGTGGAGGCTGGAGCTTCTCTGAAAGAACAGAAGTGAGCTTTCCTTCTTTGTTTCCCTTTTGTAGCATTCAGCCACAATCCTCCTCAGTGGGTCTTCCACACTTATAACCACGCTGAGCCAATTTAGCTGGGCGTTTCTTATTCAAACGGACACAGTCAGTTAACTATCACAATTTGTGACTACGATATTTGCACATAATTTATGACAAGGTATAAATGAGTGCCTTAGACATTTCTGTTTCTTGATATTGTCATGTGCTATATAAATAAAATAAATTTTATCCTACTTAGAGCATGGTAAAATTTCATTTATATAATTTTGCAGTTTATCAATGTAGAAATCTGAATCTTTAAAATCCTAAAACTTTTGGAAAAAAGTTAAAAAATTTTTGATTTCCATGACCTCAGAGCGTAGATAACTGAATATGTATTAACTATCCCTTCTTCTAGCCATGGGCTGAAGGTAATGTGTGCTTTTAAATTTATAAGCAAGCTAATGAATTATATAACTATTTGCCATTGCCCATCTATGCTGTCATTCAACAATGAAGCACACGTAGTCATTCACAGTTTTGTCTCAACCTTGTGGTATGGAGCTTTAAGAACCTACATAATGTTACAGATGTGTACTAACTAACGTTTTACAATTTGTATCCACTCTTCTGAGTTCAGCTTTCGAATCCAATGCTGTTATTTCAAGCAAAAATAAATATTCTTTAATCAGGGCATCATAACAGAATTTTAACCAAAGTCAGACACATCTTCTGAAAGAAATCACTGTCAAGCCTTCCATCAAAGGTACCTTAATTCAAATTTTAGTTGTTATATGATGTTCCCACGACCTGTTTTAGGCCTCTGAGATGTACTAATTTAATTCCTTAACAACCCAAACATGGTTTGTTTCATTAAGTGTGCCTTGTAGGAACTACAGTAATTGTGAAATTTGACACCATTTTGTAGGCAAATATGTGCTGTATTATCTTAAGGAGAGTTTCTGAGAGTATTAATTAAGGCTACCATGAAAATAGTATATAAATCAAAAGGTCTTTCAGAACAATAAAATTAATCACCATGAGTTCTTTCAAAATTAACAATTTTTAGTTCTTTTATGAATATAATATAAAATACATCATTATAAACCATAGTTTCTGAAACTTAGTTATCATTTGTTTTTTGATTATGTGAAGGCACAAGTTGGAGAATTACTTGAGATGGATATTGAGAATTGTGGGAGATGAAGATTCTATATATTATAAACTGAATGTTTGTTTCTTTTTCCTTACATTCCGATATAGGAGGCTTAATCCCTATTGTGTTATCATAACATCACAGTAATAAGGATGGAGCCCTCATAATGGGATAGGTGCCCTTATAGGATAACACAATATTCTTTCTCTCTCTTTTTCTCTCTCTCTCTCTCTCTCTCTCTCCCTTTCTTCTTTCTCTGCAGTATAAAGACACAGCAATATGACTGCCTTAAAACAAGGAAAATAGTCTTTTACCAAGAACCAAATCAGTCCATGTGTGGTTCTGGAACTTTCCAATCCCCAGGGCTGGAAAAAATAAATGTTCATTGCCCAAGCTCCTCGGTTATCATATTTGTTATAGCCACCAAACTGAGTAGGGCATCATAATCACAAGGCTAAAGAGATTTGTGCATTACAGCTAGCAAAACTAGAAATACAGAATAATAAGGTTGAAATACCATATTAAAATATGACAGAGGTAGATTAGCTCAGCTGGGACTTCACATCAACATTAAAAGATAATCAAAAATTAAATTAGGAAATATTTTTGTGCACTGCTTTTCATAGTGAGTTATAAGCATAGATGGCTCCTCATATAGTAAAAATACAAAGCAATTCTAGGAAGATTTAGAATTGTGATAGATGATATTATACCTCTGTAATATTAAGGGAAATGAATTTTAAGGGAACTACATTTCTGGTCAAAACAAAGAAAGAAAACATCACTTGTTGCTTCTGTTAGAGAGAGAAGAGATGAATGGTAATTTTTCTCTATCATGTTTCAGTTTTTTGTGGTGACAATATAAAAGTTTCTTTTTTGTAATATTAGCTATCCTGAAAGATGAATGCTCTAAACAGACTATTTTGAGTAAACATAGTATAACCGATTTGCAAGAAAATTCACTCTTGTTCTGCACAATAAGAAATTGTATTAATTGTATCATTTGTGTATTCAAATAACATTGACGACACTGCAAACATTCAGTGCAAGTGCTTTCTTCATGGGGACCACTCAGTTAAGGGTTGCAATTTCAAGATCGAAGTTTTCATTTTATCCCAAAAGGAGAATATGTATGTTATTTATACTACATATATATATAAAAGTTTTTAAAATGTCTTCTTTTCTAGTTCACTCTTCACATATTCACAGGTTTTATTTGTAGTTCCTGTTGTGTGAATCAGTCAGGATGAGGCTGATTATGTTTTGGTGACAATTCTAAAAATCTCACTGATTGGATGCATTTGTCCAAGGCAGATTAGATGAGGACCTTTCTTTTCGTTGTGATTTAGAGGCCAGGCTCATGCATGATCCAGCAATGATCCGGAAGCTTCCAATCACTGTGGAATCAGGAAAGAATCCATGAGTGTCTCACTCTGATAATTAAACATACTGGCCCATCAATGACCCATGCTGTTTCTCTCCATGATTGCACGGGACAGAACTACTCATGTGGACTTATTTAAGTAAACTAAAGGAAAAGGCGATCAGAAAAGAAAAACGAAGAAGGCAGAGAGAGATCACAAGTAGTAGCAATAATGATTTTTGCATGGAACTTATACACAGTACAACCTCTTTTTTTTTTTTTTTTTTTTTTCCAGTACGGGAAATCAAACTCACGACGTCGCGTTTGCCAGGCAGGAGCTGTGCTGCTGAGCTAAATCCCCAGCCCGAACCTGACTCTTTAAAGGTAATTATTATTAATTAAATGACTCCTTTATTGGTGACCCATTTGTAACATGCTGATCACTAAAACGTAATAAAAAGTCACTTTTCATGGCACAGAGTAAAAAAAAAAAAAAAAAAAAAGCTATCTTAAGAGCCACAACCTGCTAGAATGGCTTGGCAATTTTTCTGTGAACTTCCAAAGTCTTCTACTAATTCCAAGCTTGTATTAAAATTGGTATTTTGAGAAGAGAAATGATGTTAGTTTCAAAAACACTTCAGCAAGATTGATCAGTTATTGGCAAGCAGCCTACCTTACTGGCAAACAAAGGTCTGGAGAAGGGAATACGAAATGCATATTGTTATCACTATCATAAACTGAGAATATATCAGCCTCAGTGGGGGAAAAAAGATCTTCCATCCAGCGTTGTTGAAAGTCAGCCATTTTATAACAGGTATCCTGCCAAAATGCCTTTTGTCTGCCTTCTACTAAATAATGTATAACTAATAAATTAAGAAGCAAGCTGAAGTCTCAAATACTGAATAATTCCCCTAATCCATTAAGGATATGAAAAGCAAAAGGATTTCAGGGATGTTTTAAAAGGTACAATAATGTCTGAAATTCTGAATATAACCTGCATAGGAGGAACAACTAACACCACAGTTTCTCAGGATGTCTTATATTTAACTTCTTGTTTTCTCTAGGATGATAACATTTTGAAAATAAAACAGTTTCAAAGATCAAAGAGTGAAGCTTTAAATGGATGTTGCTTTTAACATGCCCTTATCTATGACATGCTGCTTTTACATAAAAGGTGGTAAATCCCAGAAATATTCAATGAAATAATGTTTTGCATAAATATTTAAAACTTTTCTACTTTAAACTATTTGGAAGTCAAAATGAAAGGAAATACTCTTCCTTTTCTGGTGTTTTGTATTAGAAAAATAAGATTAATATGTAAAGAGAAATTCACAATGTTTTGTAATGTGCCACTTAATTTTTTTTCAGCATTACACAAAAATACTAATAGCTTAGTCAGATACCTTTTGCTGAGACATGATGCCTGATACTCACAACTTAAAGGATGAGAGATTTACAGTAATTTAGGTCACGGTTTCAGGGCATTCGGTATACGGCTGGCTGCTTCCAAGGCAGAAACATCATGGCAGCAAGGCCTGGCAGAACAAATCTGATTACTGCATGGTGTTGGAAACCAGAACAGAGGAGAAATAACAGAAGGGAAGGGATAGGGACCACAGACAGTACCCAAAGTCCTGCCTCCAAGTCCATCCCAGACTTGCCCAGAAGTGTGTTCCACCAATCTTCTGGGCCACTCCCAAGCCAGTCAAGTTGACACAATTAAACTTAATCATCACATTAATCTTTCTTGGCTGTATATTATATGCCAACAGCTATCATTATAACAAATTTACATGTACTCACTCATTTTGTTGCAACAATAATTCAGTGATATATGTATTATTATTTCACAAAGGAAGACATTAAGACACAGTCTGATATACAATCTTTTGTATTAATATTCTTCTGAGAGTATAAACTTTGGAGCTAAAAATGTAAGATCTGAGTCTTACTTCACCAATTAGTGGCACTATTTTTGAAAGTTTCCTGGACCTCTGTAACCATCAATAACTTAGTTTGCAAAGTTCATAAGCTTTTGGTGAGAAAAAGCATAAATAGGAATATAAATTGCTTAGCATACATGTTTTTTCTACAGAGTTTCAAAAAATTATCAGCTAATATTATTATTCTTGACTTTATTATTATTATTATCATTAGATACAAAGGAAGGCACTTAACACAATTTTAAGACTATAACAGATATTTAATAAATATTACTTTCTTTTCTTCAAAAGTCTTCACAGGCTGAACAGATTAAAAAGAAAACAACAGCCACCACATATATGAATACTACCCAGCTGGGATAGAATCCCAGTGGACTTGGGGAATGTGTCTGTGAAAGACCTTGAAATGAAAACTCAGGCACTATTTTTAATCCTGTTTCTAAATATAACTGTGTCATAATCTCATTTTAGCCCTCTCATCGCCAGGGAGATTGGTGTTCACTTAACATACACTAGACACATTTTCCAGTATATCAGTTTTCAAATCCTGGCAGTGAAATCCTTCAATGACTATTCATATTTCTTCCAGCGTGGAATTTTGTGAAAGATCTGTGAATAGTAGGAGGGGTGTGTGTCAGCGTATGAAAGATGTGACAGCTCTGATATATTTCTTTCCCCTTTTCAACGGCAAAGTCACAAATCTCTTTTAAATTACTGAGAAAATTACAACTGAATGTTAGCACTCTTTAAATCCAAGCATCACTGATGACTATTAAAATGAGGGTAGTGCTAAAGTGTATTTGAGATTCAGTCCTCTAAAGAAAAGGATAAGGATATCCTTTTGGTTAAGGATACCTGTCCACAAAATTAAATGATGTATCCACATTGCAAGCTCAAATCAATGTAATTGATTTGTGTGTATCATTATCCTATCTGTTATGTTTATGTTTTCAATTGTCAAAAGCAGAACTTGCTGAATAAGGGCTCTGTTACATATATAGCAGTTATAGAATGCAAGTGAAATCATTCATCAGTATCATACAGTGCTGGCCAAGAACACTGCTCTTCAAAAATCAAAAGTAACAGGATAAGGAAGGGATATGTGGACATATTAGTTCAGCAAATCCAAGAGGCTAACATAGAGGTATTGTTAAACTTAAAAGCCTATGTAAGTTTCCAGAGTTGTTGAATAAAAGCTCCAAAGGTTTACTGAAGTTGATCTGGCCCTATCATGTCAGGCTTGTAAGTTGAAAAGTGATATCACAAGATTCTGAATTAACTAAGAGTTTGTGCTAATTCTGAAAATATACACAATCCTGCTAACTTATAATGAAAATTGGCCTCATATATTAAATTCTTTTCATATTTTTTCAAGCTTTAATTATATTTCATGCTTAATTAGATTTTCATGCTCTTAATTAGATTTTTACAAGGTATAAAATTTAATGGTGAAATTTAATCCTTTTACTGATGCTAACAGATTTGAAATAAAAAATATTCATCTGTATATGGGATTTAAAAATTTCTTTTTGGATATGAATTCATCAATAGAGATGAGGAAAGGAGACCACGTGTATCAAGATGTTATGTACAAAAAACATTTGATTTTTTAAAAAGACAAAAATAACAACTTTCTATTATTTGGCAAATGATGATTACCAAGAATGTTATATTTCCTGGTATTGCTAAACTTTTTTCACTGGACAAGATAAATGAATTGAGGAAACATAAAATGAAGTTTTATTTCCAGAAAATGCTACTTAGGAGTAAACAAACAAATGAGAAGTAATCTTTCACCCTTGAGAAAGTACTCCGGGAGCTGCAGAGACTGTGGGTTCGAGTCCGTGCTAAATCCACACTACCACGATTCCCAGCTGAAACTCGGAGAGAGAGCCAGGTACTTCCCATCTAATCCCTGAGGGCAGAACGCCAGAACAAGAACCCCACGGACATTACAGACTGAGTCGCTGCGGCGGCAGAGAGGCCCCGGGCTGTTCTCTGGCTGTGGGCTGGGTGAGCAGGCTCTCTGAGCCGGCCCAGCAGACTCTCCCAACCCAGAGCACCCTGCACCAAGACACTGAGTACTCCGGGAGCTGCAGGGCCCGTGGATTCGAGTCTGTGCTTTGCCTTTGCCCACACCCTCCAGCGAGTCGAAGGCTGGGGAAGTCTGTGACTGCTACCCATCTGGGCTGCATCTGGTTCCTATATGAGTCCTGAACTGAGTGGAGACATAGATACAGGTGGTTCACAAACTGTAGATCCTGCAGTTTGTGTACGAATTATGGCTGTACCCTAAACTGCCTGGAGACATAGGTCCACAGGAGCAGGATTGTCCCATCAGTGCAACCTGAGTCAGGTAGTGCACATGCACTGAACTGCAAGGGGACGCAGGATCAGAAGGTCGGCCATCAACTGACACAAGTGCCAGCATTCGAGAACTGGCATAACTAGATACAAATCAAAAACTGCTGGAAAACCCGAGAC
>NW_004955407.1:10668408-10686973 GCF_000276665.1 Chinchilla lanigera
CTTTGTTTGTAACTCCATACTGTCTGTACTGTTCCTTTGATATTTTGTAAAATGTTGTCTGTCTGTTAATATTTACCTCCTTTTAGTTTAAAATTAAAAAAAAAATCTTTCACCCTCTTTCCCATCTCCCACATGAAACATTCTGGGAGATGGATCTGTGATGAGCAATCTACTCCTCCAATGAGAAAAATTAGGGTTTCAACAATATACAAAATTTTGGTTCTCATATCCTGATTATGAAATGACAAGATGACCATACTCTTTTTAAAAAATGGGTTAAAAATAAATGAACTGCAGACCAACAGCAGATCCAAAATCCAAAAGGTGTCATGTATAGCAAAGCAATCGCCAGCCACATTCCACCATGATGTGCAGGACCATACACTGAGGCAATCAAATGTTGGCACCAAGGTTGTAATATTAGAGATGGTGTATAGAGGGTACCACAATTCTCTTGTTCCACATCCTGAATCTTTTTAAGATTCATTATGTTCAATACTTGATCAGATGTGACTCAAAGAAAAATAATTTTATTTGCCCTAGTTCTCCATTACTTTGGAACTTTTTCGAAGTGCCAAAACAAATACTATAAGGACCTTGTTATTGTTTTGTGAAAAATATAAACAAACAATCTAGGTTCTGCTGGGATAAGCCATTTGTCATTTATAGCATTTGTCACTGAAAGTGACTTCTGATTAATGATTATTTATAAAATAACATGCTACATTCTATGTCGTATTTGTGAAAAGGTAATACAGCAGTTTTTTTGTGATTAGTTTTTGGTTTGTGTCCATTACAAAAACAGGTTTTCAATTTTTTCTTAATGCATAGATTTCTTCCTTCTTTTGTGATTCATGAGCAGAACTGAGCATATCTTGATTCTTTTTGGTCCCATCAGTTTGATTGGCTTATTTCTTTAGGTGCACATCACTGACATACAGTGCTTGACAAGAAAAAGGAATGCACAAGAATTTCCTGAGAAGCAGCATTCATATGCAGCATGTGTTAGGTTTTTCATTTTCATTTGGCATTTCTCAACTCAACTAATTATGCTATCACTCAGTGTAAACTTTAAAAGAGAAAGTCTTCCGTTAAAAAAAACTTGAAGTTTTCTGCCTAACTTCATAGATATTCCTGTCATCTTTAAATAGAAGAAATTTATATTTGTGCTTTAAGATAGCTGCATATCTTAACATAGCTGCATATCCTCTCTCTCCCCTCTGCTAAAACTCATCCCCTCCACATACCTATTTCTTTCTAATGACTATTTTCTAGAATACAGAGTCTTTACTAATCCTTGCAACATTAATGGTTACTGCAGAGTTTATTGTCTCATCCTGCGTTTTCTGCTATCTATGGAGAATTTGGCATGTTATAAATCTCCACTGAATAGACCTAGAAGTTTCTCATCTCTTTCTCAGGCTACCAGTGATGCAGAAATTTTGCCAAGCATAAAAATAAAGTGGTCAGTTTTAAAATGAATTGAAAATGTAGTAATAGGCACATACTATCTGTATATATAATAATAAGCAGAAATTCTCCTCTCCCTTCCCCCACCATATATATAGTGTGTGTATAGGGCGGGGTGAGACAGAGTCTTCCTATGTATTGCACTCACTATGTAGTCTGTGTTGGCTTTGAACTTGCAATCCTTCTGCCTTAGCCTCCTGAGTGCTGTGATTACACAGATATATAGCCATGCCTAGCTTGAAAAAATACTGTATTTCATCAATTGAGGATATCCTTGATTATAAGGGCCATCATTATAAGTGTCACTGTGAAAAAAAATGCAATTCCAACTAAGTATAGGATATCAATTGTACATTTCTTCTTCGTAGATGGAAAATGTGGATGAAAGTCACCATAGAATTGAGGAAATGTAGTTAACTGTTATAAGTTGATGTAGTTTCCCCCCATATTACTTCTACTGTAATTATAAGCTCATTATATTTACTTAGCTCAGTTCTTTCACTCTTCTCTTTTTTAATCAAATTTAAGTGCAAGTAATGTTGCTGAATCTCCCTTGAATTTAGGTTGCAGTTTAAGGAATGTGGTTGGGTTCCCATCAATATATGTCAAGGAATTTGGCACTGTTTACTACTGTAGAGCTAATTTCATTTAATCTGCTTTCAGTGGGCCAGTAACACAAAATCACAGAATCATGACTATTATTTCAGATTAAGTGGATTATTCCATAAGTACTGTGCATGTAAAGTTTAAAGGCATTTAAATTAGTTTTACAAAACTGAAGAAGAAAAGGTTAGTCTTGTCATCCTCCTTTCTGATGACCAGTTGTTTTAGGATTATAAAACATAAATGTTAGAGGATGCTGCACTATTCGGGGTTGAGCTCACAATCTATATTAATAACAGCACATTCTTTTTTTCATGTCCTCAGGGATAGCAGTGGAGCAATCAGAATATCTGACAATACAATCTGTCCAGTTGGCCAAAGACAGTGAAGTGAGACCCTACCCCCAGAAAGAAATGATATGCATGTGTTATTGGTCTTCTCTGGAACTCACTGGGAACTGGGGGAGGACCAGTTTTGGCAATGTTTTACAAGTAGAAACCACTCAGAATGACTGGGAATGGAGGCAATGAAATTTAAAGTCATTTGAAAAGTTTGACAGTGAAAGTTTACATGCTTGTCAAAAGGAGCCAGGTGGGACACAGTGTCTGTTGATCAAGCTTTATTTGAAAACGAGTGATAAAAATTCAGTCCAAAGTAGTCTAACTAGATAGAGGAAATGTTTTACAACAATAAAAAGCAATCTCAATGAACCCAGGTGTAGGAGGTCACAATTTTCCCGAATTCACTTCACAAACTTCCCAAATGTGTTCATTTGGACAAATGTATTCCACCATCTCCAGAGCCTACCCTCTTTTAAACACTAAACAGCTGCCTGTGCATTGCTATTACTTTGCCTAATTTTGTTCCCAGAAGATCATATTTCTATCACATTTGTTAGAAATATATATATTATAGGTCATAGATAATCAGCAATTCTTAAAGTTCCTTTCTTGACTTCTCTGTAACTTTTAATTAAGTCTCTGAAGTTTTTCTTTTCTTGATGTCTGAAAATATTCTTGTTCTTCTTCAACCATTATCATTATCCATTTCTTTTATTGGCTCTTTCCTGCATCTGTCCTTAGAGATGGGTTTGTCTCAAGTCTTCAAACATGAGCTCAAATCTATGTATAGAACTCTTTTCTGCTTTAGGAATAAGACCTTTAAAAGATATTCAAGCCAAGATTTTGATGCAACATACTTTTTGTTTTTGTTTTTTTTTTTTCATTCCAGGCACAGCCTAGGGCAGTGGTGGCAAACCTATGGCATGCTTGTTATTTGTGTTTCTTTTAAGACAAACAATGTTGATGTGTGAGTCATTTTTTTCTAAACTAAAACCTCATTATTCAGGTTTAAATGCAGTGTTGGCACTTTGTGTTTCGGGTTGCAGTTTGGACACTCATCTGTAAAAGGTTCACCATCCCTGACCTCGGGTTTAATGATAAATACACACATTTCCTTCAGCTATCATGCATATCTAAAAGACTCCACACAGACCCTTTCTTATACAACGGGATAGCACCCCTTCTCACATGGGCCTGGATCTGAAACACAGCTGCATGTGCTACAATCTACAGACCTTGTTTTTGAATAGTTCTGCTGGACTGTCAAAGCTCTTTACACAATTTAACTAAGTCAGTCTTCCTGTCCCATCCTACTCAGAATCACTTTCCCTGCCATTTTCAGTGTTAGGTCTTGGTTGTCGTAGGCTTCATTTAGCAACCAGTGGGTAATTTAGCTTTCATTTGATGTGCATCTTAGCTTCTGTGTATGAACTTATTACTGCAGCTTTTGGAGGTCTTTCTGATGATCCCTTAGTACTCTTAGTACTGTGGCAGTAGAGTCCTATATCAGCTACGAGCCTTACAAATATTTTTCCCATCCTTTGTCTTGTCACCTAATTGCTTAAAAAGTATTTTCAAAATCAGAAATCAACTTTATTAAGATAAATTTATTAATATGTTTATTTTTATGTACCGTGCTTTTGATTTTGAAGAAATCTCTGCCTAATCTAAGGTCATGAAGGCTTTCTCCTATGTTTTCTTTTATAAGTTTTATAGCTTTATATCTAAAGTTTAGGTGTGTAGACTTAAAATGTAGCCTTCTCATTTTTCTTTTTTTTTTTTTTTTTTTTGTCTTTTCGAGACAGGGTCTCGCTATGCAGTTCAGGCTGGCCTCGAGCTCACTTTGTAGCCCAGGCTGGTCTTGAACTCACAACGATCCTCATGCCTCAGCCTCCTCCCGAGTGCTGGGATTACAGGTGTGTGCCACCATGCAAGGCTTTATTTTTATTTGTTTGGAAATGTAGCCTTTTTGATGATGTATAAAAATCAACTTCATTGATGTTTATTTTACATCAATAAGACAAGCTCATTTTAAGTACACAAATCAATGAATTTTGACAATCATATACACCCATGTAACCACTATCACATTTAAAATCTGAAACACTTTCCTCACATGGAAAAGCATTCCAAACATTCTTTTGGAGTCAATTTTCCTCTCATCTTCCCTACTCCAGGTAATCATTGAGTTGGTTTCTGTCACTCATAGGATGTCTGACTTTATAGAAGTTCACATAAATCGAATCAGTACAGTACACATTTATTTATACCTAGCTCTTGTGGCTTAGTATAATGTTTTTGAGATTAATTCATATTTCTGTGTAAAGCACTAGTTTGTCATTTCTATTTCTGAGTAGTAATCAATTGCATGGTTGTACCACAATATGCTTAACTTTGAGAATTTCTGTATGTGGTGAGAGATGTGGATCAAGTTCATATACCTTGCATGTAGATATCCAATTGTTCCAATAGAATTTATTGAGAATCATTATCTAGCCACTGAATTGCCTTTGGGTTTGTCAAAAATCAATTGACCACATGAGTATTTGTTTCCAGACTGTCAGTTTTGATCCGTTAGTCTAGTTGTTGCTCTTCACCCCAAATCACACTATATCTGATTTATAAGTGATTGAAATTAGATACTAGCACCTCACATTTGTAAATTCTCCTTAAAAAAGCTTATTGGGAATTTAATTGGGATCTCACTGAGTTTATACATCAGTATGGGAGAACTGATATCTTTAGTAATAATCTTCCTATCACTGAACATGGTATCCCAGACTTTTAATTATGTTCTAACTTGTGAAAGCAGCACTTCATAGTTCTTGGAGTAGGGGCCTTACATACTTTTGTCAGAGTTATACTTATGTGTCCATTTCACCTTTTGATATGCTACAGTTGAAGCTTTAAAAAAAAACTCATTTCCTTTTATTAGTTGTTAGTATACACAAATTGACTCTTTTATACTTAATTTTTGCTTGTTGATCTCACATTATATAACTAGCTTTTTTTTAAGGTTCCTCTCAATTCTTTTTCTACGTAGGAAATCACATCATTTGAAAAGAAGGACACATTTTTTTCTTCCTTTCCAATTTGGGTCAATTTTGTTTATTTTTCTTGCTGATTAAATTGTCTAGAACTTCTAGTAAGAAGTTATAAGAATGGATAGCTTCTCATTGTCCCTGATTATTCCACAGAGAAAACATTTATTCTTTGATCATTAAGTATGAGGTTAGGTGAGTAATACTTTGGAGATGACCTTTGCCAGGTTTACGAGGAAGGGGTGTTAAGCTTTGTTTTCTTATTTTTCCTTTGTGTTTATATTCATATAACTTTTCAGTTTAGATTTTTAATATGGTGAGTAGCATTGATTGATTTAAAAATGTTAAACTTGAATTCCTTTGGTAAATCCTACTTGTTCATAAAGCATTAGCCTCTTTGTATCTGTTGCACTCAATTTTCTAAGTTTTTTGTGATTTTTTGCAAACGAATTTATTAAAAATACTGGCCTGTACTTTTCTGTTTTTAAAACACCTTTTTCTGGCTTAGGTACCATGATAATGCTTATCTCATAAAATAATTTGGGAATTAAATATCACCTTTTGATTTTCTGGAAGAGTTTTTACAGCTTTGATGTAATTTCGTGCATAAATGCTTGTTAGAATTTATCAGTGAAGTTACAGGGGCTTGGATTTCTTCTCTTCGTGGGTAGTTTATTAGTGTATGCAAATTTACTGGTGTGTGTATACATGCACATACATTTATTTATATAGAGTGTCTACCTCTTAAATAAGCTTTGGTAGTTTGTGCCTTTCAAGGTCTTTTTTCTATTTTATCTCACCTAGTGAGTTTAGACATAAAATTTCTCATAACACTCCGATAATTTGCTTTCAGTATCTGTACACTGCACAGTAATACAACACGTTCTATTCCTAATATTGGTTATTACTACATTCATCAGTCAGTCTCTCTCTCTCTCTTTCTCTCTCCCTGTCTCTCCTTTATCCCCTTATTTTTGATCTTAGATTATCACTTTAATTTTTTTTCAATGACTTTTTAGTTTTTCTGATTTTCTCTATTAATTTTGTTTTCTCCTTTACTGACTTCTGTTTTGACATTTTCATTTCTTCTCTTCCACTTATTCTGGTTTTAACTATCATTTCTTTTTGTAATTTCTTAAAGTGGAAGCTAAGGTTATTGATTTGAAACTTGTCTTCTTCTCAGTACAGTGCTATACATTTTCCTCTAAGTACTGCTTTAATCACATCATAAGAGTTCTGTTATACTGCTTTCATTTTCATCTTGTCTGAAGTATTTTCTAAATTCTGTTTTGATTTCTTCTTTAATTTATTTGTTGAGACATTTGGTATTGACACCAAACTTAGTAGTGTTTTATAAATATGTGACTATTGATTTCTCATTTAATTTTATTGTATTCAGAGAGCACTATTTGTAACTCTAGTCTTTATGAAGTGAAAAAGGTGGAATTCTATTGTTGAGCAGAATGTTCTAGGGCAAATGAATAGTCCTTTTTTTTGTTACTCCTTGTGGTACTGGAGATTGAACCAGTGCTTTTATACTGAGCTATAAGCCCTGGTCTTTTTTATTTTTGTTTTGACAAAGGGTCTTATTCCATTGCTACACTGCACAGCCTGGTCTTGGATTTGCAATCCTCCTGACTCATTCTATCAGAAGACTGGAATTATAGGCATATGCTATCATGCTCAGCTGATAATGTTTTTCAAATATTCTATACTGTTACTGATATTCTGTTTATTGTTTCTATCATTCACTGTGTGTGAAATATTGAAAGTGCTCTATATAATAGCAGTTATGACTATTTGTATATTTCTATCAGTATTTGCTTTATGTAGTTAGAGAATTATTAGATTCATAAAATTTAGGATCTTATTTTTTGAAAAATAATTTTATCTTTATGAAACAAATCTGTAAAAATATGGTTATTTTATCTACTTTGCTGCTAGCTTGATCTCATACTCCAGCATTTTTAAAATAGTGTTTGCATAATATTTCTTTTGTATCTTTTTAATAAAGTGAATTTATAACAGGTCACACTGTGTTGGGTTTTCCTGTTCAATCCAGTCTGATGATGTCAGATCCAGACAATCGATGTCTTTTAAAGGAAATTTTGGAATTGTTGTATTAATATGATTATTTATGTAGTGAGGATAAGTCTATCATCTTCTATTTGCTTTCTTCATGTCCCCAACTTTTTTACTGCACTTTCCCTTTTTTTTTTCTTTTGAGTATTTTTTAAATGATTCTTCGTTATAGTTTTACTTAAACAATCAATTATCTTTCAAAAACTCTAAACTACAAGAAAAAAATCATTAATTCACTCATGTACTTAGCTTTCTTGTTGTTCTTCATTCCTTTAGATGCATCAAGTGTATCATTTTGCATGCACCTGACAAAGTTCTTTTAAAAGTTTTATGTTACACTTTCCTCAAAGTAAATTACTTAGATTTCTGTGTATCTGAACTATATTTCATTGACCAGTGAAACTTTTCTTTCACAACTTTAAAGATGTTTCTCTACTGTTATGAGATTTTTTTTCTATGGGAAATCTACTTTTTACCTCGTCTGTCTCCACATGTTGTCTTTTTTCCTTTAAGATTTTCCTCTGTGACATTTTTAGTGACTTCATTAGGAAGTACATAATGTAATTTTCTTGAGGGATTTTGTGATTAAGGCTCTTTTAGTTTCTTAGAATATAAATTAGACCCTTATTTCTTCAATTTTTTTAATGCATTCTATTTTCTCTCCCTTAGAAATCCAATTACACACACATACACACACACACACACACACACGCACACACACACGCACACACACACACACGTTTGCTGAATTGCCTGAGGTTGTTACACAGCTCCCTGGGGTTCTTCACACTCTTTTATTAAAAACATTTTTGTGTTAAATTTCGGATTATTCCTCTTGCTATTTCTTTAATACTCTAAATTTTCACTTTAGGTACTTTAACTTGCATTTCTAGAATTTAGATATCTTTTATTCTTAACATCAATACCTTTTAGAAACTAAGAATCCAGGTATAATAACTGCCTTTATGTGATTGGGTTAGCTGATTCTTACATGTGCATCATGTAAGAAGTCAGTTTTGATTATTCTCCTCAATTGTGTCTTCTTGTTTTGCTGGAAGATTGAATGCAAGATCTTATGGGTTTTACTGTTTGAATAAATGTTTTCATACTCTATAAATACTCAAGTTTTGTTCTTGTATGCCGTTATGTTACTTGGAAACAGATGGCTGCAATGATGGCGAACCTTTTAGAGCTTTCAATGATACAAAAATCCCGCAGGAGCACATATAGTATCATCTTGCCACCGCTGATTTAGGGGTTTAACTTTGTGTGGTTCCAGAAAAGTATTTAATCTACAGCGAATTATTCCCAAATACTGAGGTAAGACTTTCCTGAGTTCTCTCTATGCACTTCCACATGAATCAGGATTTTCTTTTTTTACAGTCTATCTGTAAGGAATAGCCACTTTTCCTGGCCTAATGTAAATGGTAAGCACTTTTCACTTTCATTGTTTTGGATGGTTCTTTCACTGCTCTTAGAAGTGTCTAAATACATACACCCACAAGTATGAATGTCGAGTCTCAGCAGAAGACCTTTAGCAGGACCCTGAGGTCACTTCTCTGTGCAGTTCTCTCCATTATGGTATTCTGAGTTAGGAGCCCACGCCCTGTTCTTCCTAGCATCCATCTCCTTGGGACTCTTCCCGCCCTTTCGCCTGAGCTGTGGCTTGGAGCTTCTCTTACAGCAGGCAGCGATTTACAGGACTTGCCTCAGTGGTTTCCATTTCTTTGGGTCTGGATCTTTAGCTGGTGCCCAGCAACATGATTTGCTGTTTCAGCTATTGTTTCATGCGCGAGGTAAATTCTTCTTCTACTCCTCTCTCCTGGCTGGAAACTGAATCTCAGCTGATCTGAGTGATGCAGGTGGGCCTTAGGAAGACCAAGAAACTTGAAATATAGTTGTGTTGAAAATCCAGTTTATGATAAAATATTAAATCCCATTTCTTACTACATACATATACACAGCACACATATCTATGTATATCTTTTCAAACTGTATTTCCCTATATCAACTGTGGGGAAGTATTGATTTTAATGTTTGAAATTTAATTCCAAATAATGGTCACTAAAGGAGAAAAATATAAAATTGGATATTGTAAGTATTAAAAAGTATGGAGAATTTCACATAAGTGTGAATTTAAATCCCACCTCCACAATCCTTTTATATTTCAAATATTCTTTGATCATAAACAATTTTTGGCCTCATTCTACTAAGGAAAACTTAGAAGCTTTCTCTGACAATTTTTTAGATCAAAACCACAGTGTAGCTAGTAGGATATTGAATGAAGGGAATTAATTGATAAACCCTCTGATGAAGTAATTTATATTTATTTATTTTTTTAAGAAAGAAGAGGTTTATTTTGGTTCACAATTGGTAGAGGTTCAAGTCTATAGTTGGCATGGCAGAGCAACATGACAGAGAAGAGCTGCACCTGGCATGGCAGATAGAAACATATCTGAAGAGAACATATATGAACTGATTTAGAATAACGTATTTCCTAGGTTATTAAATTCCTCAAGCAATTTTAATGTTTGGCCTGGGAAATAACTATCTTCCAAGGTGAGAGTTAATTTACCAGATATACATGACTGCAGGATATGCAGTATTATTTGCAAGATTACTTATCCCTGAAAAGTTTTTTTAAAAAGTTTTGATATAATAGGCTTACACTTAGATTATTAATTTTATGTAAGAACAAAAACTTTAACAAGGTATTTTATAACATTGAATATTAGGCTACATATCTTAGGTTTCAACATGTTCTCCTTAAATGTTGAATCATTTCAAGTTTAAAGTGCATTAAGACTGCTAATAAAAAATAAAATAAAAATCTTAAAAAATAGGAAACACTTCTAGATGAAATTAAAACATAGAAATGAAATTAGAAGCAAATAAAGAATGAATTCATACTGGTTCAGTGACTCAGTGTTATAAAAATTTATATTAGCTACTATTATGAAATATAATGGGCTAGAAAAATAGGTAAAATGTCGTTTCTATTAAAATTGTTTGGGGAATTTAATAACCTAGGAAATATGATATTAACAAGAAAAAATAAAGTCTAAATTTAGGTCATTTTCTTGTTATTATGTGTATTTCCTATAGTTATGCATTTTTAAACTTTTTTGGGGATGTCACCTAGAGAAGGTCACCTTTTTTTTTTTCCACTGAAGATCAAGTTATCAGCAAAGTACAAAATGGTAATTACAAATTTCTAGTTCAGTGCCAGGCACACATGGTTCTTTTAATGAATCAGATTATCTCAATTTTGTAAGGATTAATTAGGTACTTGTAGAAGTTCCTTTAAATTTCAGAACACTATGCCACTAGATAACTAAGTGGCAGCCTTGTAAACTCAAACAGCTAATAGAAGTTCAGAAAGTCCATTATACTTAATTCTACTAGAAGAGACTAAAATTTCTGATTAACCACAACATTAAAATATTATCACGTAGTTTTTCATTTAAATATTAACTAGAGTTCGGTATTAACTAAAGTTTGTGTGAGGACTAAATATAAATATCACTGTGGAAAAAGCAGAGTAAATGTTAAAATATTTTTGTTCTAGAAAAAAATTATAGAAAAATATTTTTAAACCTGCTTATATCTTACCTCTAAATAAATAAGTACTAAAATTTTATCATAGTTAACACTATAGATCAAAATATACATGTTGGAGTAGATTTAGAGTTTTAGGAAAGTTTTCAGGGTAGTTCAGGGTCCTGTACCCTTCATCCATCTTTTTTTAGGGCTAATGCTTTATATTCCCACATTTTCCAGAACTCTGAAATTAGCACTAGTATAGTACTATCCCCTAAGTTATAAACAACTTTCACATTTCACCTCTAACTTTCCCCTTCTAGCGTCCCCTTCATGTGTAGTCATTCTGTATTCTTGAGGTCTCCTTTAATTAGTGCTATCTTCTGTCTTACCTTGGTTTTCATGTATGACCTTCAAAGTTTTTAAAGAATACCAAACAACATTTTGTAGAATTTTCTTTAATTTGGTTTTGTGTATTTTCACATGATTAGGAATTCTCAGTGGACCTGGGGAAGAATATCTCAGAGGCAAAGTGCATTTCTTATCATATCCTATCAGAGGCTGCATCAAATCACCATTTCTTACCACTGACAGCGTGGACCTTCAGCACTTGGTTAAGGTGGAGTTGATAGGTTTCCCTACCATAAAAATCATTGTTTTTCTCTTTCTACACTCTATTGTTTGGAAGTACACTACTCAGTACAGCCTGTAGCCAAGTGGGGGAGAATGAAACTTCACTTTGTGGAGCATGGAAGCTCTGTATAAATTATTTGGAATTTTTTGGTACGAAAGTTTTTTTGCATTTCTCCTTTTCTTAGTAATTTTCCAGTTGCTGGGACAAAACTCTTGGCACCCACAACTCCAAGGAGGACATGTTTATTTTGGCTCACAATTTCAGTGCTGGGTCAGTTGGCTCCAAGGCAGAAAATGGCAAAGGAGCACAGTGGAGGCAAATGTGCTTAACCCAGAGCAGCCAGAAAGCAGAAAGCAAAGGAAGGAGCCCCGCAGGGGGGAATATACTCTTCCAGGTTGCATCCCCAGCGAACTGCTCCTTCTGACCAGACCCCACTTCCTGCCAGGCTATTTAGCCAAGAGCACATCAGTAGATGAACTGCTCCTGAGAATTGCGCCCCAACGATCCCATTTCCTGCCAAGAGCTCACCTCTAAATACATGATACTTGGGGGGAATTTGTTAAAATTAAACTCTGACATGCTTCTATTTAAGCAATCATTTACATTAGGGTGTACTTTTAAATGTTTACCTTTTGGGTTATGATTCAATGGTTTGTTATTTATCTTGCTGTTCAAATGACTCCTGTTTTCATCGCTCGGGACTATTCTTGGTTGGTATCTGTTTCCTTTTGACATGCCCCAATACATTTCTTAAAAATTTCAAGTTTAACTTGCATTTTCCCTACCTACCTGTGGAATCAGCTATTTCCTGTAGAAAATGGTATTTAGAAACTAGACTCTGGGAAGTTGTTATGTTCGTTGCTCCTGAGGTATTGCTTCTATACTATTTGATCAAACACAGCTAATAATATGTGTATTATACAAACTCACATACACACATACATAGAGACACACAAATATTTTTCTGTCTTTGTCTGTGTGAGTTTTTGTGGCCATTACTGACTCTAATTCACCACCATGACATCCAATACCCTCCTCCCACTCCTCATTTGTAACTTCCAACAGTACATAGCCCAGTGCTGATTATGTGCAATACACACAGGCAGAACAGCTTCAGAAGTCCTAACCGTTCCTGTGAAACATAAATTTACCACTTAGAAAACAGTGGTTATGTACAGCTCTTTCCGTTTTTAGCCTTTCAGTAAACATTCCAGTCAAAACATTGCTCCCTAAAGCTAACTTAGGTTAGCTTTCTCTTCCTCCACCTACTAATGCAGCTTTTAAGAGCAATCAAAACAAACACTATAAGCTATATGGATTTTAGAAATGTAATGCATAAACTTTCATGTTAAAAGATGATTCTAATTATTTTCATAGGCGATGAATTCTAAACACTTTAGTCTATCATATTAGAATTCACTTCCGTATTATAGGAATTGTTTCTCTTTCTAGTGGGGCAATTAGAGCACTACATTAAGTCCTCCTGCTGTGGTGGATGAGGGAGTGTCCTGGAAGGTCCCTGACTTAGTGAGCTTTCTCTCACTGTAACAAACATTGATCTAATCACCTCACAAGGAGGAAAGATTTATTTTTGGCTCATGGTTTCAGCCCATGGTCACTTACGCCCATGTCCTTGGACTTGTGGGGGAACAGTACACCGTAGTGAGAGTTCATGACAAGGAGGTCTGTTCGCCTCATGAAAGTTAGGGAGTGAGAGCAGAGGAAGAGGAAGGGGCAGGGGCCCAAACGTCCCCTTCTAGGGCATGGCACCAGTGACCTCCCTTCCTGTCACTAAGTCTCCACCTTCTAAAGGTTCCACTATCTCCCCGCCGTGCACAGCTCGTCCTAAGCCTTCAACATATGGCCTTTGGGAGATTTGAAGATACAAACTCACAGTCATCTGCTGGCACTACTGCTGGACATAACCGTAACAGGGCAACTCTGCTTCCTCCATGCTAAACTGGCAGGTTGCCTTGGGCTGGCCCCCTTCTACTGATGGTCTTTTAACTACTGAAAACTCATTAAAACATACTTATGCAAGATGTGTTAATTTACTGAGTGCGCCAAAATAAACAAATTAGGTGGTTTAAAATGACAGAAACTTATTCGCTCTCATTTCTGGGGGCCTAAAGTCTGAAATTAACTTGTTGCCAGTCTGAACACTCTAGAGGATAACATGTTCTTTGCCTTTTCCAGCTATGGGTGCCTGTTGGTGTTTCTTCAGTTGTAGCTGTGCTGCTCCAGTCATTGACTTCATGTTCCAATTGCTGCCTGCTCTTCTTTGTTCCCCTTGAATGTCTCCCCTAAGGGCTCTTGTCATTGGATTTAGAACTCACCCTGATAATCAAAGATTATACTTTCATCTCAAGAGCCTTAACTTAATTACATCCTTATTACAAATAAGCTAAAGTTCACAGATTATGTGAATTAGGACATATCTTTTGGGGACTGACCAGTCAAGCTACAAAAAGAGGTAATGACATTTGAAAATATCCTCACCTCATTCAAGTACATTGTGTGAGACTTTAATTTCAGAGATTTGGGACTTAAATTTTGTATGATAAATTTCCTCACCCTGCCTGTTTCTTTGGTTTGCTCTAGATTGGTTAAATCTGCCAGGGAACTAGGCTTCACACAAGTAATGTTAATAGTTGAACAGTGCTTAAAATTTTGTGTATTTGATTTTGTCTTAGTTTTTTAAAAGTAAAAATAAAAAAATAAAAATCCTGTCTATATTACCTTTCATATTCATCTTTTTGAAAGGCAGTATAAGATTTTATTTTTTTGTCTTTTTTTTGAGACAGGGTCTTGCAGTGCAGTTCAGGCTGGCCTTGAGCTCACTCTGTAGCCCAGGCTGGTCTCGGACTCATAAAGATCCTTCTGTCTCAGCCTCCTGAGTGCTGGGATTACAGGTGTTAGCCACCATGCCCAGCTTTGTATACGATATTTTTTAAGATCATGGACTCTGTCTAAAGTTTACACGGGTTAAAATCCTGACTGACTCTTACAAAGTACATTATCTTATGCACTGCCCTTTATCTCTGTGTATCTTTATCATAGGGTTACTAGCCATTGTACACACACACACCCACTCACACACACACATACACACGCAGAGGAAAGAGTCTCTGGATTGTAAAAGTATAAGTCGTTATTCTGAATAATAACTGCAGATGTCCTCCTGAATAACTCCTATTGATAAACTTACTTACCCAATCTATCTTTATAAGAATTTCTACCTATAAAGTTTGCAAAACTTGAAAGAGGAATCTAGTAGGAGTCCTGAAATTTTCAGATATATAATAATCAGTAGAGATAACATAAACACAAAGAAAACCCATAACTCTGAGTGAATAAAAATTATCATTTGCTTGGGTAAGTTTGAGGCTCAGGGAAATTGTTTCAGTCCCAGCCTGGGCCACAAAGTGCGCTCAATGGGGACAACCAGCTGCTCAGAGGATTCATTCACCTTTAGGTCACTGATTCTCATTCAACTTATGGCAAAAGTAGTTGAAAATTATTGTCCTTTAAAAACTATTCAGTATTAGATCGCTGGGTGTGGTGGCACATGCCTGTAATCCAGCACTCAGGAGGCTGAGGCAGGAGGATTGTGTGAATTCAAGACCAGCCTGGGCTACAAAGTGAGCTCAAGGCCAGCCTACACTGCATACTGAGACCCTGTCTCAAAAAAAAAAACAAAACCCAAAAAACTATTCCGTATCATCTCAGGAAAGAGTTGCTTTCCTTACTTTGGTTTCCAAAATTTCCATTGCTTTGAACACTCACCACGTGGCCAACTAGAGAGGTTAGACTACAGTTAGGACTCAGCACAAAACGAGTGTTTAGGCTTGTGCCTAGATGTCCCCCCAAAGCCTCATGGGTTCATTGGTAGGACTTTTCACAGGTGACTAGATCTAGAGAGTGTGATGCTGGGATTAAGGGTTGGTAAGTACTAAATCAATCCACTGTTTGGTTTGGCATAGTTCTGGGTGTGGATATTGGCAAGGCCCACCCTGGGTAGTTAGCCTGGATGGAATATAAGGGACAGAAAGACAGCTGCTGTTGCTGCTTGCTGCCTTCTGCATGCCTGCTCTGAAGGTCCCTTTGCCATGCTACCCTGCCTTGGAGCCAGCCAGCAATGAACTGAAACCTCTACAAATTGTGAGCTACAATAAATCTTTCCTCCTTTAGCTTCAAGTGTCAGCAATGAGAAAAATAACTAAAACATACGGTCTTTTCCCCCAGAGTTCTCAGAGAGGCTTGGAAGGTTCTACAAGGGATGTGTAGCAAGTCATTGACTCTGTGGAATTTAATATGAAATAAATAGCAGCTTGCTAGGCATTAGTTCTACTTTTCAATGGGATTCTGAGTAACAGACTTCTGGAGAAATTTTTAAGAATATCTGTATGAAGTATAACAGCACAAAATTCACTTGTCTTAAATATATAATTTAATTTATTTTTAATAAATTTATGTGACTATTGCTTCATCTAGTTTAAGGCCCGTCTGTGCAGGAATTTAAAGGAATAACTATCTGATTAAATTGCCTTACTTCAAATAAGATACTATTAAAGAGGGATAAGAGGATTTCAAAATATTTTAAATCTTAAAATATAATTTTAATATAATTGTGTATTATGTAGAGTTGTCATTAAGTTTTAATTTATATAATGTAATACTGTGAGCACATTAATGAATCATATTAAAGTTTTTATACCATCTTCATAAAGCTTTGCCATATTGCCACACACATATTTGGTACATAAGTATTTAATTTTACATATTAAATATTTCCTATTAAATAAGTAAACTTATCCATCTTTAGTTTTCTTCCATGCTTAAGTTTTTCATTTCCAGAATTACTGAATAACTATATGTACTATTCCAGGGAAATTATAGAGATAGCAGTAAGAATGTTTTCATAATAATAGCTAACATTTTATAGTATCTTCTCTGTGCCAGGTATTATTTTAACAATTGATTATCAAATATTCTTATTTAAGGACTAATTTTGTTGTTAAGAAAGTGAATGTAAGCCGGGTGTGATGGCACACACCTGTAATCCCAGCACTCAGGAAGCTGAGGCAGGGGAATCATTGCAAGTTTGAGATCAGCCTGGGCTACAAAGTAATCTCAAGGCCAGTCTGAACTGCATAGCAAGACCTTGTCTCAAAAAGACAAAAAAAAAAAAAAAAAAAAAAAAAAAAAAAGTGAATGCAAAAGGAGATAAGGCAATTTGTCAATGTTCTAAGTGCTAGAAATCAGAATTCACATAATCTAGATCACAAATTTCCTCTTACCAACTGTTTTTGTCATCCTCACTAAACTCTTGTCCAGCACTAAAAAAGATCTTCTCCAACTTTTTTACTTATGACCAGTAAAGAATAACCTTATAATCATTCTTATTAGCTTCATTCTACAGCTAAGCATGTGCATGACATCTTTACTTTCTTGACTTTCCTGACCTTCTGTTATATTCACCCTAAACATCTCCAATCTTAGCTTTATTCAAACATTTATTCCTTGAAATTAAATGTGCAGTGAGCTGAACAGTGCCACACAAAAAACATAATGATTGGAATACTTACCACTGCTCCAAATGTTTCATGTCTAGTCTTAGCTGTTCTCTTACTGTGGTTTAGGAAT
Organism: Chinchilla lanigera; assembly: GCF_000276665.1. Lineage (NCBI taxonomy): Eukaryota > Metazoa > Chordata > Mammalia > Rodentia > Chinchillidae > Chinchilla > Chinchilla lanigera. Next base: position 10,685,766 of record NW_004955407.1, read on the forward strand.
GTCCTTGTCTTTGTTTTCTTTCTCTTATTCCATAGGTGCTACACACAGTCACAAGCCACAGAGCTCACAGTGCATTGAGCAGTAACTTTCTTAAGAATCTGATAATGAAGCAAGAGGAATACTATCAACAGGAAGTGAGGGTGAGGATGGCACACTGAGGGAAGGGCCACTACTTATCTATACTGTGTCCTTATGCGGATTTTTAAAAGGTGGTATGTTAGCTTCTTGTCACTGTGACAAAGTAACTAAGAAAATTAGCTTAATGGAGAAGAGATAATTTAGTTCGTGGTTTAAGAGGATTCAGTCCAAGGTTTCAGTCCATTCCATTCCTTTCATGTCTGTGGAGAAGCAGAATTGTCATGGCAGAAAGGTTTGGGAGAAGAAAGCTGCTCATATCATGGAAGCCAGAAAGCAGAAAGGGTGAGTCACAGAGGAAGGGGCCAAGGACAAGATACAGACTGGAAGATTATGTCCCCACAGTTTACTGCCTCCTGCTAGGTCCTATCTTCCAATAGCCCCTTAAGCTATGAAGTCACTGATCAATTGATCTACTGATGAGTTTAGCTTGCTCAAGATCTAATCACTTCCCCAAATCCCTGCCTCTGAAAGTTGTTGTTTTGGGGATGGAGCCTCCAACTCAATGAGCCCTTCTGAAGATGTTCTAGATTCAAATCAGAACAGGTGCTTTCTCTTGGTGGGTGGATATATTCCTAAGAACAAATAGTTTGAGCACTGGGATGCACCTCTGTGCAAAGAGAAAAAAACTTGCCTTCCTCTTAGTGAAAGCTCTTAATTATTCTCATGGTTTGGCTTTACACATTGTAGGCCTATAAAACTGTGGAGGCCTTGCTTGAAGGATAGATTTCTAAAGATATGAGAAATATTTAACAAAGCATTTTATCAAAATTATGATGTGGTGTGTGAGGATGACTACCTGCTTATGGTGTGAGGCATTTTCTTTTTTTTCTTTCTTTTTTTTTTTTTTTTGGTTTTTTCTCTGGCACCGGGAACCGAACTCACGACCTTGCGCTTGCCAGGCAGGCGCTTTTGCCGCTGAGCTAAATCCCCAGCCCTTGGCTTCCTTTTTTTGGTACCTGGAATTGAACTTGAGATCTTGTTCTTGCCAGGCAGGTGCTTGTACTGCTGAGCTATATCCCTAGCCCCAGCATCTCCCGAAAAATCAGTGATGTTGAACAGTTTTTCTTTTT
>NW_004955407.1:10687073-10706175 GCF_000276665.1 Chinchilla lanigera
GGGAACTGAACTCACAACCTTGCGCTTGCCAGGCAGGCGCTTTTGTCGCTGAGCTAAATCCCCAGCCCCGGTGTGAGGCATTTTCAATAGTCTGGACCAGGCAATGAGCCCCACTTCGGGGTTTCATCATGTTGGTACTCTAAAATCATAAGATGACTAGTTAGACAATAGCACTGGCAATTATCAGGTTAATAATATCCCTTAGTTACTGCAGACTAATCAGGTGCACAATCTTCCCAAAGAGTGTAAGGTGAATCCTAAACAAAAGAGACAAATGGAATGATTTCAGGCCTCTAGGAAGATCAAAGCCCTTTCACAGAATTTGAGATTCTCTCAGGGCTAAGACCAAGACCTTTTCTGGGTGGCCCATATTTATTTATTTATCAGAAGAAGGGAAGGGAGTACTCAAGAAAGGCAGAACCACTCAAGGACTTCTCTAAGTAAGGTATTGTTAATCTACCCAGGAGTGAGATGCCTGAGGCCATAGTCTTTATATAGTTGATGTTGGATCCAGATGTCCTTGGCTGTAATTTTGTTTTATCCTTTGAGGCTTTCCAGCTTTGTCCACCATTATAGGCCTCAGTGACTCACAGAGGTTCATTTACTATGAGTCCACCACCCACTTCCAGACAAGGAGCCTAGGCCTTGGACAGATATACAAGTAAACATGGCAAGCCAACTGGTGAATTTAAGTATTGTTCAGAGATGCTTTGTAGTGGTTTCCATCAAGCAATTTCATGGTTACTGGGATCTAGGACACTATTATCCATCTTTTTTTTCATGTGACTAGAATCACCATTTTATTCATATTTTGGATGTAATTTGCAAAAAGGAGAGCCCAACTTAATCACAATTTGTTGAAGCTAATCATGGTAGATATATTTGCCTATGCCATTGGTTTGATGATAGACACGAGACCTAGCTCTGGTTAAAGAAATGTAAGGGACAGTTAATCAACATATGGGAAAATTTTTTTCTCTTGGTGAAAATGCAGAGGATGAACACTATTTTTCTTTGATTTACATTTGGTATCACCAAGCTGTGGCAGCCATTTCATGACTATGAGAAGACAAACGTGAGGTTATGAAAAAACTATGGAGCCTGGATCCTCTGGGTCATCATTAAAGATCAAATGTTTATGCATCATTCTCTTCATTTCTACTTGGTTTTCACTGATATAATCTTCTCCTTTATCAACTCTTTCTTTTTATTTTTTTACTTGTCTCTCCAGAATTTGCTTTTAGTCTTTTGATTTTCCTCCCCTCCCTCATGATGACTGGGGGACATGTAATTTTAAAAAGCTTATTTAATATTATGTACTTCAAGATTTTTTGTGTTTTTTAAAAAATAATTTATTGAGATGTATTTCTTTTTTTGTTATAGTACATATTTTTATCTTCATTGAAGTTGGTCAGATTACTAGAGGTAAGAATGCAAGATTAATCAAACTACTTAAAAGAATAAAAAATAAAAACAAAAAAAATTACAAACAATATAGAGTTTCACCAAACAAGATGATAGGAATTCAACAATGGTTGTCATGTTGCATATTGTTGTCTTCAAATTAGTCATTCAGATCACCAGATATAAGTATGCAAAATTGGTCAAAAAATAAATAAAGCAGCACAATTTGTCATAGCTAAAGCTTGGAAACAACTCAAACGCCGATCAACTGAGGAATGGATAAAAAAGATGAGGTACTTTTATACAATGGAGTATTACTCAGTTATAAAGAAAATAAACTCGAGGCTTTTATAGGTAAATGGATGCAAATAGAGACCATACTCATAAGTGAAATAAATTGGACCCACATTTATAGACATCATGTTGTCTCCCTAGTGTAAGAACATGAAAGAATAAGTGGAACCCAAAATGTACAATAGATGTTGGGAAATTGCTCAAAAAAGGAAACAACTGGGATGAGTGAAAGGAGAAAAGGAAAGAAAGAAGGAAGGGAAAACATATACATGTATAGAGAAGGATAGCTGGGATAACTGTATTGCTGATGCCTAGTGGTTTGTTGAGATGTATTTCCTATACCACACAATTCATCTATTCAAAGGTATGGCAATAGTCTTTACTACATCCACTGGGCTGTGCAACCATGGCCACAATCAAATTTTGAATTTTCATTATTCTAAGAAGAACCCTCATACACATTAGCAATCATTCTAGTTTTACCTAGTCCTTGAAGCCCAATACTCTACTTTTTGTCTCTACAAATTTACATAGTCTAACTATTGCATATAAATGGAGTCATATAATATGTGGACTTCTGCTAGTGCCTCCTTTTACTTTGGCATGTTTTTAAGGTTCATCTGTGTTGTAGCATTATCAATCACCTTTGGGTTTTATAACACAAACTATTGGAAAATAAACTTTGACAAAGTATTTTTTACTGCTGAAATCAGAAAAAGGATGTAGTATAAAAAGGCATATCAGAAGTTTTGAGTAGTAGGGGACTAGAGTACCAAAAGGAAGCAATTTTAAAGAATTTATTGAGCTTCCAGTATTTGTTACTGACAACTATTGAAAATACATGAATGGTACTCTATTTGCAATCTTTGCTTCTAAATGTTCTCTTGGGAATCAAAAATTCCATCCCTACATCTATACTTACGTGTTTACGAGGTAACACTTCAAACTCTCCCTCTTTCAGGACCTTGTTATTTTTGCTGAAGATCAAATTTACCCAAACTCAAAGACTCCTCTTTTAAATTTGCTTTTGCCTCCGTATCTACAAATCCATATCTACAAAGCCTGTCAAATCCTACAGGCTTTCCCAAATATTTCTTTTGATTTGGTATTCAAAATTTGAATTGTCTCCTTCCTCAAAATGATATATTAATGTCCTAACTCCTAGTAAGTCAGACATGATCATATTTAGGAATAGGATCTTTGCATATGTTAGTTAAGATGAGATCATACCGAAATAAGGAGTACCTCTAAGTCGAAACAACTGGTGACCTTATAAAAATAACACTATGTTAGGCAGCTATCTGTTACTATAACAAATACCTGAGATGATTTATTGGTAAAGAGAATAGGTTTATTTTGGCTCAAAGTTTTAGAGGTTTCAGTCCAGAATTAGCCAGCCCTGTTGCTTTTAGGCCTGTGGTGAGGCAGCACATCATGGCAGGAGGGTGTGGTAGAGCAAAACCACTAAGGAGTAAAACAAAAGAAAGAGGAAGGAGCTGTGGTTCACAACAGCACACTCTGAATGACGCCAAGATTTTTAACTAGCACCACTTCCTAAAGTTTCTACCACCTTCTGATATTGCCACACTTCGAACCAAGCCTTTTAACATATCAGACTTTGGAAGATATTTCATATTTGAATTACAGCGAAGAACATATAAAAAGATGACATGGGGAGATGGAGAACACCATGTGAAGCCAGAGTAGAGATTTGAGTGATGTATCTATAAGCCAAAGATGTGATCCATTATCAGATGTTGGGAAAGGCGTGTGTGACAACTCTGCTCCAGAGCACTAAGGAGCCAAATCTGCTGACACCCTGACTTTGGGTTTTAGTTTCCAGAGCTAAAAGAAGGTGATAAATTTTTGTTGCTCTGACTTACCGTATGTAAAACCTGCCTAACAAAATTACCCTCAACCAGGAGCAGCTGCATCACGTCTAAACTTGCTAAAAACACAGTAAGACGTCATCACCCCGTAACTAAGAATGGTACTTTAAACATGATATCCAGGGGATTCACACGCATTTTAATGTTTAAAAACACTGGTTTAGGAAGAAGTTAGGGTGGCAAAGAGTAGAAGAGAAACTGGATAGAGAGCTATGCTATGGTCCCAGTGAGAAAAGACCACACCCTGTTTTTTTAAAAGAGATAATACAAAGGATGAGAACACTGAGTTTAGGTTGTTTCGGAGATATGAAGGTTAGATAGTTTAGATAGTTAGGTTAGATAGTTTTGGAGTTAGTTCCCTTAGTCAGCTAAGTAGGTACGTTCAGTACGAAGTGATACAAGTCAGGATTTGGGAAAAAAAAGTTTAGGATCAAAGATACGCAAGTGTGGATCTATTTGGTGCCCTGCCTCTGGGTTTCAAGTGCTTGGTGTTTCAGCACTCTCATATTTTACAAACGTTTGCATGTTCTTTGTCATCCTTGTGGAAAATAAGCTATGCCTTAGAGTTATCTTAGGCCTCTAGTCATTCACATGAAGGCCTCTGGACTATAAGCATCTTTCAAGTCTTTACTAAATTCTTCACAAAAACTCTTGTTTTGAATGTTTTAAACTCAAAGCCCAAGGCTAATCAATACTGTTCCTCCTCCAAACCCTGGGAATCTTCATTCTCCAATTTTAACTGAGAAAGATAACCTCAAGCTAATTTAGCTTCCAGGCACAAAGCAGCTAGGAACTTCCTGAGGTGATGAGTACATTTTTCATAATGTCCGATTGTGTTCTTCAAGGGATGGAAGTCTTGGGAGCTAACTAAGAGAGGTTTGTGGCCTAATCAGTGTTAGTAAGCAGGAGAATGTAATTCCAATTTAATGTTTTTCTCTGTCATGTCTCATCAAAGACTGATCACTGAAAAGCTTGCACAATTATTACCAAAGACAAATAAATGCCTTCTCTGTTTTTGGCCCTGTAGGGAGTTGGAAAAGTTCTTGCATTGTTTCAGAGCATGGTTCAGTAACATGCGTATCAGTCTCTCTTCCAAAATACTCCATCTTGGAGAAACTCTTGAGAATGGCAAATTTAGAGCCCTCGGGAAGAAGTGAGATCGAAATGTCCAACACTATTACTTATCTGCACTTAACGGCTCCTTTCCTGTGAATTTACGTTGTTTGAAATCCTGCCCTAAGATGTACGTGTACATGGAGAGAGAGAAGATGGAAGGTTGCTGGCAGAAAAGCACGTACATCATCCATGCGAAGGGACAGCGCCAGTGGCGTCGCTCCCGAAGGAAGGGCGGGCGGGCGGCCAGCCGAGGCCGGCGGGGAGAGGGCAGGGCTCGTCCGCGGCCCGCCTTCCCCGCTGCGGGGCTGGGGCGGAGGGCAGGCCCTCGCGGGCCGCCTCAGGTGCCAGCGCAGGAGAGGCCGGGCAGCATCGGCGCCTCCTACCCACAACCCCGGCCCCAGAGAGGGAGCGGGGTCAACCGTGCGGGCTATAAAGGAGCCCATCCGCCGCGCTCGCCCGGGCTCGCCTCCGGCTCCGCCTTCCCCTCGATCCTCTCGGGCCTCGGCTACTCGGGCTGCGGCGGAACATGGCGGCTCCGGCGCCTCCGGCCAAGTGCTCCGAAGCGGAGCTGGCTGCCGCTCTGGCGGACGTGCCCGAACTGTGCCACCTTCTGGAGAACGACTCGTATCTGAAGCCCTTCGCCACGGACTTCCAGCGCAGGTACCACCCGCCCCAGGCACTTTCCCGTGGTCCAACAACCCGCCTTCCAGCAGCCCGCCGGGCGCTCGCCCCGCCCCGCCTCGCCCGGCTTGACCCCTCCCGCGCGCCGTCGCCGCCCAGCGCCGCGGGGAGGAAGTGTGAGGGGCGGGGCGCTGCCCTGGGCCCTTGCTGCGTGTGGTCTCGCCACTCCCGCCCTTTGGCAAACTTCTTCCCCCTTCCCCCTCCTGCTAATCGGCGGGGTCTTGCGCCATAGAGTACGTGCTTGGCGTGCAGCGCTCCTTTCTGCCGTGGCCCCGGGGAGTGAGGAAATGCCGCTGCCACTGCACGTCTTCTGACTCCGGCGCGCCCAATGAGTGAGCGTGGGCGCGACACGCGGAGTGTAACTGTGCCTGCAGGTCTTTCTAGTTTAGTTCGCAACCCCTCACTGTGATTTTATGTCTTACACTGTTCCTGTCCGGGACACACTGTACCTTAGTTCTTGTTAATAGTCCACTTTTCAGGGAGGATTAAACCTGTTGTGGTCAGTTTTTCTTCCCTTGAGCCAACACTGATGAGTAGATGTACTGCAACATTTGTCATGTTTGACCTTCCCGTCTGGAAGAGGGAGAAAGGTCAGCACAGCCAAACTTCTAAAGGGCATTGGAGGAAATTTCAGTTTTAGCTGGTCTCCCACCATGCTAGTTTACTACTGATTAGCAGTATTTACTAGTTATAGTTTAGTCGACTAAAAAGACAGAAGTTTAAAAAAAATTGAAGTAGCTTTGTTAGGCTGTGTTAGGTGATGTTAGGTAATGCTCACTGGTGAGGTATGCCCATTGTGATTTAGTAGTTTTTGCTTTTGTTTTTTAAATTCAGCAAGGCGATTGAACCCATGGGGGTTTCCCACTGAGCTACATCCCCAGCCCCTTTTGTGAAAGTGTCTTGCTGAATTGTACAGGCAGGGCGTGAACATGGGATCCTTTTGCCTCAGACTCCTAGGATGCTGGAATTACAGGTGTGTGTCACACCTACTTGTTAGGCAGAGTTACTACAAAATGAAAACTCTTCTGGCAACAGGATATAACTATGTAATTTTTTTAAGCCATGGAAAAGTATCTAGCTAGTGACAGGAAGCAGCATTAAAAGTAACCAAAGTAAGTTGCTCTGCAGATTGAAAACACAATTTAAGATCATGTCCCAACATTGTCATGTTTTTACCTGCATTCAATTCACTATCTCTTAGTAGAGAGGCTCCTATGAAGAAGAACACTACTCTAGAGATTGAAAAGGAACAGTAGCTATATGCACCTCATTCCAGAGTTTATGGGTCAGAATGAATGAGCCCTCCTCAAAGTAGTCATTGGCCTGTTGCTCATTTAATCAGGTGCCAATGCCGTTATATAAACTCCTAGGGAAAAGTCTTGTGCAATTGCTTTCAGAAGATGAAGTACATACATACTTTCAGAGTTACCACATAACCTGCAAATTTAAGACTGGATTTGACTTAAAGACAGTAAACAATTTTTATAGTAAAACAAGGCAATTAAAGGTGATGGTGAAGCTTTTTGATGAGTTTATACAGTAACAATGACTAGTATGCTTTATAAAATAATTAGAGATTTAGATTTTAGCGATTTCTGAAAGAAGAGTTATGGAAATGTTCCATCTCCACTCCCCCCACCTTTTTTTGGAGATAGGGTCTCACTATATAGTTCAGGCTGGTTTTGAACCCACTGTATAGCCTAGGTTATCCTCAAATTCTCAGCGATCCTCCTGCCTCAGCCTCCCTAATGCTGGGATTACAGGCATACACCACCATGTCCAGCTTCCACTCCCCTTCTAAAGAGTCACAAGCAGACAAACATCTTTTGTTTAGTGTTTAATGTGCTTTACTTTGAGCTCCCCTGGGATTGAAAAAATTGCAATCATCTTTCATGGCTTGTCAAAACTAACAAGGGGCACAAAGGCCAGCATGGAGAAGTGGGAGGGGGTTGCAGTGTGAATAGTCTGGTCCTTTGGGTCCTTGTATGCTTTACTCTGACCTGGATTCTACTTGCGTCCTTGGTTCTGAGTAATTGCCATTTTCCAGCACACATGTTCCATTTAGGCATGTCAGACAGTGATTTCGCATTCGGCAGTTGTAGTTTTTGTTAACAATTGAAGAGCATAAAAAAAAGATTCCTCCTCTATAGTCTGGTCCTTGGTACTGGTATTTACTGCTGTGGTTTGAATGCGTCTTTTCCCTAATTTAAGTGTGATGTATACAGAGGTCGGATATTTAAAATGTGTGCAGGTCATGAGGGCTCCTGCCTCACAAATGAGACCAAAACTGTTCTTAAAAAAGAGTTTAAGCAGTGTTTGGAACCCTGTTGCTGTTCTGTACTCCAGGGGGTCCTCTGGACCACAGCCTTGGTCCTCTGGAGAATGTAGTGAGAAGGCGCCATCTTGGAAGTGGAGAGCAGTCCTTACCAACAGCTATCAACACTTTGTTCTTGGGCTTTTCCATGCTCCAGAGCTGTTAAAAAATAAATTTTTATTTTTTGTTAATTATCTAGTTTCAGGTACTTTAAGAGAGCAGATATGGACTAAGATAGTTTTTGTAGTTTCTGTTTATTTTAGTAACTCATTTGGGTAGGGAATCTTTGGCCCAACACGAATATATAACTACTCTACCATTTAGATACAGAGTATGCTTGATACAGAGTAAGAAAATTTGAGGTGCAAACCATAGCATATAAGGATGGTGATGGGGGGGCAGTTTCTTCTCACTGATACACTGTCTTACCTTTGTTACCTTTTCTTCATTTGAAATCACCTTTTGCATGTTTGTGGTTATTTTTACATGTGTCTGTAAGAGTTCTGAGTCAAGTGTGGAGGATTAGTGAGTTACTGTGCCACAAATGAAAATTAGTACATTAGTGTGTGTGTGTTAACGTCCATGAGTTCTCATTAATTGACCTCTAAATTGATGTTTTATGCTTGGATCCTTTGCTTTTATTTTCAATCTCTTGTTTATACTACAACTGGTTGTTATGGTCGTGTTTCCTAACTCTTGATGTTTTAAATCAAGACCATTTAATTGTTCCATTGTGTCACCCTGTCTTGAGTTAGTCAGAGATCTCCCCTCACAGCAGTTACTGTAGGATCTAGGAAATAGGCATCAATCACCAAATCTCCTGGACCTGGCCCTTCTGGGAAAGTCCTTGTCTACCCCACGTACACTTGCTTCCCAACTTGATCCCCATTTAATCAGAATTACATAAGCAACTATACTTGTAATCTTATTAGTTGACTATAGTTTTGTCCCCCTTTGAAGCTGCCTCACCTCATGGCTTTGCTCAATGAAACACCCTTGGGAAGCGGGGTTGGCAGGCCACCTACTCCCGGCCCCCTTTTGTCCCTTTTAGTCAGAAACTCTCTTTCTCTCAATAAATTCTTGCTACTCTTTAAAAAAAAGGATCTAGGACTTGAGAAGAATTTATTTTGAACCATGCTTCAATAATGGTAATGGCATGGAGTACAGAACATGTTGAACTATGGGATCATTTTGCCTTACAGTGAGCAAAACAATATATTATACATTATACATTATATTGGATACATTATATTGGTCTGTGCAGGTCTCAGCTTGTCATGTGAGTGGAACAGAGGATTGACATTTGTGAACCCTGCTCAGAAGACTACAGTTGCACTAACACTAGCCCGTACTCAATTTAAAATTTATATAGTACTTTCATATCTATTATGATATATTAACACCACAAGGAAGGTAAGGAAGGCGTTTTTCCTGTCTTACAGAGGTAGAAAATGAGATTTGATCAAGTGACTGACATGAGTTCATAAATAGTAAGTGTAGCTGGGTTTAATCTCTACGAAAACTGGTCTTACCAGGTTCACTAGCTTCTTGATAATTTAATGGGTCCATCTCTCTTTCTTAGCATTTCACATTGTGAACTACTTCCTGGTTTTTTGAAGTTATTAGATTTTTTCTTCCATTATCTTTGGGGATTTCCCCTCAGCCTCTTTCATACCAATTAATGTAAGAGACGTAGAGGAGTTCTGTAGATCTCCTAGGTATTCTTATCCATTCTCTGGATTCCGTCACCTGAAGCTACCTATATCTGTCTTCACCCCAGATCTTTCTTATGATCTGAGACATATTAATAAATATTTTCATGTGTCATGTAAGTACAAAGCTCAACATGTCTAAAACTGAATTTAAGGGTTTTTTTTTGTACTGGGAATCGAACTCAGGACCTTGGGCTTGTCAGGCAGGCGCTGTGTCCCCGAGCTATATCTGCAGCCCTTGAATTTAAGATTTTCATACCAAACCTATTTGTACCTTTATATACTATCTTAGTGTACAGTATTCACATTTATTGAGTGTTCAAACTTGAAATTTAAGATATATTCTTAATTAGTCCTTTCTCCTCCTTTCCTCTTCTCTGAGTAGTTGCTAACTTTCAAATGTGCATCACCTTACTGTTATCCTATTTCAAGGATGAGATTTGATTTACAAAAGCAGGCTCATAGTTTTGTCCACTTTTCAAATTTTACCCCACTCTGCTCATGTCACCCCTCCCGCAAACAGAGTAAATAGAATGAATTTTAAATTTTAAAATAGGCGTGATACTCCTCTGCTTTAGTTCTTTCACTAATTCCTCATTTCTCTTCAGGAGCAGTACATACCCCTTCTCATGACCTCTAAGATTCTGTGTTACTCCCTGTTGACCTTTTCAGCCTTGTGTTTGTACTCTGCCTCCCTCTGTGCAATCTAACCAGAGAGGGCCTAACAGGAGAGGGCAACTGCGATGTCTGGGACTGTTCTGTAAGGTACATAATATTATGACTGCAATAAGTCAGAGACCGGATACCATTTTCCATGTTTAATCCTTTGTCTTTGAATGTTGAAGGTTTACATTTATTATATATATAAACCCCAGAAGTTGGGTGGGACAGCAGAATAAAAGGCAACACAGATCAAGAATTAGAAAAATTGGGGCTGGGGATTTAGCTCAGCGGCAAAAGCGCCTGCCTGGCAAGCGCAAGGTTGTGAGTTCGGTTCCCGATACCGGAGAAAAAAACCAAAAAAAAAAAAAAAAAGAAAAGAAAAATTTTCTAGTCTTTAGAGAACAGTGATATATTTTAACTCAATAGGAGTGAATTAATAGTGAGATTTTTCTGTATTTAGTTTTCATTAATATAAAATAATATAAAATAATATATCCCATGAAATAGCTTCTCTAGCAAATGTGTAAGGATTTTGTCTTGAAGGTATACCAACATATTATCCTTTTCTGGATGCCGCAGTTTTTGGTCTAGCCCTCTGTCTGGCTATGTTTTTATACATGCTGTTACTTGTGCTTGATGCATTCTTTTTCCATTTCTCATAAGTTTGTATGCATGCTTCATGACATAGTTGAAAGGTGGTTTCTCCCTATCCTTCAAGCTTAAAATGGGGGAAGAGGTTTTCTGAGGCCATGGGTATAAGTGTTACATTGAAGATCTCTACTAAATTAGAGATAAAAATAGTTTTTACTTTAGTATCTAATCAGGATCGGAAAGTGATTTGGATTTATCATGTCAGCAACTATGCCAACAATTGATTCTCACAGCATAAAAGTTTTAAATGGTAACTGAGTGGTATACTTTTGTCACAGTACCCAGCCAAGCTGTGGGCTACGCAGAAAGTCAAATGTCAGTGATATCAGAAGGCAGGGAAGAATCTGAAGATTACGAGATGCATGCGACCTGCTCTTCTGTTCTGTTGGATTCATTTGCCCTGTATAGCTGAGATCTGTACTAATTCCAGAGTCACTCCTGGATTCTCTATAGCAGTGGTCAAGAGGCTCTGACCTCTTCTCATTTTCAAAGTACCTGAAAATGACTTGATGGAACATTTGGGTTTAGTTTAGCCTCTGGTACATGCTGTACCACCTCTGGAGAAGTGACTCTATGTGTGGTAACTTCTTAGAGGATTTCTTTCTGTTCTCACCATGCTGAGCCCTAGTTAGTCAGGGAGATGATAATATGGTCTCTATGAAATACGCTATAGTTTTAGACTGATAAGTATATCATGCTGCTGTTATTTGAAAGCATGCATTAAGCTTCAATTATACATTTGCAGGTGTTAAAGGAAAACATGAAAGTGTGTTCTTCCAAGAGAATTGCTGCTACCAGGTACCTTTCATTCTAAAGTCAGGTGTTTTTTTTTTTTTTTAACTAAAGAATAGAGTTTCTTCTTGTTGAGGATGTGTGCTTATCAGTATATGTTCACCACTGTTTTGAATCCAGGGTTCTTTTGTGTTCAGCCGCTTTCAGTTTTGTATTTAGGGCAACAGGAACCCAATTCCCTGACTAAAGGTAAAATTCCACATTGAACATGTTATGTAACTTATTTTTACAATTTTTGTACAATTGTGTAATATTTATTATACAATTTCACTGCAGATTACTTGACATTGTTTGGGTGGTAGTGACTAATTATAAAACTTCATTGATAATTTTTGAATAACTAGAATAGACAAAGTTTAGTTTTGTCACATATAAAATTTAAAAAAAAATTAGACATTTTGCTGAGTGGTCATGTTACAAAATAAAACAGTAAGACAAGGCTTGAATTTTAATTCTCAGATCTGTTAAATAGCTTTGAGTCTAAGAACAAATTAACCTCTGAACTTCAGGTCTTCTCTGGTGAAAGATGGGTAGAATGTATTCATAGGGTGTCTTGAGGATTAGAAATATATGTAAATATGCTCAGCAAATAATAACTTGATAATATTATTCCCTAACTTTCCAACTTGAATATTATAGACTTTATTTTCATAAGATTTTATTATTGTTAGCTTTTTAAATGCTATATCTTGAAGTCAAATATCAGCTAAATACCATGCCCAGAAACTCCCACAACTGTTTTGCTGGTTAACTATGTCTTTACTTCAGAAGGTTCCTTTTTTTTCCTGCAGAAGTGATTGTGTGAATGAGGTAAGGTGGGTGGCAATTTTAATCATAATTTAATAGATAAGGGAAAGAATATGTTTAAACTTTGATCCTTAATTTGGAGTGGAAATGATAAGGCAATTGTCGGTTTACTATAAGCTGAAGGCAAGATGAGTCCTGGGATATAATGAGCACAAAGCTCGTTTTATTGAGAGAGGTAAACGCTAGCCTGCAGAAATTCACAATCACTGTCTTCTTGATCTTCATTTTCTATCGTTTCTCTGCTTTCATCTGACTGCTAAGTATTCATATTCTTGGGCATCAAACAGCTGTGGAGATTTACTTCCTCCTGAACTCTGGATAGTTAGAAGAATGGTTATACCATGTTTACTAATAATAAGAAAAACTAAACATAAGACTAATGTAGAGGAAAAAAATGTATAATATTAGCTTTAAAGTTTGTAAAGGAAGGAACTATTTGAATGTAGTCTGAACATGTGATATTTGATATGTTTAAGTATTTACATCCTCTATCCTGCCATTTTTTCTTTTTTTGATATTTGTTGATTTCAGTTATTTTCAGTAGATTTGATTTTGCCATAACATGCATAAAACAAAAGAATGGAATACTCAAGTATTGGTTAGCTTTCCCATTTTTGGACAAAGTACCTGATACCTGGAATTTAAATGACTCTTATTTGGCCCATGCTTTCACAGGGTTCAGCCCATCATCAGCTGGTTCTGAGGCCAAAACATCACAGAAGAAGGGCATGGCAGATCTAAGCTGCTTATTTCATGGGAAGCAAAGCAGGCAATAGTGCCAGAGAAGCGGGCTGGGACCACATACCGTACCCAGGCAAGGCCATGCCTTCACGGCCCACCCACACACCCAGAAGTAAGCTTTACTAATTCCAGAAGTGGTTCACAGGCCTGTCAGTTTGACAGGTAAGCTTGGCCATCACAATTCATGTGTAGTTTAGTATATTGTTGAGTAGTCAGTTATAATGAAATACAGTCTCTGGGGAGATACACTAGTTCTACAATCCAATAGAACTTCTATAATCTAATAGAACATAAACTTCATATATAGGTAAACTTGAAGTTTTCCAAATATCCAGCACATAAAACTTAGCTGTGGGGCTGGGGATTTAGCTCAGCGGCAAAAGCGCCTGCCTGGCAAGCGCAAGGTCATGAGTTCAGTTCCCGGTACCAGAAAAAAAAAAAAAAAAAAAAAAAAAAAAAAAACTTAGCTGTGTTTTAACCAATAATATTGTATATTATTCACTGTCATCTAACTTATTTTATTCATAAAAAACTTCTAGCCCCAGGCTATATTTAGTTATGTGTAGCCACACAGTACATATGTGCATGCTTTTACTGAAACATGCTATCAGTTACATATTTAGGCTGTGTAACAGAAAACCCAATATACTTCTGAACTATGGAAACTGAATTATGGAAAGAGAGGTTTGTATCTCTAACTGATAAATAGGGTAAAGGTGAGCTGTTTGGGTCTTAGCATGGATCATCCTCCGTATTTCCACTGGGTGTGGAACTCAGGTGCTCTACCTCTGAGCTACATCCTCAGGCTTTTTTTTTTATTTTTAATGCAAGAGGTCTGATGAATTGCCCAGGCTAACCTTGAACTTGGAATTCTCCTGCTTCAGCCTCCCTCATAGCTATGATTATAAACCTGTGCCATCCTTTGGCTGGATTCATCCTTTATCTTTCTGCTTTAGCATACTGTCTCTCTCCTGCTTACAAGACAACTGAGCACATGTCAGCACCACGTCCACGTTCCTAGCAGGAGCACGTGGTGGCTGACTATGTGTAATGAGTGAGTGTGTGCTACTTTTCTCATAAACTCCATCTAGTTTTATCTGATTGCAAATTATAAATCAAAAGCATCCCATAACATCCTTACTTGAAAGTGAATCTGCATTATTAAGGCTTTCAGTTACATACACATCTTTCTGAGAATGTCCTTTTTTTCTCTTTCATCACCTGTTGCAAGCCTCTTTGAGTTGCTTCAAAGAGAAGACTACATCTGGCTAAAGGTGAAAAACCCTAGTGAGACCATGTTATTGTCTTTCAACATTGTGTCTGTGTACAAATCCATCTGAGTGGAGCCCATACACTTCCACTCCTCTTGAGAGAAGTCTGCAGCTATATCCCTTGCTATCATTAGCCTCTAGGTCTGGCTTTTACTTTTCTAGATGGGTTCAGTATTCTTTTCCATTTCTTTCTTGGGGAAATACAGGTGATTTTGCTGCTCTGTCCTAAAGTGAGCTGGTCTGATCTCTTTGGATACTTGCTAGTATACCTTTGGAAATTCCAATATCTTATCTGTGCTTTGGTGTCCTGGATAGTTTACTATAAAAAGATCTGAGAATATTTTGAGAAGAAATCAGTTTGGTAATTACTAATAATTTTTCAGTGTTATCTTGGACTCGTAAAAATGATCCAGTTTAAGTTATTTGGAGAACAGAGTATTTGTAGGATTATAGCAAAAGAACTAATTTAAAGATGTCAATTTTTGCTCAGTTTTTAGGCAAGAGTTGTGTTCTGGTATCTATATACAAGCTTATAAGATGTTACAGTGAAACATTCTGCCTAATATGTATAGTTAGACATAGTTAAAACTATATTCTTTCGAGTATACCTACCACAGACTTTTCATGTAGTCTTTTTTTTTGTTTTTGTTCTTTTTTCTGGTACCGGGAATCAAACTCATGACCTTGCACTTGCCAGGCAGGCGCTGTGCCGCTGAGCCAAATCCCCAGCCCCTTCATATAGTCTTTAAAACATGAATTGTGTCCTGGTGTTTAGTACATAATAAGCTTATGAGACTTTACTATTATGTAGTGTATATAGTAGAATTTTCTATATTCATAAACTCATTAGTGAAACTTTAGAAACTTAATCTTCTTTTTAAAGGTTAAGATGTATAGTTAGAGCGATCATGCTTTGTTATATACCTACCACAGATACAGAATTATCATCATAGGGAGACCTAGTGCTTTTTTTTCAAAATAGAATTACAGGACAATTTGTAGTTTTTTTATGAGATCAGAAGATTAATGATGTGTCTGGGATCATGGTAATTTTTTTGTTGGTTATGGATCTCTTAGCCGTTTTTGTTCTGCATAGTATTCCTATGAGTAATAGTATTAGCCTATGAGCAGCAAATGTCTGAATTATGATTGCTTTTGAGTTGTTTACGTTCTTTTCTCAGGATAACTGGTTAGTATGTCAGGATTCTGAAGTTTCACTAATGAGTTCATGGCTGTCATTTGTGTTGTTTTTACCTCTCCTTCACATCTCTTGTCTTTCTGTATTGAAAAACTCTGACATTTGTGTTTGCAGGTTTATTCATTGTGTTCTTTCTGCCTGAGAGTCCCCTGTCCTCTAACCGTTTCTGTTGGCAGCGCTGCTTTGGAGGTGTAAGTTGTGTTTGCTAGTGGTGTGAGTACAGTGCAACTAGCAGGTCATTTTTGGCTTCCCTTCTGGACATGATCTTTAATAAAAACTATATATGAGCCATGTAGTATTGAGCAAAAGTCTACTCACAAATACAACACATTAGCAAAAACACACACATAAAAATAAGAGTGATATCAAACCTGAATGTTGGTTGAAGGAGGTTCAAAGTGTGAGAGGACATTTAAAAACGTAGCAGGTACTGTTTAGAAAATTGCAAACCTTGTAAAAAATTTCACTTCCAAGTGATTATAGACTCACAGGAAGTTGCAAAAAGAGTATAGAGAAAGCTCCTGTAACTTTCGCCAACGGTTGCTGCTACTGTGGTAATGTCTTGCATAAATATAATGTGGTATCAAGACCGGAAAATTGATGTTGGTACAATCTGTAGACCTTATTCAGGTTTCTTCAATTGTTATATATACATATTTTTGTGTGTATCTAGACTTTGTTATGGTTTTATCATACTTGACTATTAAAGTATCTGTCACTACAGTTAATATGCAGACGTGTTCCAGCACCACAGAGGAAACCCCTCCTGTATACGTTCACATGTCACTGTGCCTCCATCCCTCATCATGACTACCTCTGACTTGGTTTCCATCTTAATTCTTTCAACTGAGAATACTACGTAAATTGTAATATATAAGCTTCCCAGATTGACATTTTTCTTTCTCTTGGGACAATATCCTCGAGACCTACCCAAGGTGCACATATCAGTAGTTTGTTCCTTGTTGTCATTAGTAGTATTTCACTGTATGGCTGCTCCATCCATCCAGTTTGTTTATCCAGTTACCTGTTGAAAGACATTTCAGTTGGTTCCAGTTTTTGGTTATTTGGAGTAGTATAATAAAGCCAGGAATATTTCTGTGTAGGTTTTATTTCTCTGAAATAAATACTCAGAAATACATTGATTGGATCATATGGCAAGTATATGTTTAATTTCAGACAACATTGTCAGACTGTTTGACACAATGTTTGTACTATTTTGCATCCTATAGTGACCTGTGAGGGACTCAGTTTATCTGCATCCTTCTCAGAATTTGGTGTCATCAATTTTTTTTTTTTGTTAGGTACTCTAATGGGTGTGTACTGACATGCCATCATGGTTTAATTAGTATTTTTCTTATAGCTAATTATGTTGAAATTATCTACTGGTATTTGCAATCTATACACACTTTAATGAAATGTCTGTTCATAACTTTTGCTCATTTTCTAACTGGACTACTTTTTCTTTTAACCTTTAAATTCTGACAGTTCTTTTTATATTCTATATATAAATAAATCTTTTGTTAGATATGTGTTTAACAAGTATAATATTTTCTCCTAGTCTGTAGCTTATACTTTATCTTCTAAAAAATGTTTTTCACAGAGCAAAATTTTGTGTTGAAGTACAGTTGATTGGGTTCTTTATTTTGTAGGTTATATATTTGTTGTCATTTCTAAGAGCTTTTTGCCTAGCTCTAGAATCTGAAGACTTTTACTAATGTTTTCATATAAAAACTTTATTGTTTTATATATAGTACATTTAAGTCTATGGTCCACCCTGAGTTAATTTTTATTCAAGTTTGAGGTTTAAATCAAGATCTGTTTTGTTGTATATGGGTATTTAATTGCTTTTAAGATCATTAACTGATTAACTTGTATTGGGATACTGCCTCACCAAAAATATACTTCAGTCAATGAAGTATAAAACAAGGCATATATATATAATAGGTCATGAAAGTATGGAAAGGAAGTAAAAAAAGAAAATGAAATAATTTGTCAGTTCCATATATGTAAGAT
Organism: Chinchilla lanigera; assembly: GCF_000276665.1. NCBI lineage: Eukaryota > Metazoa > Chordata > Mammalia > Rodentia > Chinchillidae > Chinchilla > Chinchilla lanigera. The sequence goes on from NW_004955407.1 coordinate 10,704,620, forward strand.
CTAATTTTTACTTTTCATTATTATCCAGAGACAGTTTCAGTTTTTTTTATAAAATGGAAATAATTTGTGCAGAATATAATAGTTTAATCTGAGGAAGGTGTGTTGTATTTTTCTTTAATTGTTTTTAAAAATTTTTTTGTGCTGGGAATTGAACTCAGGACCTTGTGCTTGCCAGGCAGGCGCTTGTGCCACTGAGCTATATGCCTAGCTTGTATTGTTTTTTTGTTTTTCAGTTTTAATTTTTCCTATTTTGTAATCATGTCATACCATTAATTCATTGATTTATATTCCAAATAGTCATATTTTTCCTCTTTTTTTTTTGTCTTGGGGGTTGAGCCAAGTGCCTCATGCATGTTAAGCATATGCCCTACCACTGAGCTACATCCTGAGCCTCTATAAATAGTTCTTGATATGAATATGTATAAAGTGCAAGTTATAGCTTACTTAAATTTTAAAATTTCACATTTCATTTGACACTACCATATAGTTTAATCTTCAGTTCTACATTATAAAAAGCAATGTTTTAAAAGTTTCATTTAGTTTATTTGTTCACTTGACACAAATGACAACTAAATCCCTTACAATTTTGTGTATCGCTTTCATTTGTAGGAATGGATTTGTTAAATCTTCACTAAGGTAATGTCAATATTTCCCCAAGTTCATTTATTTTCATCTAATTGAAGTTAGTCTTTGGTGCCTGGTGTGATGACACACACTTGTAATCCCAGAACTTGGGAGGCTGAGGTAGGAGGATTGCTGCGAGTTCAAGGACAGCCTGAACTGCATAATGAAACCCTGTCTCAAAAAACAATAACAACACCACCAAAAAAAGAAATTAGTCTTTCAGACTAAATATTTACTGTAATGTTTATGAGGGTTCAGGTACTATAAATATATTAGAAATAGGATCATTTTCCAAACATAAATTTATTAGAGATTGATACATAAAATTCATAGTACACTTATTTGGTAAAATTTGGAAAATGTTTGAATGAAAAAAGATTGAGATATATTCACTTTTAGATTGGAAAAAGTGGAGTTTGAGGATTTATACAGTTGTAGCTCATGATGATGAGTCTGAGAAACTCAACATCCCAAAGTGAGTTTTGTTAACTGTACAGATGATGAATTATGGTTGCAGTCATCATTATTATTATAAGTGTTATCATGACAGTTTATTACAGATCATGTTATGTGCGCAGGAGCCTGAGAACCTGTGTGCCTGAGAAGCTCCCAGGAGATGCTGATAATTGACTAAAAGTACTTTGGGTAACAAGGTACTGTGTGCTCCCATATCTCAGTCCAAAACGAAGTTAGCAAAAGGCTAAGTGGTTGTAAATATTTAAACTATTACTATATTTCAAAATTTTAAAAAGGAGTGTTTAATATATACTAATATACTTAACCCTCTTATGTAAGTTTTGATGATCACTGTGAATTTTTTCTCACTGTAAAGTAAAATGAGTTTTAGGGGCTGGGGATTTAGCTCAGCGGCAAAAGCGCCTGCCTGGCATGCGCAAGGTCGTGAGTTCAGTTCCCGGTACCGGAGAAAAAAA
>NW_004955407.1:10710130-10721472 GCF_000276665.1 Chinchilla lanigera
ATATATATATTTATATGTATTTTATATATATATTTAAGATTTTCTAGTGCTACATGAAAAATGTAAAAAGGAACATGAATTTTCATAGTACATATTATTTAATGCATTGTATTCAAAATATTATTTTAACATGTAACTTTAAAAATCTGATCAGATATTTAAATTTTTTCACCTTGGGTCTTAGAAATCTGATGTGTATGTTACACTTACTGCAAATTTGAGACTAGCTGTACTTAAAGTACTCAACAATAATGTGTAGCTAGCAGCTACCATATTACACAGTGCATGTTTAGATTATACTTTTGAAAGAACAGCTTTTAGAGTAGGAGTTTTGCTGTGGTGGGCAAAACCTTGCACATGCAGCTTAACCTTTCTCGTGTCTAATACTACTCATGAAGAAGACTGTGATTTGTGCATTGTAAAGTAAGATTAGACTTTTGAAAGAACGGATTTTAGAGTAACAGCTTTTAGAGTAAGAGACTAAAGGAGAAGATTAAGGAGGGAGAAAAGTTTAGTTGACTGTGTTCATAACAGAGGGTATTAGACCTATAGAAATTTCAGCTTTTCCTAAGAAAGGGACTTCCTAGTTCTTGATCAGTAACTTTTATTTTACACTCCTAGAGAAATAAGGTTATGATATCTTAAATACGTGAAGGGGTTTAGTATGTGACCATTTTCCTTAGAGTATTTGGTGCAGCTAATCCTCTTGCTCTTTGCATTTAGGTGACTTACTTATATCAGATTTTATGTTACATCTTTCTCATCAAGCAAAAACACAACCAGAACAAAAATATGAGTATGACAAAGATTTACTTTATTTTTTTCCTACTGTGGCTCAAATCCAGACACACACACTGTGCTGTATTCCTAACCTTTTAAAAAAATTGAGACAGGTTCTTGTTAAGTTGTCAAGTTGCCCAGACTGGGCTTGAACCTGTGATCCACGTGCCTCAGTCTCCCAGAGTGCTGGGGTTATAGGGATGTGCCATCATGTCCAGCTAAAATTTACTGCTTGATAAAGTAACTGAGGTCAGGGGACTGTCCTTGGCTGTAATAGCCCTAGACCTTTTTGGAGACTCCAGTTTTACTTGGAAGCTGCCCAAATAGCAGCTGTTCCTAACTCTGTTGTCCCAAGAATCTTGCTTATGTGCAGTGACTCATTATGACTTGCATTATTCCAGAGTTGATCTCTGCTTGTAATAGAGGAGATTTCGAAAGGTTGCTTCTCTGTCACTCTTAGAACTTCTGATGATATTGCGGGTGCCTGCATGCACGAACATGTGTGTGCCTTGTCTTTTCTGTCCTTCATGACTTTCTTTTTCTTGTTTCCACTGGAGGGTAGTTCCTTCAGTGTTTACATTCTTTATTTAGTTTACTTCTGTTCCCTTTAAATACTTAATAGTTAACCTTTTAATTGTAGTAAAAATATTACTGTTCACAAAAGTATTTAGTTCTCATGCGCAATCGATCGAGTTTTTCCTGGAATGCTATTTCCCGCTCTCTTCAATATTGTGTTTTCCTTAACACAGCTGCCCAGTTTATGCTGACTCACTGAGTAACTTGGGACACTGGATGTGTGTTTTGAATTTAAGAAGAATATGCTTAGGGAACAGAATATTGTTTTTTGTTATATTTTTGTAGAGCTTAGAATAGAGGTTTACACTCAAGGGGTGTTTTGCAAATATATATTGACTGGGGGGCTGGTTCAGCTTGTTCTGTAATATTAGAAATCTGGAAATATTTATTACTATAGTTGTTGGAAGGTCCCTATGAGCACTTGAGAGTAATTCTTCTATCATGTAGTGGCCTGTGGTGGGCAAAACCTTGCACATACAGCTTAACCTTTCTCGTGTCTAATAGTACTCATGAAGAAGATTGTAATTTGTGCATTGTGCTTTTATCAGGTTGCTGTTCCCAATGCAGTTAGCGTAATTTTTCATTTCCTAACAGTCCTCGGGCAATTCTGCTTAACATGCTTTCTATTTCAGAACATTCTTCTATTTAAAAAACTTCTTTTGCCTCAGGCCCAATATGCTTTTCCAGCCAGACCAGTAGTAATTTCTATCTTTTCCTGCCTCACTCACCTTCACTGTTAAAATTCTATGCAGGTTTCCTAGGAATGTCTTCTTTTTCTGTATATTGCACAGAAAATGCTGTGATGTCTCTGCCTTTTATTTGTTAACAGTCCTTTGGTTCACAAAAACGTTACTTCATTTTTATTACTATGGGAAAGACATGCCTACTTTTTACTTCATCTTTCAAACTTGTTTTAATTTTCTGTAATATAAATCATACTTTGTTTTCTTAACAAATAGAATTTTAGTATTCTGAATTCCATTTAAACTTCTGTAGTCATAAAGAGAATTTTCCTGACAACAGTATTCCCAGGAGTAGACAGTGATTTACTTCTTTTTTTTTTTTTTTTTTTGGTACCGGGAATCAAACTCAGGACCTTGCACTTGCCAGGCAGGCACTTATGCTGCTGAGCTATTTCCCTGGCTACTTCTCTTAAAACAAAACAAAATATTTAAGGAAATTCACGCAAATTCCCTTTGAAGGATGATACTTTAAAAGTGAAACAAGTTACCTGTATTTCTATCCCAAGTAATCATGAATTAGGTTTAATTTTGAACGGAAATGAGATACCATTCTAATTTATCCTCTTGAAACTGCTTTTTGAGACTCCCATTTGGTAATAATGACATAATGTAGAGGGATTTAGGTTTTTAATGGAGAAAAACTTATATAAAGATAAAAGACAAAATCTTTATTCTCTTATTAGAAGTACTTCCAGCTTACAGTGAGGTAGATTTTGAAACATCTATTAAAATAAGGAATATTTTTAAGTGATTCCAGGGATATATACAAAGAAAACTAGAGCTCAGTAAAATTAGAACTCTGAGTATAAGTGCATATTATACATTTGTATATATCTATGTGCGTAAGTGGCTTTTATATCATGCCTTGTCTTAGTTGAAATACATTTTTGTCATTTACAGTGCTGATTTTTGTGTACGAACAGGGAGAAAATGGGAATTTCCTTCTTTGGGGGATAGTCGCCATAGCATTAGAAAGAAGTAAGGCAGAATTCTTTTTTGGGTTATAGTTTGCATTTTAAATTTCATTGCTGTTCCTCTCAACTTCCATCTGTGTTGACATTTGGGAATTTTGTCATTGCTCTTTCTCAAGTGGGGTGGAAAAGCTTAAGACAGAATTTACACTTTTAAATACAGCGGAGGCTCTATCACATCATGATTCACTCCAGGTCTGAGTACTTTGTCTTTGGCTTTATAAAACGTCAAACATTTTGCTGAACTAAATATTTCTCATGCTTGTAGCTGCTGATTATTGTACATTTACTAATAGCCATTTTTGCCTTAGTGGAAAGTTCTGCCTGAAAATATAACTATTAAAGTTTTAGACACTTAATATTTTATGACATCAAAGAGATGGTTTTATACAGATGTTGTTGTTAGTTAATTGCTATTTGTTGATAACATTGTGGCTTTAGTTTCTAATTAAGTTTCCATTAATAACCTTGGAAATATTCTAAGTAAATCGCAGACAAGCAGATTTGGTGCTGTGTGTGACTTATGCTGGCTTTATGCTCCATGTTTTAACCTTTTAAATTCCAGTCAATAGCATTCTCTTTCTCTCTGCATGTGTATGTGTGTGTTTGTGTGTATGTGTGTGTTGGGGGGGTTGGACTGAAAAATTACTACTCTGGACCTTATTCCAATTACTGACAGATTGACATGTTTATTTAGTTGGTTGATTCCCTAAGACTTTTTTTTCAAGTATCACAGTATTAATTGATAGATACAAGTATATAAAATCAGGGCATCAACGTGACCTGATAAACTAAGTAGGTTTAATTTCAATACTATAATAAGAGGAACCAATTGAAACTCTCACCGTTTATTTCACACTCACAAAATCTCCTTTAAGGTCAAAAGAGTTTTTTTTTTTTTAACAACTAATATTTGTGATGCATTTTTCTTTTAGATAAAACTATGTTTTCATGATTAATAAATTGTTTTGTGTGTTTTCTGACACTCTTAGGCAACACAGTAGACATGTCTGAATGGAGCCATGAGGCTATAGAGTAGCCGCCTTTAATAATGAGGACTGCTTGATTGAAACTAGGGAGTGGTGCTTACTGGGGCACTGAATTTAAGTTCTAAGGCTAATAAACAAAAATCTCCCAAAATGTGTTACTTTCAAATTGAAAAGACGTGGACCATTAAATGTTTTAGTGTCTTTGGGAAGCAAGATGGAGAACTAGTTATAGGCAGTTATAATTCATTTAGTGGGAAGCACAGGAAGGAATAATGAAGCTCTTTATTTCCCAAAGTCGAAATGATTATAATGTACTTGAAAAAATTATTGTGTGTGTATGTCAGATCTGAGTGAGAAAAGAGACTAAGAGCATTTACTGCATTTTAGATTTTCCAAAATGAACTAACAATAAATACAAAGCTAAGTCTGGACTGAACAGCTACAGGTGGTTGTCATATCTACAATGAGGAATTCATTCGTAATGTTTTTGACAAGAGTCTAAGTCATTTGTTTTGACCTTCTTTATCTAGTCATGAGAAGTTTGCAGGAATTCTTACAAAGAATGAAAGGAAACTGTGAATATACACACCAGATTTCTTTGTGATATGTCCTGCTGTGTCTGTGTAGTGAGATGTGCCAGAACTGGTAGATATCAGTGAATGTATTAGATGATATTTGTGACCCTGTGACATAATTGCTGTATGATTGTAATAAAAGCTAACTGGTTATTTCAGAGTCAAATATATATTCATTGGATGTTAGCAGTAGTTCTGTGGTAACTTGCCCTTTTGTCAGGGCCTTTCCTCCTGTTTGCTTTCTTCTGGTTCTGCTTCTATTCTGTGACCTTTAGTTGATTTTTCTGGCTGATCAGCCAGTTAGCAGTAAAGTGATAATAGCTGATAATAACTTAATGTTACACACATATATATTTGAATGATGGTGTTTGCAGGCTAACTCAAGATCAACCATTTGAAAATTTATCAGAGTTTTAGCTGTGCATGGGAGGTTTTTTATTTCTATTTTTTAACTGGTATGTCCTCATTTGTTATATTGGCCTTCAAGACAAGCAAAAACAAAACAGACTAAAACACCCAAATGAACAATCATGTACTACTTGGCTACATATTAGATACTACCCAACTTTTAATTGCTTTTTCTCATAAATACATTGGGCAGAAGACAACTATAGTTGAGGGATATAACTAGTCAAAGGCCACACAATAAGGCCTCAGACTGAAAATGGGAACTAAGAGATAGCAAAAGCCATGATGAGATTTTTGCTTTCTTTTGAACAGTACAAATAGCTTGAAATGGTACCTCTGGGTCACAGATGGGTTTTGGTGAAATGCAGTTTCAGGAGATTGGGGTTGGGGCCTGTGTGTTTGCATTTTTCACAAGTAACCAGGTGATGTTGCTGGCCCACAATTCAAATAGTAAGGGCAAAAAGAATGTTGTTGTAGATTACATTTGCAGTTGTCCTTTTTTTCCCCAGACAGATTTTCATTTTCTGTCTGTCTTTGACTGGGAGAGGTGGACCTTGGTGGTTGGGATTTAGTGTGTCTCCCGAGAAGGCTTTGTACTTTTGAGAAGTGATTGGATTAAAAAGGCTGTAGCTAAATCAGTGATTAATTCACTGATGAGATCATAATTTGATAGCATTATAGGGAGATGATGGAAACAGGAAGTGGGCCTCGCTGAAGGAAGTAGATGATGGGGGTGTAACCTGGGGCACTAGGCCTGGTCCTGGTGCCCCTCCCTCAGTGACTCTGGCATGTTCTCTGCCTCCTGGCTACCCTAAGGCTAGCTGCTTTACTCTTGCCACACACTCCCACCACCATGGTGTTCTGCCTTGAAACAGGACCATGGCAATGGAGCCATCCAACCATAGACTGAAGCCTCTGAAACTGTGAGCCAAAATAAACTTTTCTAAGTTGATTTGCTCAGGTATATTGTCAGAGCAATGGAAAAGGAACACAGTTGCTTGAACATATTTACCTTGCTTTCAGTGAGACTATGTTCTTTTAATTTATTACAAATATTCTAATTTTGTGAGTTTTTTGCTATACTGCTTGTATTGCATAAAAGGTCAAATTCTCAAAAATCTTTTGGCTAACATTAATTTTGTGCCTTTCTTCCTATTTTACAATTAGTCCTCTCTGTTGCTACTTAGAGTGGTTAATGAAAGATAGTAGACCTTCTCTCTGAAAGAGCTTAAGTCAGACTAGTAATCTTCACATGGTGCTGAAAAAGTCTGTGTTAAAACCAACAGATATTCTAGTGACTGTGTGATCTGTCCAGTAGAAGTTGCCTTGCTTACTTCAAAGTACATTCTATGTATGTCGGAGGTTTTTTTGCTTGTGGAACATAATTAACATGTCAGGAATTTACCACAAATGAATCATCATTTAGATTTTCAATTAGAAAATCAATTTTTTTAATACTTAACTTTTTCTTGAACTATATAAAATTGTCTCATGTCATACTAAATATTCACAATTCCAGAGACAGAAATGTTTCTATTTTAATCTCCTGGAGAAAAATTAATCCAAGAAAGTATATTAGTAAAGTGCTTTATAGGTATCATTATAAAAGGAGTTTTAGGAAATAAGGTGAAAAGGTACACACAATGATTGTGGATTTTGGGGTGAGAAAAGGTTTGAATTTTGGCTTTGCTTTGAAGCTTTTATATTTGAGAGCTACAGTTTTCACATGTGTGAAAATGGTGCAAATAAAATTATGTGCCAGTGTTGTTCTGAGGAATACCTTTAGTTGAAGATATACTTAACTTTTCTCACCCTTGAATTTTAAGTCTGTAACATGAGGATAATAATAGTAGCTTCACTGAGATTTTGTGAAGCTTAAATGAGATAATCCCTTTAAAGATTGACTGACAAGAAGTAAGAGCTTCTTAAATATTGTTAGTAGTGATCAGTATATACAGTAAGATAATGCAAGAAATTATATTTTGGGATATATAAGTTTTATTTTGTTGATCATGGAAACAAAGACCGTGCATAATCATGCCCAACTGTCTGAGTGCAACTAATTATCATAGTTTAATTTTATTTAGTTATTTATTTTGGAACTGGGAATCAAACTTGGGGCCTTGCGCTTGCCAGGCAGGCACTGTGCTGCTGAGCTATATGCCCAGCCCTATTATAGCTTTAAATCAGTGCTTCCTAACCCATGGTGAGGGGTCAGTTTTTGTAATGTATCTAATCTAACAGACACTTATACTTTTATACAAGTCAACAAAAGAGAGTTATTGTAAAAGTGAAATTTAAAAAGAGGACACACAAAATAAAAATAACAGTGCTTGACACAACTGATACAAAATTTCTAAATGCTTACTCTCAATTTCAATTTTGTCTCTTATTGGACCAGTGATAAACAGTTTGATTTGTACTTGGAGATCTGAAGTTTGATTTGTACTTGGAGATGATCCTCTCTGCCTTCTTAGTAAATGACAATACATCTACTCAGGGGAAATCTGTCATTAATATCTGTTTCCTCTCCCACCTACCCAGCTATTCATCATAGATAGTCCATTGGATCTTGCCATTGATTTACATCTTCAGTGCTAGTGCTTTGGTGTAAAGCCACCATCACATCTGATCCAACATAGTCCTGGCCTTTCTGCTTCTACTGTATCACACCCTTCCTTCCATCTTCCATGTAGATGTAAGAATGATATTCTATAAGGGGCTGCAGATTTAGCTCAGCAGCACAGCGCCTGCCTGGCAAGCACAAGGTTGTGAGTTCAATTCCTGGTACTGGAAGGAAAAAAAAAAAAAAGGATGATTTTCTATAAAAGCAAGTTCATTTATAAGCTTTTGTGGCTTCATGTTTTAATTGACAATTTTCATGGCTTAATACTAAGTAATAATTACAGTTTTCAAAGGTTTAGGAGACAATTACAGAACTCCAGGTGTGTGCTTATGGGGGCATTGATTGGGCTGCTGGTTGTGTATATAGAACAAAAAAAAAAATGCAGATTTGAGGGATTTCCTGGTATTAAGATCACCAGGGAGTAAACCTGTGTATAGAGACTGTTTAGGACATTTTATAGGCCAAAGAATAGTATTCTCTTCATTGTCTAATTCTGTGTTGCTCAGTTCCTTCAGATTTTTTGTTGAGTCCTGGTTTTTCACTGGAATGATTAACATATCAGATAGAAAGTTAACTTTTGCGGCAGCAACCTGGAAGTAATGAATGGGGTTGGATTATAAGAAAAGTTGACTGAGGAGAAGGCAACATACTAACTTGACTATATTTAATATAAATTGAGGCAGATTTATCAACAGGATATATTAAATATAGTACCTCAATTTGTATTAAATGTAGTTCTCTTAACAGGAATCTGGGTTTAGTGTATTAATTTGAACATCTGGAAATGGCTCCAGCAGGTTACTTGGTTATTTGATTGAAACTTGGATTCAACAATGGCTAGCATTTAATGTGTTTGACATTCCTGTGCAGCTTTGTGAAGGAAAGACTCAGGCTTTGGGGACGAGAGTGGTAAAATAGGTTTATGTATGTGCAGGCAAATTGTTTTGAGTTGCTAAGTAGAGGATGCATTAAGAATTGAGGGGCCAGGGATATAGCTCAGTGGCATAGCACCTGCATGCACAAGTTCCTGAGTTCTATTCTCAATACCAAAAGAAAAAGAAAAAAAAGAATTGAGAAATGTGTCAGTGAGGAGAGCATTCCTCTGTAGTAGCTTTAGGTTGGGGAATGTCATTGGGATCTGCTGCCATTGAACTTGACAAAATTTCAGTGGGGCTCATGGAATTCTAGAGTGGCCAAGGGCGTGGCAGTGCTTTGGTTTCATGAATAAAGTAAGAGTAATTTTCATAAAGGGCTTCAAGAGTGGAATTAAAGGTTGTGTTTTGAAATGTAGCCTTCTGTTGTGGCAGCTAATTGATCATAATCTTCCTGCGAATATAATAGATTGCAACTTACTGAATGTTTACTTGATCTTTAATTGGGACAATTCTAGGCAGATTGAGCAGAAGCTTGACTTGTGTTATTGATATAGAAGCCCCTTGATTAAAATAAAGCCTGATTTCCCTTGAGAAATGACTTGAAATATTAACACAAATAAATAACTTTAAATCTTCCAAAGATTTCCTGAAGGGATCTGCTGCTCACTAAGAAAAAGCCCAGACTTCTGAAAATCGATAAAAGTGGGCTCTTGATTAATCCTTGGGGTATCTAAATGCCACTGTCAAGTATCAGTCAGAATTGCTGTTTATGGGAGCCACTTGATAAGTTGGCTTCTGGCTGAATCAGCATTGCCCTGGGTCCAAAGGCTTGGCAAATGAATCCTATGGTTACTTTCTCAATTCCAGATTGCATGGTCACAGCAAACCTGAGAATTTGCAGAATTTTCACTTTGATCTGTATGGAGATAGGGCTTTATGGAAAGACCAGGTCTAAGTCATTGAAACTGCGCTTCACTAAATAAAGACAAAATACTGAGTATAGTATGTCCTCGGAAATACTGTAGAACACAGGCCCCCTTCAAAGACTTCGAAGAAGCAGTGGTGGAGCTTCCTGTGACATCCCATTTGATTTATTGATTGATAGATGGATCTTATATAGTAGCCATGAACTAAAGAAAACCTAATCAGAGAATAACTCTTAATTGCTCTGCTTTCTAAAACATGGTATCAGTATAGTCCTTTGCACCCAATATGCAGTAATTGATCTGGCATTTTTTGCTCCCTGTATACCAATTATTAAGGGTGTTCAGAGACACATTTTCTTCAACCAGCAGGGAGAGCTGAACACCTTCACGTTTTATGACAGGGTGATGACAGTTTTCTTGATCTCTGTCTGTATCTGGTCCATAGGGATGTTAATTCTCTGGATATCTAGAAAACACCACCATCCTGGCCCAGTATATTAAAGCAATCATAATTTTGAACCTGATGAATGAAAAGTATTGAAGAATTTAGAGAGTTTGGTAGGACTCACAGATGCTAATCTTTGTGGATTTAAAGCTGGTCACCCTGTTAACCTTAACTCAATACTGGGCTGCAAATTGGGTCATAGCTTCTGAATTTACAGGTTTTATTTTTCCCCAATGATAATGGTTTAAGTAAGTAAAGAAAAATACATTAGGTTGAAAAGAAGATACTCACTCTGAACAACTTAGTATTGCACTTCTGAAATGTAAATTTTCTCTATAGCTTTTTGACATGGCTTTTTCATTAGATTGTGATTTTTGTATTGAAATTTGTCAATAACAAATTTATGAAATTTTGTATGTATTTTTATGTAAAATTTAACAAGGCATTTAAAAATAGCTCTAGTTCAATGATTTATGTATAAAACTAAGAATAAAATAATTTAGGGCTTGGGTGAATCGCTTAGTGGCAGAGTGCTTGCCTAGCATGTGCAAAGTCCTAGGTTTGATCCCTATCACTGCGAAAAAGAACACAAAAAGAGTTATTTTGGAAAACTTTAGAAATAAACTAGTGTTTCTATCCTCAGGTTGTTTCTTATTGCTTATACTTAATCCTTTTAAGCAAGCAAAATCCCATATATATTTAGAGTGGTAAGGTAACTGATGACTACAAAAAGCAAACACCTTTATGGGTAAGAGAAACAAATTTGCCTAACATCTATTCTTGGTTCAAGTGAAGAAATGGAATTTAGGCCAGCAATTTAGTGAGTGTGTACTATGTGCCAGATATTGAATAAATATTTAGAATATAAAAGTGAACAAATCAACTTTAGTTCATACATCTGAGGTAGCAGAAAACAGGAGGTAGACAAAAAACATAAAAGGAATGATGGTGAGGCTGACACCTGTGGAAGGATCTGGAGGGGAATCAGCCATGTAAGTATCCAGAGGAAGAGTGCTCCAGACTGAGTCAATGGCCAGTGTAAAAGGCCCTAGGCACCTGTTTCCCTGGGGTATTTAGAAAACAGCAGGGAGAACACTTTGGGACAGGTGTGCTAGGGAAAGAGCATTAAGAAAGGACATAAGAAAGACAAGGCAGCAAGGGTTAGGTAACACATGTACTTGTAAGGTGCTGTAAAGGCTGCTTTATATTGTGAGTGACATGGAGGGGCTTAGAGTGTTTGAAGAGAGAAGTGACATGACTTATACCGGTGGTGGCAAACCTATGGCACACATGCCACAGCTGGCTGCTTGTTATCACTGAAAACTGTAAAAGGTTCACCATCACTGATACACTTTTAAATAAATACTCTGGTTGACTGCATTTAAAATAGATTGCAGAGGGGCTGGGGATTTAGCTCAGTGGCAAAGC
>NW_004955407.1:10721572-10765256 GCF_000276665.1 Chinchilla lanigera
CCAAAAAAAAAAAAAAGTAAATTTGAGCCTAGTGCGGTGGCACAGCTCTGTAATCTCAGTGACTCAGGAGGCTGAGGCAGGAACAAGCTTGAGCTACAAAGTGAGCTCAAAGCCAGCCTGAACTGCATAGGGAGACCCTGAAAAAAAAAAAAAAAAAAAAAAAAAAAAAAAAAAATAGATTGCAGAACACAAGGATGTAAGGAGATTAATAGTTATGTAATAGTGCAATCCAGAAGAGACTTCTGAAAGCTTGGATAAGTTTCTTAGCTGTGAAGGTTGTGAACAATGCTTGAATTATGGATCTCTTGTAAAAAGTGAGACAAAAGGACCTCTTACTAGTATGAGTAAAAGAGGAATCAAGGATGACCATACGATTTTCTGGATGAAGATCAGGGAAGAATAAGTGAACTGGCCTGAGGTCGTTACTGAGGCAGTTATAGGACTGGTACCAGAACTTGGATTTCAATATAATAGTTTGTAGATTTAAATCCTTAATGCTCATAGATCACAGGAACAATTACTACATTTATTTGAAAGTTTTTATTAATGTAGTTGAATCTGGGATTTAATTTATTTTACAGGAAAATAAACTTGTTATGTATGTTTTGTGAACATAAAATATGTTGTATTGCAGTCTGCTTTGTCTTACTTGTGAGTGATAATCATCTTGGTGAATAATAGGGTTTCCATTTCACTTATTGACTTGGCTCAAAGCAGTTCTCATATTATTATATATATTCAGTGATTTAACAACCATTTTTTAATGCTTACTGTATGTCAGGCATTATATTAGGTACTGGGCTACAGAAATAAAGCAAGTGATTTATTTATTATTTATTTTTATATTATTATTCATATCTGAAGTTTTATTTGTTTCATTTTTCCCATTTGTTCTTGTAGAATTTAGAAACAAAAGAGACTGTTTTACTTACAAAAGTGATTCTTTATAAAGGTGCAAGAAAGGATGTAAGATTGGATGATTCCAGGTGCTTAGCTTCTGAGTTGCTACCACCTATTGTTCTGAAAGAATAGGGAAGGAGCAGTTCCTATAATCTGAAAGGAGAATACCATGTAGTCATCCATGTTGAGAGTATCAGTGGTCTGAGATCAGGGGACATAGTCAACGCAGTTGCAGAGAAGGAGCCTAAGTAATAAGCATCCTGATCTACTCTGTTTCCTCTTTCTGGTACATTCCTTGAGGTCTCCTGTGACCACATCCTACTGGGACAGAGATCTGTGTTTATATTGCCTCCAGTGTTGTGTTCCAAAGACAAAGAACAGGATATCAGATGAGGGGAAAACAGGCTTGGAGAGGTGCACACAAGAGGTGTCTGGCACAGTCTGCCTCTTTTTCTTGTTAGCTTATACTTTTATCCTATAGCAAAAAATTTGGAATCCCATTTTGGTGATGTACAACATCCCAGCAACTTCCCTATCATCAAGTGATGCCAGAGTAGTTTACTCGACTTGAAATGTATGGGCTAACACCAGTGTTTCTCACATAAGGTAGTACAGAGAAAAAGAGAAAACAACTCTTTAAATATAGACAGTGCTGCAGGCCCCACCTCTGTCAGTGGTCATAAGATCCTGCTTGTAATCATGGGTGTCTCCATGTTGGTTGCGCGGAGGTCTTTATGAAGTGAACCTTTGTGAGGAACCCGTGTGGAGTTCATCCTGTAGATCCTTGTCATGTTTTTGTTTTTGTCAGGTTGCTGCATATTTCCTTTACTGAGACAGTGAGGCTTTCCAGTGAATTCCTTGATTTTAAACATACTCCTTCTGGTACCCTGTAAGACTGGATGAAACTACAATGCCATTTCCTCTTGTTTCCATGGCTGAGGAATGAGGAGCACAAAGTGTCTACACAGAGATTGTTGCTGTTCATGAATCAAAAATATGATCATGGTCCTTGGTAGAAAATTCCCTCCTTGAATATGGGGACTTGGCTGTGAAGTACAATTTTACAGTACCTTGTCAACGATAGCAGTGAGAAGGAGACTCTCATTTCCCCCATTTGATTCTGCCTATGGGTAGATAACGCCAAATATTGGCTGCTACTGTGAAGCGTATAATAGATCTTTCAGAACAGTACCTCAGCCTCTCAGGTTGTTGTCTACCAAATGTTATTTTACTGTTTTGTAAAGCCAGGTGTTTTTAGGAGATGGAGCACATAGCAATACCAACGAATTTCCTGAGTGTAAACTCATTGTCTGAACAGAGTGCTGTGGTCAGAGGCACTGTCGTGTTATTCAGTATGGTAAGTGACAAAGGTAAAAGGTAAATCCGTTAATGATGCTACAGTCATACCTGCAGCCTGAATGTGTTTTCCTTGTGAGGATTATAAATGCTACACCTCCTTCTTCTGAAGAGTCCGAAATTAACTGTTGACCGGTCTGTAGGAAGCTGACTTTCTGAGCCTGTATGGGGGCAGTCTTCCCTTTGTGGGCTGCATACTTAGAAATGTGGCAGATGGGGGAAGACCGTGACCCCACATGTACCAGTAACATCTGTCCCTGCCACCCTAGCAACTTGGAATCTTTGCAACAACTGTACTGGGAAGGTGGCCAGCTCACACTCACTGAGTAGGTCATGGTGCTTAAGAGATGACTCTTTGGTGCATGTTCCACAATGGGTATTTATCTGGGACATGACTATTGTCCTCCTCTGTATCTTTCTAGAGGCCAATTCACATATTTTTCTGTTAATGATTTTTTAATTTCTTTTGAAGTTCACTCCTTGCTGGCTAGGATAAGTACTCACCAGCCTATATGTCAGAGTAGAATTGTATGTCTCGCTCCTGCTTATTCAAAATGGAAACTCCCATGTGCAGCCAGGTTCTGCTCAGTGGGAAGGCTGCCAATGAACGGGCTCGCAGTTCATTCCTAACGTGTGCTGTCGTGCTGTACAGACGCAGCTGTTCTCCAGGCTCCGGCTTTGTCCTTCTCTGTGTCCATGCTTTTGGAACCTCTTCATGATGCTAAATGTCTGAGTTGACACAAAAGGAACAAGTGCCTTGGGAGTCTGAAGCACTTGTTTGTGTGGTTTCCTTTACTGTACCAACCTACTGTTGGTTTTGTACATGCTGCGTCCAGGTTATAGTAATATTTCATTCTGCATATCCATTTTGAAGATGTGATGGATCAGATGGTACCTAGTTTAATAGACAGTGCAGGTGATCACTTGATGCTTAACGGGAAGCTGGTTAATGTAATAGCACCCAGTGGTAGTATTAAGGTGGGAGCTACTTTTCAGAGAAAGAGGATTTGTCTGCAGAGAAGTGACTGGGAGGCTTGGTGTGTTCCACACGTTCCAGCCTTGTGAGGCCAAGAACTGCTGATGTGGGGGCAAAAGGTTTGGAGAGGCAAATGGAAGATATGAGACATATTGGAACACTGAATAATTTTACTGATAACGTTCACTACCTTTTCTGTTATTACATACTTTATGTATAAGAAGAAATCAGTTTTGATTTGGGATTAGAACAAATTTCATAGTAGTGTTTTTTTCATGTGCCTATTTCTTTGTTTCCTTGTTTTCTTTCTTTTTCTCTGGTGCTTAGGTTCAAACCTGGGGCCTCATGCATTCTAGGCAAGTGCTCTATCATTGAGCTACATTCTTAGCTCTCCTTTCCTTTCCTCTCCTCTCCTCTCCTCTTTTTTTTTTTTCCCCTCTCTTCTCTTCTCTTCTTTTCGACAGTCTTGCTAAATTGCTCAGGCTGGTCTCAAATTGTGATGTTCGGGGCTGGGGATTTAGCTCAGCGGCAAAAGCGCCTGCCTGGCAAGCGCAAGGTCATGAGTTTGGTTCCCGGTACCAGAGAAAAACCAAAAAACAAAAAAATCAAATTGTGATGTTCCTGTCTCTGCCTCCTAAGTAGCTGATATTATTGGCCTGTGCCATCATACTGTGTTATGACATTTTTTTTTCCTTTGTTTTTCTCACTCATATTCAGTGTCTGTCTCTGTCTCTCCCTGCCAAAGTGTAATTAGACTGTATTCCATTGTAATATATGACTAAAATCAAGCTCTTCAGCTCTTGACTAGACTAGTTATTTACTGTTAGCCACATTTACTGTGTCCAGTTTCTTTTCTTAACACTTGCCTGAGCTCTCAGAGGAAAAATTAGATGGTGTCATTTCATACTATTTCCATTATCTATCTTTGTTAGAATAGATCTGTGGCCAGGGTAATTAGAAGGCTTATGACTATAACTGGAATAAATCAGTTTCTCTTGTATTATTGTAGTTTCTCTTCATACTCCACTCATAGTTCCTACTTGAGAAATTACTTTTTAAAAACAAAGTTTAAATTGTTTTCAGTACACTTAGTCATATTTAGGACTTTTGGTTTCTGTAATATGTGTGTGAACCAAATTCTTGTTCAAAGAGACATTTTAAATTCAGAAATTGGATACTGTCCTCTTATCCCTTCAGTAGCATTATATCTTGTGGCTCATTTTCAATGTTTTATTATATTTATGACTTAACAGCTATTCTGTATACAATAAGATAGGTACTTTCAGGAAACTAATACTTATTGATAAGTGTAGTAATTGGGAGGATTACTATACAATTCTATGTAATTAGATGATATGATTCTAAATAATCATTATGTGAGCATCTTTAAAAATAATCTTTTCCCTTGACAGTTCTGGCTGGATGTCAGTTTTAGTGAAAAAAGGCTACATTAAAAATCTGTTACTTAGGAGGCCATCAGGACAGGCTGGAATTATGAGAAACCAAATGTCACTTCAATTTATTCAGCATGAATTTATCTTCCAAAAGAAGCTTAAAAATATACTGCCTACTTTTTTCCCTATTTTTGCTAGGAGTTCTCATTTTATATTGACATTCATATTCTCTTTTGTACTTCAGCTTGAAATTTGTTAAAGTTTCTTACCATAATTTGAAAAAAAAATTGCATTGCACTAAGAACATTTGGCTTTGTATTACATAGTGATTGCTAAATGGCAATTGAGTAAAAATTACTATCTGTAAACACGTAAATACAGAAACTTAACACGTCTGGATTGAGAGTAGTTCTTTGAAAAGTAGTGCATTGTTACAGGAATGCAGCGATCAGATTCCTATTTATGGGCTTAAAGATCCTCTCATACTTATAATCAATGACTTTTTCCCCTTTCTCATATTAGATGAGTCATCTGTGCCAGTTTAGTTTGTTCTCAGACAATGATATGTGAGGCTCTCTCAGAGAGATGTTATATGCTTTGCATCGAGGAAAGAGAATGTATATTTTGCACAATTCCTACTAGAAGGGATTCTGCTCAGGAGCTAAGCATGTTTGAATTTTCACAATTTTATTAAAGAATATGAACTATCCTGGCCATTGTCCTACTTTAAATTGGTTGATTATAATCATCATTTCTGCTTTAGGGAAGAGAATGAAAGGCAATAGGAAACCCTTCCACCTTCTCCTGTCAGTATTCCCCCCACCTTCTTCACCCCTCATGTCAACTTTTACACAAGTCATCAGGGCACAGCCCTGGAGCCTG
This sequence comes from Chinchilla lanigera, assembly GCF_000276665.1. NCBI lineage: Eukaryota > Metazoa > Chordata > Mammalia > Rodentia > Chinchillidae > Chinchilla > Chinchilla lanigera. Next base: position 10,727,081 of record NW_004955407.1, read on the forward strand.
GCTGGCAATACCACTTTGGTGCTCATAGCCAAGTCAGTATCATCAGCTCTGAGCAATGACCACTGGGGCATTTGGAATAATCTCTGTGTTGGTACAGGCTTGAAACACACACTTTATGTAATGATATAGTGTTGCTTAGTCTCCTGTTTATATAGCTCTTCTATATATAACCCTTTGAGTGGTCTCGGAGTCTCTTGTTCTGAAACAAACATCTCATTTTTCTTTAAAACAAAAAACAAAACAAAACAAAAAAAACCTAAACGCCTCTTCTCAGTAAGGGGCATTTCTTGTACAGTGTAAAGTCTCAACACTGATGTGGCTCAGGGGAGTGCTAAGGTCACTTTTAGTAAAACATATACCTTGAGAGGGAGTGTGCTGTTTGAGAATTTAATACTGAAAAGATAAATATGACTGTATGAAAAGTAAATATGCTTGGATATTTTCAAAATTGGAACATGAGGCAAAATTGAGTTCTTAATGTCATTTATTTTTATTCCCTTAGAAAGATCAAAAATAAAAGAAAGCCTTCTTGATTATCAGTTCAAGTAACCTTTATTAAAAAGTGATATCCACCAGTAGACATTTCAGGAAGTTTCATGTATTTAATAATGATGTGCAAATTTTCTGTATATATGCCTGCTTATGACCCCTATCTAGCAATTGGGTCCAGTAATAGGCATTTTGATTAGCATTTCAGAAATCTTGATTTTTTTATAATACATACTCCAGTTGGGTCATATGCAGAGGGACTGTATTTCTAGAAACACACTTTTTAAGAATAATATACATTCGCCAGGCGTGGTGGCGCACGCCTGTAATCCCAGCACTTATGAGGCTGAGGCAGGAGGATTGTTGTGAGTTCGAGACCAGCCTGGGCTACAGAGTGAGCTCAAGGCCAGTCTGAACTGCATAGTGATGCCCTGTCTCAAAAAGACAAAAAAAAAACAACACTATATATATATATATATATATATAGATATATATATATATACACACATTCAAATGTCGTTGACTTTAAAGGATTTATGTGACTCAAGTGTCTAAAATGAGCATTCATGTTTGATTTTCAGAGTGTTTGGATATGAAGCAATTTTCAGTTTATTTTTCAAATTTTAGGTTTGCATTTTTATTTTGGGAAAATTAATTTTTGCTTCTGATGAATGAAAACTTCTCTTTCTGTGGAAGTTACCATGTTTTATGTATATAGATGAGATAATTAAATCAGTGATTACTAATCTATGTTGTGATTCAAAAGGGTTTTGGAACTGTGTGCAGGAGCTGGGGAAGCTCATCAGAACATTTTGCAATACTTATTTTCTGATTGTCCTCTCCTTCCTCAGCAAACACAGGGATATGTTACTGTCTTGAAAAGTCTGTGGTTTTATTTTATTTTTTTATTGACTGGAAAGGTTTCAGAGAGTGAGTGACTGGTTAAAGATCATCATAGAGAGAGACAGAGATAGAGAGAGATGCATGTCGTGGAACTGCAGGAACTAATTAGGGAACAGAATTTTAGTGAACCTGTTACAATGCTTGGAAATACTTTCTTCTTTTAAATTTAGAATGTTAACCGGGCATGGTGGCGCATGCCTGTAATTCCAGCACTCAGGAGGCTGAGGCAGGAGGATCCTTGTGAGTTCGAGACCAGCTTGGGTTACAAAGTGAGTTCAAGGCCAGCCTGAACTTCATACTGAGACCCTGTCTCAAAAAAGACAAAAAGAAAAAAAAATTAGAATGTTAATAAGGCAATGCTGCTGAATACCACTTTTATTATGAATTTGGAAATCTAGTTCTACTTGAATTGAGTTGTATAAAGTATTTTAAAGATATACATACATATTTCCTGTAGAATGAATCTTTTGTTGCATTCTGGCTTCTCTCAGTTATAAACATGTTCACTGATCCAGTGCAGGAACAGAGAATGGAGTCTTGTGGAGAAAAATGTCAAATATACTTTTCTCAGCTATTGCTGAGCTGCTCAGTTCTTGATGGGGTGAATTATTCTTTAGGTGTTGATTCTTGTCACAGGTTAAAGGGAGGGAGTTTGAAACCTGGTATTTTCCAAGAATTAGAAACAAAAACCAAAAGCAAAACAAGCAGGCACACAACCAATGCTCAAGCTTTGATTCCGAAGTTACTTTGTGAGCTCCATTGGCTACTTCTTTACATAGTGCTGGGCAAGGACGGTTAGCAGGAGGCAGAGCAGAGAGACCTAGCTGCTGATACATAATTACGTGGCTGACTCTGTCTTCTCTGGTAGTTTTTAAAATAGAAATAATGTCGCTCTTAGGGTGCAGAGCTGGACTTTTGTGCTCTGGTGGTAACCGGTCTGAGAAGAGAATGAGTATGTCACGCTTCAGTGCCACTGCTTTTAGTATTTATTGTTTGTAAGCGTGGTTTTGAGCATGTTGCTGGAAGTAAGAAGAAAGAAGGGAAATAGGTATTGAAGCAAACAATAATAAAATAGATCTATCGCTGGGACTCTGTACAACAGGCGGCAAAGTAATTTAAGATGTATTGCACTGTTTTTTTAAAAACATAAGGTGAAAAAATTGAATGGTTTGGTCTCTTGTCCTACATGTGGTAGTTTTTATTTAACTGTAGGAATATGGTACCTTTGATATTACAGCCTTATAAAAGTTATTTTAAATTATTTCCACTTAAAATTAAAGATGTGTCAGTTTCTGATGTTAAGTGGGATTGATATTTTGAGAATGAATAAGGAACTATCTGTGAACTTGCGATATGTTGTATTCTTGAGGGGATGGTGGTATAAACAGATGTCACTAGGGAGCCATACCAAGCTATGATTTCCTCAGGATAGACACAAAATTTTTGTTTGTCTTTCTGTCCCTCCCTCCCTCTTTTCTTTTTCTTTCTCCCTCCCTCCCTCCCTCCCTCCTTCCCTCACTCCTTCCCTCCTTCCCTTCCTCCTTCCCTCCCTTCCTTCCTTCCTTCCTACCTTCCTTCCTTCCTTCCTTCTTTAGTTTAAGAGAAATTTCACTTAGATGTACTGTTACTTAATTACCCACTTAAGAAATGGAGTTTGAAGTAGAAGATTGTATATAGATCATAGACTGCGCATATATACATGTGCATATATGTGTTCAGGCACATGCATTAGAGCCAAAAAATTGTTTGAATTAATAAATGGGGTGAAGGGATTGGGAGAAGTGAACATAGTTAGAATCAATCAGTTTTGAGCTGCAAAGAACCTTGTATGTTTGATTTTAGGAGGGAAATCAGAGTTAGTGAGTCATAATGTTGATTTAAGACAGTTGAGACTTCTTTTGTAGTGATTTGAGCAGTAGAATAAACATTCTTTCAAATTTTTATTAAAGTAGACAATTGGATTAAACATTATTTTTGGAAGAGGCACAGGGTGTGGTGAGAATGATGCCTAGAACATAAGCAGTGCTTTGTAAAGCATTAGTCATTGGAACCTTATGAGTTTTACAGATTATTTTTTTCTGTTGTCAAACTATACACTATTTCTCTTGTTTCATTTGTTGTGTCTCTTGGTAGGGGTTTGACAGTGTTTGAATAACAGTAACATTCCTATGAAAAGACAGAAATGGTATAAAATTTCTTTTAATCTCTTCATTAATACAATCACATTTAGAGCAAAATTCTAGTGGTGATTGAAAACTTTGGAATTACCTCTTAGCAAGTGAGCTGGCCGTACATTCTCAGGAGCATACCCTTGTACAGATTGTGGTCTACCTAGCAGAAGACCCAAGCTTCTGTCTCTCTAGTGTGTACTTCTTGTTATCTTTTGGTAAAGTGACACCCGAACGCAGAAAAGCAGACTATGTGAGTTAAGACTGTTGGAACATTAAGTCAGAATTCTTCCTAGAAATCAGTAGACTAAGACTGTGTTAGCTCATGTTTCATATTACACAAGAGAAAATAAACTGAAAGGTCAGTTGAACAGTTACAACGTTGCCCTTTTCCAAGGTAATCAGCAGAACATGTAGCAAAGAAGTGAACAGGAGCGTGACCGGAAAGAGAGAGCCACATGCAGAGGTGGGCAGCTTCAAGCACTTCGGACAGTGCTTGACACTTTCAGGCTGACCAGATGGGCCATCTCCCTGGGCCCACCTTCAGTAATTCTGATTTATTGCATTTAGATGATTTTTTTTTTCTAGTTAGGCAGTCAGGTTTTCATTTTGCCAGAAGACTCCAGAAATTTTAATACTGACCATTAATCATACCTTGGTAAACTGCAAGAGCAATATATTATTAATTTGCTTGCAGCCGTGAGACAAGGGACAGTGATTAAAATTAATTTCTACCTATATTATGTTAATTTATTATAATTAATTAATCTGTTAAGAAGTCAAAATATGTTTGCATTAATGGCTATATAGTAGCTTCTTTAAGTTCTGTCTTTAGCTTTATAGTATTTGTATTATTTTAAATGTAGAATTCTAGAAATAAGTACTTTACTATTAAAAGACACGAGGAATTGTAGAAGGCTTCCTAAGTGATACCACTAAGTGAACGATACCATTTTTGAATACAAAATTTCATTAAAATTTTTGCAGGATTTAGCAATAGAAGGATTTCAGCAATAATTTCCCCTGAACTGCTCACATCTGTGGCTAGTACTAGAATTAGAAAAAAAAAATTAATAAATGATAGCAATTATTTACTTTCAGGGCACTTTTAAATAATTAACTCTAAGTTGTAAAAGGCTTTTGAATTGAATTCACCTCTTCAATTTTCTAAAAATGACTTCTTTTCAATCATTTGTTATTAGCCCATGTTAATCTATCCATTTGATCTTTATGTATACCCAATTTGGAGAATTCTTAAGGGTAGTATATTTTCTTCTGTAGCTGGTTACTCATTTCTACAAAGCCTTAAGGAGGAAAGATGGGAATTTATATGAAGCTTCCTTCCCATTTCCTGTTTCTTATTAGGCAAAGTGTGTCCTGTGGGGCCTTTGCTTCTCCATACATACTGCTGTATTGCTGTAGATTGAAGGTTTATACCCCATGTGTTGAACTCCTAATGTTCAATGTAAGGATATTGGGCCAGGGATATAACTCAGTGGCACAGTGCCTGCCTGACAAGTGTGAGGTCCTAAGTTCAATTCCCAGGACCAAAAAAACAAAAACAACAATAAAATCCATGTGATTTAAAAGATGGGACCTTTGCAAACTGGATTAGGAAGGGGAACTTTCATGATAGTATTAGTACCCTCATAAGAAAAGACAAGTTAGCTTGTTGTCTCTCTACTCTGCTATGTGGGGATATAAAGGGAAGTCAGCCATGTATAGAACAGAAAGAATGCCCTCCTCAGACACCAGATCTGCACACACCTTGATCTTGGACTTAACAACTTTTAGAACTGGGAAATGCATATTGTTTAAACCACCCACTCTGTATAATGAGTTAGAGCAGCCTAAGCCTAATGACCTGCAGTATTTGGCCTCTTCAGGTGGTTGCTTACAAACCCCAGCCTGCACAAGTCCAGCCAAGCCATTGTATCTGGAGGGTCAGTGGGATGGAGTGAATCAGGGAAGTGCATATTCTAGGTCGAGTACAATTATAATGAATCTTATCTGTCTTATATTTTAATAGGCTATTGATTTTTCTGTGTTGATCTTAAACCCAACAATTTTATAGACTGTGTATTCTAATTATATGCTTATTATTTCATGTGAAAGGTATGACCTGACTAGGTACATTATTTCATTTGAATATCAAAGCAATGCAGTGAAGTAAGTTTATTGTTACCATTTCAGATTAGGAAATTAATTTTAGTTAGTTATTAAGAGGCAGGATTAGAATTCAAATTCAGGCATGATAGGCTTAATATGAAACCTAGCTCATTATTATCACCATCGCCCAATATAATCAGGAAAATAATAGGTGTTCCCTAGATATTTGTTAAATGAATACTACTTTGTGCCAGTTTTTCATGTGCTTGGGATACATGGGTTCAGAAGAGATGATTTCCCTTGTGTTTTGGGCATTTACATGCTGGTAACTTCTGCTCTGATTGCAAGGCTTCATCAGTACTTTGTAGAATGATTTCCTATTCTTTGCTTTCTACTCTATCTACTGCATATAAAGAATACTGTATTTTGAAGACATAGACTTTTTATCTTTGTTTTCAGTGATCAGCATAGTATTGATTATGCAGTTGAAATTCTGTAATATTTATATAATAAATAGAGGGATTTCACCCTTTCCCTTGCCACCTTTGCCTAAAGACCTATTTCTGCTCTTTCCTGACAGATGAAGTCAAGAATATATGCTACACTGAATAAGGATTAGAAATGCCAATGAAATTTGGAAAGGAATGTTGAAGATTCATGCATTCATTTTTGTGATTAATGATATTTGAACATTTAAAAATAGGAATAGCATTCTAAAATAAGAAACTGCATTCTTGTGCTTCACATGTTGAGCGTTACCCAGTCATCCAGGTATAAAGTCTTGGTCCTTAGAGTAGTAGCATTGGGTGGTAAGGTGGACCTGTAGGAAGTGTTGCTTATTGGAAGTTTTCAGGTAATTGCTGGCCTTGAAATCCATTGTGAAAGTCCAGATTCTCTTTTCTTTGTGCTCTGGTTTGAGAAAGTGAGCATTTTGCTTCTACATGCACTCCTGTAAATGTGCCATTGTCATCAGAAGCCAGACTGAGGAGGCTGCTGAATCTTGGACTTGTTACTCTAAAACTTTTCTCTTTATAAAGTTAGTTGCCACCTATATATTATTATAGTTACACAAAGCTGACTAATACATATTGTAATAGTTCATACATTGTGTCAACTTGAGAAGTTTAGAAGTTTAACTAAGGGAGTCAGCAAGGAGCCAGGGTCCTTACATTGTAAACACTCAAGGCCATGCAGGCACCTGGGAGGCGTCCAGGAAGCCACATGGCGGGGAGCTCCAGCCTTTGGCCCAGACCTCAGCCACGCAGGCGCCTGGGAAGCGGGCCACCTGCGCTCAGGATGCCATGCAGCAGGGAGGCTGGACCCCGGCCGCGCAGGCACCCAGGAGGTGGGCAGCTGGCATCTGGGAAGTTGCATGGCGGTGCACACTGGTGCGTGCCAGCCATCACAACAGCCGCCACCATGCCGTTGAGAACTATCATGGCCCAAAGAAGCAGTGACACAATTGGACCACCATGTGCTGGCTGTGGAGGCCCACCTGGGGATGTGCGTGAATCATCCCAACATGGAGAAACCCCCAGGAATATATGCCATACAGTGGGTTGCTCTTGCCCTTGCCGTTGAGAGCCAGAAAGGTGCAGAGTCAGTGGAAGAGCAGCTGCTGAGCAAGAACTTGGAGAACATGAGAATGCAGACTATACCCGAAGACTTAGAGGTGTAGTTGACCGGGGTCACAAAAGCCATTTGGAAGCTCAAAACCAGGAGGACCTTGTGTAATACCTGGGGAGACCCCCTGGGAGTCATTCTTCCCCTGACAGTACAGGCTGTGGTGGAGGAGTGCGTGGAGCTCTGGAGAGGTCTGCACTGAGATTCCTGCTGCCTGTGCTCACATTGGGGGAGAGGACACTAAGTGGTTGCAGGGTTCCCATGCACTGGGAGGCTGGAGAGAAAAAGCTACAAAACATGGCTTTTGCCCCAGATGGCTCACTTGAGATATTAGTAAGGATTGCCTCCTCAATATTTTATAGCCGTGATGAGGAGGAGGCCAAGGAGAGAAAACAAAGAGACTGAGAAAAAGCAGCTGCTTTTGCTGCAGCACTAAGAGAAACAGACCCCAAGTCTGATTCCCAGGGCCCCAAGAAGAACTCGACGACTGCATTCATCTGCTACCACTATTAAAAGCCAGGCCACCTCAAGAGGAACTGCCCTAAGAGGCCCCCTGAGCCATGCCCTGAATGCAAATATGACCACTGGAGATAGGTCTGCCCTCTGAAATGGAGGCCCTAGAGCTCAGACCCATCCTACCAGTTAGTCCAAGAGGAATGAGGGGGTCCGGGGCATACTCTGCCTTCTCCCTCTGGCCAGACTGTCATCTCCATGGAGGAACCCCGGGTAATCATGACTATAGAGGAAAAAGAAAACAGCCTATTGCTAGACACAGGTGCAAGTCTCTCAGTCCTTCCTTTCAATCCTGACCTTCTAGCCATCACACCTCAGTGAAAGGAGTCACTGGTGAGGAGGTAACATGCTATTTTTCACAACCCTTAGGCTGTAACTACTTGTTAGATCTTTTGTGCATATCTCTGTCTTCCTGAGAAACCACTTTGAAGATACCACCATATATTACAGCAACCATTGGTATTTTCCTACTAATCTGTCCATAACTCTGTAATGTTTGTATTGTTCCTATGCTATTTCGTAAATGGATGTATATTTATTACTATGTGTTTCCTACAACAACCATTGAGAATAGTCAATGAGTATTCAATGGGTCACTCGTATAGCTCTATTTATTTTCTTTAGAAACCACTTTGAAGATACCAAAGTATAGTACAACAACCATTGATAATAACCTACCACTTTTGTCTGTAGCTCACTATTATTTGTTTATTTGTTTTCCTGAGAAACTATCTTGTAGATAACAATATGTAAAACAACAACCATTGATAATTTCCTACCACTTTGTCTGTGATTCGGCAAGCCCCTGTATTACTATGTTATCCTTCTTTTACGCTTTAAGATAAAATAAAAAATATAAACAAAGAAACAAAAAAACATCCTGAGCCTGAGCAAGAGGAGGGCATGGAGACAGTGTGAGTGCTACACCCACCCTTGGTGGCGGGTAGCCTACTTACAATATAAGGGAAGAAAAGAGGTGTGGTCTCCCCCCTTTTTGCTCTTGCTGTTTTTGCTGTCTTCTTTTGCCTTGAACCGTTGCCCCTGTGTCATGCCACCCTGCCTTGGAGCCAGCTGATTATGGACTGAAACCTCCACAAACTGTGAGCTAAATTAGCCTTTCTTTCCTTGATTTTGGTTGTCATGTTATTTGTCTCAGCAACAAGAGAGAAGTAACCAACACACACATGTACACCATGATGTCAATTTTTATGTACACCATGGTGTCAATTTTTATATTATTTTCATTGCTTGACACTAATAAGAATTCCTGTGCTTTTAATGGTCTATTTAATAAAGCCTTCATTATTCTATGAAAAATTCACTCTTGAAATTGCTCCTCTAAAATATGTCTCAATTATATCAGTTACTTCCTCCATAAAGTCTTTTAAGGATTTTATTTTTATTCAATTTATTATCTGGCTAAAAAAAAATTTGTATTCTTATTTGCCACTAGTTTCCTCCACATTTTCACTGCTGTGATTACATGCAGCTAGTTGTCAGGTAGACAAAAGCCACCTAATTTTTATACATGTAATGATCTTCTCCGTCTTTTTTATATTCTCAAAATGTGCTATGCATCCTTCAAGATGTAGCCCCAGTGTCAGCTATTCCCTAAAGCCTCTTTTATCTCCTCTTCTGCCAGTCAGAACCACCAGTTCCTTCCTGTTGTCTTGCTTCCATTAAAACTCACTTATCTGAGCCCAGAAGTCCCTGAGTTAAGCAGTGTTTTCCTATGGAATGATGAACATCTTCAGAGAAAGATACTGTTTTTGTGTAACCAAATTATTTCCATATTGTAAATACATTTTTTCTACAATAAGTATGTTGTTTTTTATTATTACTGTTTTTGTTAAACCTTTGCCCCTGATGAGGGCTATAAAGTATTTAAAGTCTCAGATGCCTAACCTTTATCAGACAGCCTTAATATGTGGAAAATTTTGTATATTCTGGGTATTCTTCACTTAAGGAAAATATTTTTGGCTCATACCTGAATTTATGAAAGACTGATTTAAAAAGTTATTTCTTTCTAAAACTAAAACCACACCAAAGCAACTCAAACTCTCCCTCCCCACTTTATGCTTGTTTCCTTCTTCTTAGCTACTAAAAATTATTTTTGGACCTTTTGTCAGCTTTCTTGCTTGTGAACTTCCTAAAATATCCCTTAGAAAGCAGACAGCAACATAAAATCTCAAAAATGAAGCTAGTGGAGACTTCCCTGAGGGCATCTTGGGTTTCAGGCTCCCTCAGAAACACTTGAGAGCCGACTCCACCAGGAGCATGTTTTCAGATGAGGCGCGATCCGTGTTCCCTGATCCGTCCCTGTGTGTACAACCCTCCTGAAAGCAGAGCTTCAGTGCAGGTCTGAGAGTAATGGTCTTCCAGAAGAACAAGGATTTCAGCCTGTTCCTTTTTTCCCCTTCTCTACTTCTGTTTCCTGCTGCTTCCTTACAGTAGCTAGTTTTTTTCTGGCTATCCAGTTTACTTAAGTCTCCCAAGATTTTCCACAATCTACACATTCAGAAAAATATGGACTGCCTAGTATGTGTCATGGTTAGTATGCCTATATTGTAATTTTTTAAATAGTGATTAGAAAATGGAAAGTCTTCTCAAAGACTTGGAATTCAAGGGGAAACATCTTAATGTTACCTTGTAATTATTACATACATTAAAATTAAGCAAGTTTTACATATAAAAGAAAATTGATAAATTTAAAAGCATACAAAACTGTTGCCACTTTGAGATGGAGAATATCTATAGCTAGCTTTTGCTGAACTGTTGCCAACCATGGAGTTATGTAAGGCTTTCACTGTGATTCCAGTGAGCTATGAGTCTGAGATTTCTTCCTACTTAGCAGGGGAAGAAATAAGGAAAAAAAAGGTGACTTGTTCAAGGTGACATAAAGTGTGTAACAGAGTTAGGATTTGAACCTAGACTTTTATTTCAGGAGACTAAACCATTCAGCACTAATGCATTTAAAGATATGATCAATAGCCTAAGAATAAAACACAGCGGACTGCATTGTAAGGAAAAGATGACTTTAAATTTGAGATTGTATTTAAGTATACCTTTGTGACTGTTGATAGTATGCTTCTGTTGCTCATTACTTTCTTGAGCTTGGATAACCTGCATATTTATCTGTGCCTCTTTATTTCCTTTATAAAAAGAGGATTAAAAACGTCAATGTAGAGATCAAATTTTATAATATTTACAACGATTCTTTCCATTTGCACAGAATACTATAGCATGTAAATTAGGTTCATTTTATGTTCTTGGTTGCTAAATATTTGACCTAGCTTTTAAATATCCTTTAGATTCGTAGGAAAATATTCACAGAGACTGTAGGAGAAAGGGCGCAGGCAAGATGAGCTTGCTGTGTCCTGAGGCATTTTCTTTTTTGAGCTACAGTGATTTCAAAGTGGAATGTGCACTTCTGTATCAGAAGCTATAGGGCTGACCTTGAGGGAAGGCAAGATATTTAAAGTAATATAATACTATAATCCTGTTTCCATTGAAATTTTATCAAATGGAACATTTGAACATATCCTATGAAACTTCTTAAGAGTGATTATTTCAAAAACTTAAAACTGAAAATGTATTTTAAAGTATTATATCCACATCAACAAGAACATTTTTACATACGTTTAAAAATAAGTAATTTTCTATTATGATACATGTGTGCATTTTTAGCCCTAAGACCAGATAATTTTGTTGATTTTTTATACTGTTTGATCATTTTATTATTATTTCATGTGCCATTTAATATGGGTTAGAGTTTCCATCTAGTGAGAAATATAGCTGGCCAATATCTCTAACAGGTTAAAAATGCTTCTTACTATAGTCCTTAAAATTTTTATAAGATGTTTCAACAGACTTGTAGATCTGTTTGTTTCTCCAAGTCAGAGTTTTAAGTCTTTTGAAACATTTGCCAATCTATCTGTCTGTCTGTCTCTCTGTATGTATGTGTTTAGCCTTTATGTATGTGTGCATGTGTTTCTGTATGTATTCATTTATTAGTACTGAGGATTAAACCCATGGCCTTTGCTCTCAACTACAGCCCCACTCACTTTTGCTTTGAGACAGCATTTTCCTACATCACCAAGTTGGCCAGGCCACAAACTTGGAATCATCATGCTTTAGCCTGCCAGAGTCCTGGGACTATCAGGATTTGCAACTTTTCCTGGTGTCAATATTTAAAGTAAGAAAAATTCAGAGAAAATCTGGAGTTTTTTCTGTTCTTGAATAATCATGTGATTATAGGGGGAGTATGCTTGGCAACAATGAACTGTAGCTGTGAAGTAGAGGCTGTAGCTTTTAGACCAGGAATGTACTCTTCATTTTATCACAGTTTCTTTTTATTTTATTTATTTATTTATTTTTGGTACTGGGAATCAAACTAATGACCTCAGGCTTGCAAGCAAGCACTTATACCACTGAGCTATATCCTCGGTCCTATCACAGTTTCTGCTTCTCTGTGTTGATTTCCATTCTCTATGGCCAGTCTCATTGCTCCTTCTTTCCTCTTCTGTTCTGTACTTCTAAAGTTTTTATATAGGGGCACGTGGTAACATTTGTGAAACATGCCTAGCTCTTATGGGTAGTTCAGTTTGTGTCTCCTGGAATAAGGACTGTCTGTGAGACTGGGATTATTTTGGGCATTATTCATTGTTAACATGTTTCACTTTATTTCCTCCTCTTCCCCCTTTTCCTCCTCCTTCTTTCCTTCTTCCCCTTCCCCTTCTTTTTCTTTTTTCTTTTTTGAAGCAGGATCTTGTCTTGTTATGCAGTCCAAGGTGGCCTTGAACTCACTATGTAGCCTAGGCTGGCCTTGAACTCATAGCGATCCTCCTGCCTCAGCCTCCTGAGTGCTGGGGTTACAGGAGTGTACCACCATGCCCAGCTACTTCATTCTTCTTAATAGTTCTCATATAATTTGTTGTTTGGGTCTTCATGGTTACTCAACAGTTTTGTATTTTTGAATATGTTCATTATTTTCCATGATTTGGTATTATAAATGCCATAATATGTATATCATTGTTTCCGTAAATGTCTTTGCTTTCTGTGTGATGCATCCAGAGGGTAAATTTCTAGAAAAAAAGGAATTCTTGCTTCAAGAGTGTGATTTTGACATTTTCATAGCTGATGTGAAATTGTTCTATAATTTATATTCCAACAATGAACATTTAAGTATATCTTTTTCCTGAACCCATATCCTGTCTTCACAGACTGGTCTGATCTTCTAAATGGAAAACTGAATTGTGAAAGATTTATTCTCTCTGTCTCTTTTTTCTGTCTGCCTCTGTCTCTGTCTCTGTCTCTGTCTCTGTCTCTGTCTCTGTCTCTGTCTCTGTCTCTCTCTATATATGAATGAGGTAGAACAGTTTTTTATACATTTGGTCTATTTTTCTGTGAAATCTTTTATTTACTTAAAAATGTTTAAAACTTTGATTTCTCTTGAAATAACTGTAACAAAATTATATGAGGTATGATAAAAATGTGGTGAATGTTTGGATTAAAAACATTACAGTAAAACACACTTTGCTATCAATCCCCCTCAACGTGCTCCTCCTCCTAGCATATCTTGCATAATTCTTACCACTTTCTAAAGCTTCCCAGAAGTCTTTTTTTGGGTGTCTTTTGATGTGCTGTTCCAGCTGCCTCAGCGTCCTGAATCCATTCAAAACTTTTATCTTTCATGATCATTTTGACTTTGGGGAAGAGCCCAAAGGGTCAGGATGGCAGATTTGGTCAGTAAGGTGGATTGGGACACAGTGCAATGTTTTTATTTGATAAAAGTTTCTGTAGACATTTGATCAGTGAGTGCTGATGACACAATCTGGTGAATGTTTAAGTTAAGTAATTTAGTACAGTGAAAGACACATTGGCATTAACGCCCCTCACAGCACTCTCTACACTTCCTCTCGGATTGAATATAACTATCTCTTTGTTCTTGGCAGTGTCCTTTACTGTAATAGGTTTTTTTCAAACTTCAAACATTCTTCGTGTGTTTCTGTCACCCCTTATGGATTCCAGTATGTTATCGGATATGTCATTCTTTCCCTATGGACTTGAATGCCTTTTTATCATGTATTTAATTTCTATACCTTCTCAAGTCTATCTCAGAAACTAGGTTTTGTTCTATAGATGTGTTTTCAGATGATTTCAGCTTTCAAAGTTGTACAAAAATAGTTGTACATATTCAGTAAAATTCCTATGAATTAGCTAGATCTTTTAATAAGGCAAAATTTATATTGTTTTAGAGAAGCTGTAATTTATCTTTCTTAAAATGCTACTTGTTATATATAATTAAAGCAGTGTAAGGGAGAAGGAAAAAAGAAACCTCACCCTGAAAATATAATCATCACTGCTATTAAGGGAATATCATTTTTGTTATTTTTATATGCTTTTCAAGAGAGAGATGGATGGAGGAGAAAAGCTTGGTAGGTAGAAATTATATAACAAAACCCACGTGAAGTTATTTAAGTTTAATTAATTTTATCTGTTTTAAACAATGAAACTGAAGTGAAATGAAAAATTGAAACAGTTGTTGAAATTCATACATAACTTTCGTTAATATGGTGATTTCCCAAATGTTAAAGATTAAAAAATTACCTAGAATAATGATGATAATCTTAAGTTTTAGCCAGCAGTGAGTAATTGTCTGCAATATAATTACATCTCCCTTTTACTCATCTTTCTATTTATCTTACTTTGCCAACTGAGATTCTGTTTTTGTGATCACATCCACACCTTTCTACAATTGGTTGCTCATTTCTGCATTTTTATATATTTAAAGATTTGATTGTTAGCTGTATTTCCACAGTTTATTCACAAAATACACACTGTGTATTTTAAAAAATATTTTAATTGTTGATTTTTAAATGAGAAGCAGTTTCTCGCTTTCTAGCAGTGGTGCATTGATAATACTGACTTAAAACCTTTTTAAAGTTTTGATAATATTTTATTTTATTTATTTATTTTTGGGGGGGTTTTGTGTTTTTTTCCGGTACTGGGAATTGAACTCACAACCTTGCGCTTGCCAGGCAGGTGCTGTGCTGCTGAGCTAAACCCCCAGCCCCTTTGATAATATTTTAAAATTCCCTTAGATTTAGGTAGGAATTTGTCTCTTAAATTATTACATTACTGCTTATCCTTCTTACAATTATATGACTGTGGCTTTATCTTTTGCCCTTTAATGTTATACACCGAGTTCTCCGTAAAAATATTTATCTTTTACATTTCATTAGCTTAAATTTTCATATATTATTTGTGTGTATTTGTTTTCCAAACTTTTCTTGAAAGAGCATGCTCTTTTTAGTATGTGTAATTCTTTAATTCAGGAAATTTCTTCAGTTTTATAACTTTAATATCCATTTTTTTTTAAAGCCAGCAGTTCCCAGCTAGATCAGTTTATTTTCTTTTTCTTCTCTAGTTAATTGCTGTATTTTAATTTCTAGTTATTCTTGCATTTAATGGACCCTTTCTATTTTTGCTGATTAATAAATTATTATTTTCTAGTGACATAGTTTGATCTTGCATTTATTTGTTTCATAGCCCTGCATTTTTTGTTTTACCTTTCATTTTGTTGTTTTGTCATATAACCTCCTAGCTGTTACCTTATTCAGTTCATTTTTAACTAAGTTATCGCATAATTTGAAATATTTGTAGGAATGCTCTTTTTTTCAGTGAGCTGGAGCGTATTTTCCCTATATAACCCTTTCTATATTCATACCATCTTCCTGAGAATTTCGCTGCTCCTGGCTCAGGGAGTCAGAGGTGCACAGAGAAGTTTATCAGCACTGGCCAATTGTTTTGGCTCCTTTATTTGTGACTTGAGAATACCTGTCACAGGTTACTTTTCCTGTCTTACCAGTTTCTTCCTACTTTGTTTCTGCCCAGATATAAAGGTACTTAAGAAAAATAGGCAGTATGTTTTGATGTACCAATGCTGAATCTTGGGGAATGGGAGAAGGTCAGGGTCAGCCACGTACCATTCTTGGTCCTGCTTGGGAATCTCCAGTTCTTTTCATGGCCATTGGTTTTTGTAATTTGACGTGATGTCTGTTCTTGCCATGCTTAGATGCTTTATGGGAGGGTGAGGCCAACAGCAGCCCACAGATCAATTCTGATGTAGTTCCTTTTATGTGTGAGTGAAGTGATACTGGAATCCAGCCTTGCCTGCTCATTAACATATTGTCAGGGGCTCCTTCTATGGTTCACAGACGTGGCTGAGTAGTGTGACAGAGACCATATGGCGGGCAAAGCTTAAAATAGTCACCCTTTGCCTCTTTACAGGAAGTTTGTGGAACCCTGTTGTAGGGTAATTTTATTGTCTTCTGAGGATTTTGACTTTCTTTTTGAGTCAGAAGAGAGAGATGTACGGATTTTTTTTCAGTATACTATTTTGACATAGAAATTGCTCTTCTAATTAAAAAAACTACGTAAACATAACATATTTCTTATACCAGAGTGTTTGAAATTATGGAAAGTGGTAGGTGGATTAGTTTGGTTTCTCTGACCTAACAATTTTTATATCCTAACAGGCAACCAGTAAATGATATTATTTACATTATTCTTCTTTAATGATGCCTTATTTTCTTAGACTAGTGCACCTACTTCATTGGAGTATCCTTTTTGAAAGATTAATTTTATAATTTTATTTTTTTTGCACTTTTTCACAGGTATAAGAAGTTCAACCACACTTTGAGCAACATTGGAGAGAACGAAGGCGGTATTGATAAGTTTTCCAGAGGTTATGAATCATTTGGCGTCCACAGGTGTGCTGATGGTGGCATATACTGCAAAGAATGGGCCCCCGGAGCAGAAGGAGTTTTTCTTACTGGAGAGTTTAGTAAGTACTTTGAAAGCATTCATTTTATATGATAATGTGGCCAGGAAAAAAGCTGACTTCTGAAAATGAAATCAGAGGAAAAAGGAAACATTGATAACATGTCCTTGATACAAAGAAAAGGAAATATCAGAATGACCAGAACCACAGACAGGTGTACTATTTAAAATCTGATTTTACCGGATGCAAAAGTTTACATGTAGTGTTACTCCACTTTTATGACATTCTAGAATCAGCAAAACTGCAAGGCTAGAAAACAAATTATTGCTAGGGGTTGAGGGTGGTAGCTAAAGGTTGATTACAAAGGGACACATACGAAGAAATTGCAGGGCTTGTGAAAATATTATAAAACCTAATTGTGGTGATGGTTACATGACCATATATTTATTGAGATGTATAGAAACTTAAGTGTAAAAAGAATGAATTTTACTGCATGTAAATAATACTTCAAGGAACCCACCTTAGTAAAAGTTTTCATTTATTTTTATTATCTAAAATATAACTATCCCATGTAAATAAAATGTAAGATAAATATAACTCCAATTTTTTGTGGTCATATTAAAAAAATAAAAGAACATGTGAATGTTTTAATAGTAAATTTTATTTAACTCAACATATATAAATACTATCAAATTAACATTGATTAAAACATTGATTTATATTGATTAATATAAAAGTTATTAAGATATTTTCATTCCTCTTTTGCATTATGTCTTTGAAATCTGGTTATAGTAAGTGCCATTTCAGATGTATAAATTTCATGGTTAGTACTTCATGCAATTTTTAGACTTAATAAAATTTTCTGTTTAAAAGTAGGTTCACATACCAAGGTTTTTCCAAACTTAATTAAAATTTTCCCAGTAACTGATTCTAGTAACAGTTTTAAAATTTAAATTTAATGAAGTAATTAAAATGAAATAAAATATAAAATTCAGTTTCTCAGTTACATTGACCTCGTTTCAGGTTCTCAATGGCTAGAAATGGCCACATACAGCTACTAACTCCTTTACTGTAATGTGCAGGTCTAAGGAATTAAAATAATTCTCTGCAGTCACAAAGAGTGGATGATGTCAGATGCTTGCATTTCTGGAATGTCATTTGAAAACTTATTGGATACGTAAAAGATGACAAAATCTGATATTTTTCCTTAGTTTGGCATGATGATAAGTGTGGAGTATATTCTGAGAATCTGTTTCTCACTTAAATTATTGTTGTTTTCAGTGATTTTTCCTGTACACAAACCTTTCTTTCTTTCTTTCTTTCTTTCTTTCTTTCTTTCTGTCTGTCTGTCTGTCTGTCTGTCTGTCATTTTGAGACAGGATCTTGCTATGCAGTTCAGGCTGGCCTTGAGCTCACTGTAGCTCAGGCTGGCCTCCAACTCATGAGAGTCCTCCTGCCTCAGCCTCCCAAGTGCTGGGATTACAGGTGTGTGACACCATGCCCGGCCAAACATTTATTTCTCCATTTTCAGTGGCTACCTTGACCACTAGATTTTGTTACTAGACTATTGAAACCTTTTTCCTGTAGTGAAAGGATTCTTTGATAGTCTTATTTTTATTTCTATTTATAAGATTCAGAGTATTCACTGAAAGTGTTCAAGTTAAATTTTTATATAAATATGTATATTGAAACTAAAATAAGATTCTGTGTTAATGTTTGATACTTGCATTTTTCCTCTTCTGTATTTATGGTCAAATCCACTTAATAAGTTTAATTAATGTAAAAATATAGTAAAGAAACTATATGAAAACTAGATTTGTTACCTATGATTATTTCTAATGATGATTTATTAATAATGCTGTATGTGTATTTGGAGAATTATACTTAAAAATGTTAAGCTCTACTTAAAGCTTAGTGCTTAAATATTAAAAATATAGTAATTTATAACTATAAAAAGAAAGTAATAATTATCTGGTCCCTATCTTAATGCAGAAAGGCCCATTGTTAAGGTATTTTTCACTCTAACTTGATTTTTAAAATCCCACCTTTTGTGAAGTTGTATTACATAACTTTATATCTCTCCATACCTTGAAAGTAACATTCAGTCAATGATTTTCAATCAAGAAATATTTATTTAATGCCTAAGGTCATGAAAAACATCAGATTTCATCAGTGGGCCTTTCTTTTTACTGGAGAGATAGGAAAGCTTAAGGTGAATGAAATTGTGAGAGAAAATAGTTAAGAACAGGCAGTATCTTGGAGAAATGTTAATGTCAAATCAATTTTTAAAAAAAAATCTGGATGAAAGACCATCTACTTTTCTGCCTGTGGTTACAGGGCCCCTTTATATAAGAGATGTCAGCTTTTTTTCTCTCAAGAGCTGAGTTTAAAAATAAACTTGAAAATTGAGAGTGGAACAAAAACAATATTAAGAACTAATCATATGTTTGAAAGGAGATTTATTTGGAAAATTATACACATGGATATTAAATGAGTATGACTGTAATGAACACAGAATGTTGATAATAATGACAGTCTAGCTGAAAATATATTTTTATATAGCTTAACTATTGATACCTTTTAATTTTTTCTAAACATAATTAAGGTATTCTGTGGATTTTGTCATTATTTATTTAAAGTCTTCCCCCTGAAAATAACTGAACTGGAATTTTTTTTTTTTCTATTTTGAGTTTTTTCTCTGGATAAAAATGCATTTGAAAATTTTATTGTAAATTTTCTAATATTTAAATTTGTAATAATCAGAAAGGAATAGAAATCCATGTTAATAAGTTCACAAATGACAATAGATTTTTAATTTGAAAATTTAAATGAGGGTGAAAGGGTTCTTTGTGGTTTTGCTAATGATATTAAAATATTTTCAAAAACACTCAACTACTCATGGTTTCATATGTAAGAGCTGATAAATTAAATGGAAATAACCTTAAATAATCCTGAAGAAGTATACTAGATATTTTTTTAACAATTTTGCTTCTTTGTCATTTAATGTAACAGACATTCAGCTTCTAATAGCTATTAAAATTAACAACGTAACTGTTGCTTCTTTAGCTATTGGCAGGGATTTTAAAAATAATATATACATATATATTTTTTCCCATTCCTTCTTTCATTTTCTCCTTTCTCTCATCCAAGTTGTTCTTTCTGTTTGACCAGTTTCTTACCCTTTCAAAATATCTATTGTACTTTTTGTGTTTTTATTTACTCTTTCAGGTTCTTGTACTAGTGGGACAATACAGTGTTTACATATGCATTGTTTCATTATTTCACTTGTGAGTATGGTCTCTAGTTGCATCCATTTACCTATAAAAGCCTTGAGTTTATCTTTTTTATAGCTAAGTAATATTCCATTGTATAAAAATATCACGTCTTTTTTATCCATTCCTCAGTTGATAGGCATTTGGATTGTTTCCAAGATTTAGCTATCACAAATTGCACTGCTATAAACATGGATGCACATGTATCACTGTGGTGTGATGTTTTCAGGTTTTTTTTTGACCAATTTTGCATCTTATATCCAGTAATCTGAACAACAATTGCAATATAACAACCATCGGTGAATTCCTACCATTGTGTTTAATGAAGCTCTGTATCATTTCTAATGGTTTTTTTGTTATCTTTTATTCTCTTTAATTATTTGATCAATCTTGCATTCTTACATCTGGTAATCTGAGCAAATTCGGTGAAGATAACACTATGTAATATAACAACCACTGTTAATTTCCTATCATCTCATTTTGAAATTCTGTGTCATTTTTATTGTTTTTGTGTTGTTTTGTTTTTGTCTTTGTTGTTATTTTGTTATTTTTTTCTATTTAAAATAAAACAAAAACAAAAAGTAATACAATTTGTTGTCTTAATTATGAAAATTTAAAACATTGCTTTTTTACTTATTTCTCTCCCCAATCTCCAAAGTAATATATAGCAGACCTTCAAAAACTAACAACAAAAAACATTATTTGTGCTAATAGATAAACTATTATTTATATTTACCTGAAAAAGAAAATGTTAATAGTTCATTTTTACCTAAATGATTCACCATTTATTTGTGATAAGTTTTCTGATGAAATTGAAGTTCTAGGATGGATGAACTTTAATTCTGTATTATGGGAAATTATACGTGTAATAAAGATACTTTAGGATCTTGTCCTTATGTCTTTCATTCTCTAAATCTATGTAGAAATTGGCTACAATCTCCATTTGTTTGTCTCATGGCTTATTCATAATTGCTTGTTAAATTTTGTTATTTTAGTTCTGTTTGGTCAACTGACCTGAGAGTGTTTTAGCTGCAAGTGTGTAGTCAAACGTAAATGAGCTTTAAGAAAGCCAGTGCTGTGAATTCTTGTTTAAAATAAGAACAGAAGGATTCAGAGGGTGGAAACACAGTTGCTCTGTCTGAACACTTTTGTTCCTCTGGCTCAGTGGGAATAAAGGTGACACTTGTCTTAACTGCCTCACTTGAAAAAAATTATCCCTCACTGGGTGCTTCATTAGCGTTAACCAGCAAGATTAGGACAGTCTCATTTGTAGCTGTCTTTTTTTTCTTAATAAAAATATTGCTTTTCACTTTAAAAGATAGTTAAGCTTTGCTAAAGTTATATACTTTATTTCCCCCAAACTGACTTTTGCCATTCACATTTTTAAAGCTTTTTGGGAAATAACTTCATGTTAGATATAGCTCGTATATTTCTCTCTATTTGGGAGAAAATGAAATGATCATTTCTTTTTGTTTCACTTGTGTTTAAAGAGCTAGCTTCTTAGCAGGTAGCAGCTGCTACAGCAACCCAAAAAGGTAATGTGCATGTGTGACATTCACCAGAATTGGAATCTTACCACCCAAAAGGTATTTCTGGGCAAACTAGAAAGTAGTTTAAAGGTTTGAGAAGAATTTCTAAAACTTTGAATCATCTGCGATACAGGAAAGACTCATTCTATGGAAAATTAAATGTGATTTAAGGTATGTTTGGAGTTTTGGTACTAAATCATGTTTATTGCAGGTTGCTAAATAATTGAAGAGAACTAGCTGCTTTCTGGTATGAAGATGATAATAAGAGAAAAAGGTAGTAAACTACATGTGTCAATATGAAATAATTGGGTTCCTATTCTCTACAGCTGAAAGCATTTTATTTGAAATTACTAAGTCTAGCAGCCAGATACTTTTCAAATAACCTAAATATTTAGAACTGAAACACTAAAGCACTAAAGCGCACGTGCACACACACGCACACAGATTTTTTTAAGCCTCTGGTAAAATGAAAGCACTGATATTTTTGGAGTTGTAAAGATACCAAAAGGAATTTTACCTCATTTTTCTGGACCAAATTTGTCTATATCTTTTTTCCGGGTATGCAGTGGTAAGGAAGTTTACAGATTCATAGT
Organism: Chinchilla lanigera; assembly: GCF_000276665.1. Taxonomy (NCBI): domain Eukaryota; kingdom Metazoa; phylum Chordata; class Mammalia; order Rodentia; family Chinchillidae; genus Chinchilla; species Chinchilla lanigera. The sequence goes on from NW_004955407.1 coordinate 10,749,065, forward strand.
AGCCTTTGTATTTCTGAATTCCACAAGTGAAGCAGTGCTACTTAAAGTATATTCAATGGCTCTGTCTGATTTCTTCAGCAGGAATCAGTTTGCAAAGATATTGTCAGAAATTGGGAGTTAGCATTCAGATTAATTTCATGTGTGTTGAATCTAATAATGATAATACTAAAGTTGGGTCTTGCATTTGCAGTCTTTTTCTTTGGGTTTTTGAATAATTTTACTAATTATCCCTAAGTATTGGTCTAGAATAGATTTGCAGTTTTAAAGTAATTGGTTCATCATCATAGTTTGGGAAACATTGATCTGAAGACCAGTGTCATATTTGTTGGCTTAGAAGTTCTTTCTGATTGGGAAGCATGGTTCTGGTATCAACCGCTTTTGCATTCACTTCTTTTACTTAATGTATGGTAGCTCTTTTAGTCAGTGTTCACTGTAGTGTGGCATGTTACTAACAGCTCCAAAGTTTTAATGGCCTATAATGGTACAGGCTTGTTTCTTGCTCTTATTGGCTGTGGTTGTCTGCCATGGCTGTACCCCATGTGTCACATTCTTTGACAAAATCTAGGAAAATGGAGAACCTCTGTGTGGGAGATGCCGACCTGTGAGAGTGAGAAAGAGCAATGGAGGAATCCTATGATGACTCTACATGCTTCACTGAGAAGCGCAAATGTGAATTGCACTTCCATTTTCGTAAACAAATGAGATGGAGCAGCCTATGACAATGAGGCATGGAAGCAGAGTACCGTTTTACCGAGGCTCCTGAAAAATTGGGCCTCACAGTACAGTCATATATCCCCTGAGTACAGGTATAGCTTCTGAGAGATGACGCTGGCAGATTTCCTTGTGGTAACATCATAGAATGTACTTACAGACACGAGGATGACTATGAAGTCGTGAGACTGTATAATCTTCCAGGAGCATTGCTGTATATGTGATTGACCGAAAGGACATTTTGTAGCACATGACTGTGTATATGACCCAAACAGAAATCACTGCAGTATTATTTGATATTCTAGATATGTTATTTTTTTTTTTTGTGGGAAGGGTGTTGGTTAAATAGGATAGTACTGGGGATTTATATTGCTGGGAAGGTTTCTTAGAGTTTCTGTTGTCTTCTGTCTTCTTTCTTCAAATGGAACTTCAAAGGAGTTTTTTGCCAAGTAGACGTTTTCGCCTCTCTGTGGATCAGTCCTCTGTGAATGCATTTTTGTTCTGTGGCTTCTTTTTAGTTTGCTTGTTGTGATGTTTCTAGAAGGCAGGTATGTAGGGGTGGTTGGGAACTCAGTGTTTATTTTGGGACAGGAATGGTAAACTACAGGCAAAGATGGACTGTTTTAGGGCTCCAAACAGACAAGTGCCAGTGCTGAGAAAGGGCTTCTGCAGTGTTTGTGACCCTAAGGTAAGTAATTGGCAAATAGGTGTTTTACAGAAAGTGTTTTGTCCCTCTGGCTTTCCAACCTCAACTTTCACAACTTTTATCCATTTTCTAGACAAAGTGGATTGACTTCCACCCGACAGGCCCCACTATAAATACTGATTCTCATAGGGTACCTAGCAGAGACTGTCATCTGCTGCCTGTATTCTCCTCATCCTCTGCCAGTTGTACTGTGTGCTTGTAGAGAACTATCTTTTTGACCAACCCTGTGAATGCTAATTTTTCTTATTATAATTCGGTAACACATTACTGTACAAAGTGATGAACTTCTGAGTGTGGCAACAAAGAAAGCTATTGAATTATAGGAAAACCTCAGTAAGAACAAGTTGGAAGAAATATTTTGAATTAAGTATATACAAGTGAACTGAATTTAAAAAGATATAAATTCAACTGAACTTCACATGTAAATTATTTTGCAGGCAACTTTTACCTTTCATTTCATTTTAATATAAAGAGAATTGGAACTTACAAATGCTGCATTGTAAGTATTGGTTCATGTAAAAACATGATTTAAAATCCATACTGAGGACCTAGACTCAGATATATGGCTTTAGTCTTATATCAAGATATGATTGAATGTATATTTATATTTATGTTTTAAGTTAAAATGTTTGTATGAATGTGTATATATATTAACATTCCCTGGTTTAAGCATTATTTTCATTGCATGTACTAACTTGGGACCTCAATTGTGCTAGGTAAGAGAGCTTTGTTGTAATGCCTAATGAGATTATTCTATGGGGCAGGATTTTTACTTTTGAAATTTTAAGAGGTTGCTGTTACAGACCTTAATGCCAAAAGGTAGATTTTGAACTATGTGATGTAAAGTAGTATTTTCTAGCTTCATATTTCTTTCTAAAATAAATATACTATTAAAAATTTATGCTGGGTGTGTGGATAATGTAATACTTTCTGCTAGATTTCAGTTTTTATATTTCACTCGTAGTTAATGTCTGTAAATTATTTTAAATTTTTAGCAGTTTTCTGAAATTTTGATAATTTTGTCAATCAAAATGACTTTATCACGTTTACCATTTACTTCCACAAATTTATATTATTGATATTGGTCTCATATTGTTAGATGATTTTATGATAGTCACATTTAGCCAAGAGTGCGACTGATTATGACATTTATCAACAGTTTCTGTATCTTGATCACAACACAATTATTCATTTTAAATTCAAATCACAGTATGCAAAGAAGCTGTCATTTATGACAGACATTTAAGGCAACTCCAGTTTACTTTCCTGATGCTTCCTAATGCCATAGACAGTGTATCTGAATATAATTTTGCATCTTGGTAAAGGTTTAGAGAATGTGTTAAATTTGTCCAAGGTGGACAGCACTATTTGTTTCTCCCATCCAGACAGCTGTCCCAAGCAGATCAATTGGAATTCTCTGACTGACCTCAAAGCATCAAGGTTTGAATCTGTAGCTCTCTTGTCATCGCATCTCATATCCATTTCCTTTTCCTCTCCTATTGGCTTAATTATTTGCATTTTCAATTCATGTCCAACTATTTTTTTTATTGCAAAAATTTGCAGGTATTTTAAAATTTAAGTAGTTCATGGGGAATAAAGAAATTTTAGCTTGTTTGTAGTTTGGTAGTTCCTCATGTGAAACTGAAAGTATTAACTTCAATTTTGACTTCCAAGCCCCTCTTCTCACCACAGATTCCCAAAAAATGATGCAGCCGTCTTGTTTGTAAATAAGTGGCAGAAGGATCTCAAATTTCTAATTTAGAAACCAGGAACCTGAGAATAATATTGCATTTTTTCAGCAAGAGCAAACAATCTTCCGTGTCAATGTCACTGTGCAAGAAGTTGTTCCCTAAGAGCTATGCAGAGAGACATAAGTGAGCCTAGGCTTACATCTAGCTAAAATATACTCCTGCTTCTTATATTTATTTGCTTTCTTTTCATTTTGAACTCTTTTTTTTTTTTTTTTGTGTGGGAATCAAATGCAGGACCTTGCACTTGCCAGGCAGGTGCTTATGCCACTAAGCTATATCCCCAGCCCTTAAACTCTTAAAAGTTGAGGTATGCATAAAAATTAATCACTTTAAAGTGTATGTACTTCAAGTTTTTTCCTATGTTCACTACGTTGTGTAACAGTTTTCACTGTCTAATTCTAGAACAACTTTCATTATTCACAAAAAACCCCTATACCTGTTTGCAGATGGTACAGTTCTGCTGTTTATCCCTTGCTAAGTTCTAATCTCTTTTTTTGTCTCTATGATTTACCTATTTAAAACTTTTTTTTGGAACCGGGAATCAAACTCAGGACCTTGCAGTTGCCAAGCAGGTGCTTATACCACTGATCTATATCCCCGGCCCTATTTTAAACATTTTATAGAAATGTTATTATATGTGACTATTTCACTTAGCATCATATTTTTAAAGTTCATACATTTTATGTTATATTAATAATACATTGTCCATCCTTCCTTTTCAATGGCCAAGTTCCATTTGTGTACTGTATTCCAGTGGATAGACACTGGGTTGCTTCTATTATGAGTTATCCTGCCATGAAATTAGTAGACATATTTTTGTGTGAACACTTGTTTTTAATTCTCTCGGGTTGTATAGGTCTTATGGCTTGTATCTTGATGTGCCCTCAAAGCCTCGTGTGCTCATAGGTGGAACTTTTTGTTGTATCTTGATGGAACTTTCGGTAGGTAGCTGGATCTAGGGTGTGCGAATATGGAATAAGGGTGGGTGATTACTAAATTAGTCTACTGATTGATTTAGTATAGCTCTGGGTGTAGATAATGGGAAGGCCTGCCCAGGGTGTGGGTGGCACCAACCAATAGGTTTGTGGCCTGAATGAAATAAAGGGCAAGATGAAAGGCAAGCTCGCTGCTTTCTGCCTGCCCTGACGTGGACTGTTTCTCCTCTACAATGCCACCTCTCCCATACTACCTTACCTTGGAGCCAGCTATCAACTGAAACCTCAATGAACCATGAACTAGAATGAACCTTTCTTGAAGTTGTGGGTGTTAGGTATTTTGTCCCAGCAATGAGAAAGTAAGCAAGACATCAAGTTATTCTTTTTCTTACCAGATTCTGGCCATATATTCTTACCATATATTCTGGCCATTATTTTATTTGCCCTGACACCCTTTCACTCTGCTCTGTTCTTTACCATATTTCTCAAGTCCTTTTGGCGTCTGTGTGTTTTGAATTAATGGAGTAAGGGACATTGGTAGAGAACGGGAGGGAGAGAAGGAGAAAAGTCAGCAAAGTCTCCCCAACTCCTTGCCCACCCTTGCTGTCCTAAAGCAAAGCTGCTTTTCTTGGTAGCAGTGCTTATAGTGCTTGTTGTCTTTCTCTGTGAGAAGTAGACTGTACCTCAGACAACAGCAAGGGGAAAAGTATTAATGATACAAAGCATGGTGGCGTAAAAGGTTTCCAGTAATTTATATGAGGCCTAAAAATACATGCCAAGATAGCAATTAGATTGATCAGATTTATGATAGCCTTTAGGGTCCTGAGCAGGCTGAGAAACTGAGAGGGGTCCAGGGTGGTTGCTAGCATGGGGAAACAGAATGACATGTACAGAGCCTAGGCTTCACATCATTTAGAGAGACACAGTCACCAGAGATATTTATTTCTCATGTGATTTTCTTGGTAAAGACGTCTTTCTTCTTTGAATTGTTGTCTCTGCATTATGTACATTTCTATTCAGAAGAGAAGTATTTTGGCTGCATCATTTCCTTCTTCTCTCCTTCCTTTCCTCTACCTCCTTCTTTCCTTTCTTTTCCTCTTACTTACTTCCTGCCTTTTGTTTTATTCAGTATTTTTTTGCTCTTCTCAGTCATCAGCAATCTTATATCTAAATATTAGGAAGCAAAAGTTCCAGACTTTTTTATGAAAGAGTCCTGGTTTTTAAGGAAAAGTTTGTACTTTATTTCATAATCTGTGTAAAGCAAATAATTTTGTAATAATTTATGGTAGGCATCTAAAATACTATTAAACAATTTATGTATGATTACCTGTACATCTAACCTCTTAACAAGTCATATCCAAGTTTTTTTATTTTCCTGTAGTCATAGAATATAATTTTAAAGTAACATACCTTCTCAAAATTGTTTTATCTCTTAAATAATGTTGCAATTAGCATGCAGATTACTAAATGTACAGTTGTATGTGGGTGTATACACACACACACACACACACACACACACACACATATATATATATGCATATATGTGTAGCCTTTTTTCCCTCTGTGTTTTCCTTCCTTTAGGAATCTATATGCATTGTTATTGTCTATGAGCTAATAGTATCAAAGATACTGTTTTATTAAGGTATTTTAGGAAATAATCATGTGGAAATAATTTTCATACATTTGAAAGTCAAAACAACTCTTAGAATATAATTTAGTAATAATTATAAATAATATGCTTTCACAAATTATTATTTTTAAGGATTATGTCGATTGTGTGTTTATTTTGCTGATTTTTTTGTGTGTTTAATTTAAAATCAGAGTGTTCAACTGAAACTTTTTTGGTATATTTCTGGAGAATCTATAATTGATTCAAATGATACATGAGACAGTTTTTGTCAAACTGAACTCAGCTAGAAAAAAAATCTCTTAGAATAGCTGTATTTAGATTTTAATGAAACTAGGCAGAAAGGAGACTAAAGTGAATTTCCTTTTTAGTCTTTTAAATGAAAAACTGCATCATTTGTCCTATATATCTTATTCATCATCAGTCATAGCAAAGCATTCATTCCCATGACAGAGATAATGGATTCAGAGAGCCAAAAGGAATGGAAGATTGTCACTCAATGCAGATGAATTTTAGTAATATTCTTATCATAAAAAATTGGGTTGCAAAACCTTAAGATTTGGAATTAAGTTGCTATAGATATATTTAATTAAAAGGAGATTGCTTTAACCTTTCTTTAAGTTAGAAATAGGTTTAAAATCTTAAATTAAATTTGTAGTTAGTTTGTATTTAACTTGTATTCAGGACTTTTCTTTAATCAGGATTCTTTGTAAAGTTTAGCCCTGAAAAGGTACATTTTAATTGAACTATTACAGTGTACATATGAAAAAAGTTTCCAAAAGAATTTTATTAGTATATTGGATGAAAATATGGTTTCTGTTTCTCCAGGTGGGCAGAGTAATGGAACTTATCAAATCGGCCTAAAAACTGAGAACAGAAGGGTTCCCTGACTCCTCAACCCCTCAATACCTCCTCAACTCAGCTGTTTGTATTTCCTTACATTTTAATGTTATCACCTGATGAGTTTGTTTCTTGTTCATGATTCTCTCCACTGGATATTACTCTTCTCAGAGCTTAAGCACATGAAGATGAAGTTATTAAATTAGCAAAGCAAACATAAACTAGACTATATATTGTGTTCATCATTGGCCAAATCTCAACCTTTCCTGTATAGAGTTGGTTTTAGGTTAATCAGAGGAAATGTTCCAGACTTACTTGTTATTCTGTGTAACCTGAGGCATGGCAAAGGTATGGTACAGACAGAAGGATATGTACCTGTACCTGTGCCCAGACCTGGGCCAACAACCCTTTGTTTTAGGACATGGGGCTTCTCTGTTCTGAGCGGGTGCTGAGCTGTGTGGGTGCTGAGCTGTGAGCTGAGTAGACCATGCCAAGCCTCCCTCTTGAGAAAAGTCAGGAGCGTGAGGATGAGTAATGAGATTTATACCAATTGCTGCAACTCCAGTGTATGGTTAGACCTATGTGTCCCGTCAACTCATAATTGAAATATTTTTTCTCTAAGTGTTATTAAGTCAGAAGTGGGGTTTTATTGTTTACTGGTTTATTTTTTCCTAGGTTTTATTCAGATAAGTACTTTATCCAGGTTGGGGATTAAAATTTTATTTTTTATAGCCATGCCATGCTGACCAGCACAAAAGAATTCCAGACTAATTGCACATATTAAAACAAATTGTCAAAATCTAAGTCTATTCTTCATAACTTTCCATTCATTTTGAAAGACTTCTGTAGAGAATTGTCCATATTTGTTCTCCCTCTGCCTCCTCTCCACAGGATGAGGAATCACAAACTGAAATCTCTTATAAATATACCATCATTACCCAGAAAGTAATTGCAACATTATAGAGTTGTTAATCTTTTCTCAATGAAGATCGAGATTCATTCACTCTCAGAGGCTGAGGAAGAGTGCTCATGTTAGGTGTACAGAAAATTAGAATTCATTATTGTTGCAAGCAGATGGGTTATTCTCATCTGGACTTTATTTTGTTTCACACTTTCATCATTAGCCTTGAATGTAGAACTTGCTGTGTATGGTGCTATATAGCAAGTAAGAGCAAGTGAAATTTTCATATGAGAGCTTTTAGCATAGGGCCTAATTTGTATAGTATATTCAGAGTATATTTATGCATTCACTTTTGTTTTTTTTCCTGGCATTTTCTAAAGATATAAATGGGTAATGTAAACATTATCGCCCAGCATGTAAAAATATGCCTTTGCTGGGTTAACTTTTTCCAGTATTGACTCTTAATATGAGATGTGATCAAAATATGAGATGAATGTTTAGATAATAGTTTATTATAGTAAAAAGTACATTGACATTAATTCCCCTGAGAATACTCCCCTAAGGTTGAACATACTTATCATTCATGTCATTGTGTAAAGCAGTTCTGTAAGTCCTATTTTTCTGAGTGTCTTTGCAAGAAATGCTTAAAAATTTGGTAAATGCTGTTTTCCAGTGCTACCCAGCAGAAAAGCAGGCCATCTTCCTTATTCACCAATCCCAATATGCAAGAGAACTCACATATAAATATTCTATTTTTTTCTTCATTAGTTTGATAGTATCTGAAGAATCTAAATTTATCCCAGTAAGGTAACATTTACTTTTAACCTTGGCTACCCTGTCTTCACCGATTTAGTCAAAACTATTACATATTGTTTTACTGCTTTGTTTTTGCTACATGAATTTTACTGTTTAAGGTGATTCTGCAACTAATTTTGAAGGAAGCTTTGGGAAATCTTTGCTTGTTGCATGATGTGACTTGATAGTGAATTGAATAGTTTGCAAGGGGAGGGAGCTAAGAATCAAGTTACAGAATATAACATTCAGTACATTCTTCCTTGTTTTAATCACAGATAGACATACACAACACACTAACCTTTCTAACCCATAAATAATACATAAATATGGGAATGTGCCTGTGAGTGTACACAAGAGGTAGCTATCAAAGGAGAACTGAGTTATGCTTGTGAATGTGTTATCTCAGTGGAAGAAAGTTTTGAGTAATACAATTGAGTTCTATTAGCAGTACTTAATCACATTTGTACACAGTGATTCTAATGTCTTTGTTTGACTTTAAATAAATGGCTATTAAATAAAAGCCAGAAACCATGGTAGTAGTAAATAGTTTAAAAAATTTTTTTTTATTTTAATAGAATTGCCTTAATGGCAGTTGGATTTATGCTTGAACAAATTAAACCTCCACATCACTTGCCAGTATTTTCCTGAAATTGGGTCTCTGATTTCTGAAATGGGAGTGGGAAAAGATGTGAAAATTGATGGCCTCAAGCTTTTTAAAATCCAAATTGAAACTTGTACTACAGAGAGAGAAGTTTAACCTGAGAGTTTATGGCTATATCAGCATGACAGAGTAGCAATTGAAGTTTTCTTACATCCCAGAGATCTAATAAACACATTGGTTCATTTAAAAATGATTCAATTTTCTTGGATTTTGAATTTTAGAATAGAAGGAAAGTAGCCTAATGAATTATGCCTTATATATATTCTAAATGTAGAAATCACATATAGAGGTCTATTTTAGATGCTACTAGTGTTTAGGTCTGAGAAAAATAGGCATTTTGTGGTGCTTTTTTTTTTTTTTTTGGTACTGGGAATTGAACTCAGGACCTTACACTTGCCAAGCAGGTGCTTATGCCACTGAGCTATATCGCTGGCCCAGCATTTTGTGAATCTTGAAGTAAACAGCTTATTTCGTATTTTGGGAGATCCCTTTGTTTATCGCTGATATCTAATATATTGAGCAAATGATTCATATATATAATATTAATGTATATAATTATATAATTGTATGCATTGCATATATTATATTTAATATTTCTGGAATACAGTGCATAAATCAGCACATTAAAATCTATTTTAAAATACTAAAATATTCATGCTATTAATTTTTAAAATTCCTGTAATTTTGCTTTTTAGTTTAGTCTTTATCATTTGTTTAATGTTCTGTATCAATACTGTTCTGTATCAATTGGGAGATTAACAAAAGGATCTACCCAGAGTTTTGTGCTTTTCAATCATTTATATTTCCTAAGTATAGAGAGTTATTTTATAATTTTATAGTCTTAATTTATATTGTACTCTTATTAAGGTAATACTATTTGTGATCATTTGTAAAATTAAACCAAAGGATTTTTCCACTTAAGTTTGTTCTTCTTTAAATTTCCAGTTGCCCAGTTAGTTTAATATGGTCTTTACTTGGCATAAAAATTTGAAAATGTGTTATTTTAAATTCTTGTTGAAGACTGAAAAATGGGAGTGGGGAGCTGAAAGAGGAAGGGAGGGAGGGAGAGGCAGTGAAGGGGGAGGGGATTAAAACAAAGAAACAAGCTGTGTTTTCTTAGAACCACTCCCCAAGATGAGTGTCAACTGCATGAACTGCAAAATTACTGATAAAAGTTAAAAAATACCTTGTTGAGTGCTTATTACAGGAGAGATTTTATACTAGGTTTTGGAGTTCAAAAATAAATACAGTTTTATCTTTACAATCAGATAGTTTACAGGGGGAGAACAAATAGCTCAACATAGAGGAATGTAATAAACACTTTAGTAGATAGAGGTTTAGGTTACTTGTGGGCAATGATCACTCTTACTTGGTGCACAAGTCAGCTATAGCCACAGTAACGCTGTGTAGCCCACTATTCCCAAACTCAGTTTATAACAATAGAGAACCTTTAGTTCTCATTCATTAATCTGTAGATCTGTGACCCTGGGCTTTTTAGATGTGTTAATAAAAAGGATGGAGTAGAATTGAGATATTTTTGGTGAGGGACAAGACTGCCGGTAAGTATGCCAGGGAGATTGTTGGAATCATTATCAGATTTGTTGTGTAAAAGGTATAAAGATCATTGTGGTAGCATTCTTCTGTTCTAAATTCTCTGCTGCCATTTACTCCATCCAGAATGCAACTTCCAGTCCCATAGTTTTCTGTGCCATGACTACTTCTCTTTGACTCTAATCTGGACTCCTTGCTACCTTCTTGCACGTTTGACCTCCTTTAAACCTTGACCTTGCACCATACTCACCCTGTTGGATACATCAAATTTTCTAATTTCTTTGCTCCTGAACAGTTTCTGGTCACCATAAGGAAAATCATACGGCTGTATAAGCTGTGACTGTTACAGATTTGTGGCTGTTAGCACTCCACAGAAATCATTTGCGTACTTCGGAATCCACTCTCTCATATTCTTGTGATAGCTTCTGATTGGGAACATGACTAACAGCCCACAATTTAAAGGGGAAGACTTTTAATTTTGGCTCATAGTTTCAGAGGTTGTGGTCCATGGCTTACTGGCTTCAAGACAGAAACATCATTGTGGAAGGGTGAGGTGGAGCCAAGATTCTCTCTTCATGGTATGTGGGAGGCAAAGCCCAGGGAAAAGTGCCCAATGAGAGACACTCTCTAAAGGCACAACCCCCGTGACCCACCTCTTTTAATTGGGTCCCACCTCCTAACAGCACATTCAGCTATGAATTCCAGTGGATTAACCCAGTCCACTGATAGTGCACTCATCCACAATCCAATCAGCCATCCAGGAGCTCTTTCAGTTTCACTACCCTCTTTAGAATTTCTTTTCCTACTATATTATTCTTTACTGGAATAAAATTTGTCCTGAATTTTCAGAGAAAATAGAAGCCAGCACAAGCAAGAGTATTTATCTTTTAAATGTTTTCCATAAAAATATATTTGTACTTACTATCATTTTTCCATATGCTTTTAAAAGCTAATGAAATTGATGTCACACATACTTTGAATCTTTCTCTTCGTTTCCTTAATAATGTAAATCTATATATTCATATCCTCTTTCATACATCAGTCCCCCTTCTGCTGCTTCCTTTCTGCATATTGAGTTGTTCATAGGTCTCCTTCCTTGAACATGTGGGGACATGAAAGATAATCCTTCACTGAATTCCTTGTCATATTCATAGAATGATACTGTACCCACTGGTTACTGAACCTATGTGTGCATAGCAAAAATTAGGGAGCTTTAAGAAATACCATTCCTTGATCTGTTTAAAAAATTTGGGGTAGACTCTATTGTTTTCTAATTGTGTAATATGTAAAAAATGACACAAATTGCCAGATTGAAAATGTGGGTATATATATTTAATTAAAGTCTAATATTATCTAATATAAACATAATGTGTGTTACACATAATTACCTAGTTTATAAATGAGACTATTCTGTATTAAGGTAATAGTGTGGACAAGGAATAGATTGAATTGCTTTAAGGTACTTGAAAAATTATTTTATTCTACATGGAATAGTACTTACTTTGTAATAAGAAACAAAAGTAGAGGTAGAGAATGCTACCATCCTGTACCTTCCCTCACTGTTAAATTGTCCCTCACCTCTCCTCAATATAGATATCTTCCATACTTCTGCTTGATCTTCCTTTAGCAATAGTTACTATTGAGTTCTTCTAATTTCTTTAAATTCTCTTCTTTCCTAGTTTTGTATTTTCTATCTTGCTTAAGTAACCACCCAAGCGATAAATTATCTCTCTGCCACTCCTAATAGCCAAACATTGCCTCTTATCAACTCTGAAATAGGTTTCAAATGCATTCTTTTTTTTAAATAGCTGTCTGCACTCTTGTGCTGTGGGAGAATCAGCTGAGTATGAAGCCCAAGGAGGACGATTAAGGGTTTCACTGAAAACTCAAGAAAGGTTTGTCTGAACATACAGTTGGGATTAGAAATTGTAGGTCACTTGTGACCTTTATGAAAGTATTTCTGAAATATTTTAGGGCCTCAGTAAATATAAGAAACTGGAGGGAAGTGAAGATGGTAGTTAAGACTTTAGACTGTCGATGGTAGGCTAAGTACTGGATTAAAAAAATAGGTTATTGACATTATTTCAGCAAATGTAGCAGTTCGTTGTATTTGAATGCTGAGAATTAAGAACCTGAGCAGAGAGAATATTTGAAAACAGAAAACAACTGAAAAAAAAAAGATGAACAAATGGAAGCCAGGAATTAGCCTTAAAGAAAAGAAAAAAAAAAGCCTCTTCCTCAATGCCTAAAGGGAAGGAGGTAAAGTGGGCTGAGCATACTACAGGTTTGCTTGTTTGAAGGTTTGAATGCAGAAAACTGCTGGAGTTCTGGTCCAACAGCTCTAGGTTTCACTGTGAAATAGCAAACTCCCTTCTTCTGCAAGAATGCAAGTTTATCACTGAGGAGATACTGGAAGCTATTCAGTAGGGGAACCAATTTTCTCTCTCTCTCTGTCTCTCTCACTTTTGTGATTATCTTCTATAAGGCCATAGGCTTCTATAAGTCTAGGCTTGTATAAATCCCCAAAATACTTAGAGCAATTTAATACTGAATATCCAGGGCGCAGCTTGAATCGGTTACTTGGCTGGGAATGGTGTCTTATCTTGGCAGTGTGGCCCAGTAGATCCTGTGTTTTGATAGACAAACAGTTCTTTTTCTAGTGTAGCTGCCATAGAGTCCCCTAACACTTTAAAGGCCAAGCGCCTGTGATAGACTGAAAATCTGTGTTTCCCCAGAATTCATGGGTCTGTATTTGGCCAATCTGATGGCACTTGGAAGTGGGGCCTTTGGGACATAATTAGATCATAAGGGGAGAACTGTCATGAACAAGATTGGTTACCCTGTGAGGAGAGCTGCATGAGAGACGGCTGCCTTTGCCATGTGAGGCTATAGCCTGACAACAGTGCTCTGCAGCCTGGGAAGAGACCCCTGACTGACAGCCCCAGCATACTGGCAAACTGAACTTGTGCTAAAACCACCAGAACCAGGAGAAATAAATACTTATTGTTTAAGCAATCCAGTTTCTTGTATTTATTATAGCAACCCAAGCTAGGGCAGATGCAATCTGCATATCTAATGTGTATACAGTAGATAGTGTGCTGGACCTAGTCTTTTATGTATGTTATAGAAGGTAAGAGCACACAGAAAAAGGAGGAGACCAAGTAGCAGCATTTCAGTTCTGGGTACATCATCTAGTAGCTCTGGGACTTGATCTTTGTTATTCTCCTTCTTTGTACCTGCTTCCCCATCTACTAAATGAAAATTGCAATGCTTTATAGAACTTTTGAGAATAACTAAGTTAGATACTGAATGTCAAACACTAAGGACAGTCTAAAACTACTTCCGCTCCAATCACTTTCAGTAAGACATCGTATATTTTTGCTACTGTGATTTTATTACCGATTCTATTGGAGTAAAACTCTCTCTTCCTTTGTCAATAGTTTTGACAGTCCAGATTTTTTTTTAAAGAAGTATCCTTTTGATAGTTTTAAAGTGCGTTCTTTAGAGCCCTTGGGTTTGTGTGCTTGTGTTGGTAATCATCTATAAACCTACTACTAACCTGGACTCTAGAGAGAAAATACAACTATTTTGTTTGTTTAAAAGCCTGTCAACTCCACCCCCAAGCTTCCAATGTAGTGAAGTTTGCAAGCCTTAAAATTTGTAATCGTTTTCTCTTCAAAAATCTCTCCAGCTAGCCAATTGGAATTTTATTATATTTACGATGAAGTATCTTCTTATTGTTAAATTTTGGTGTTTTTCTATGTGGTCTTTTCCTTTACAATATTTATGCCAATATTCTCAATGAAATCCTGAGAAATATTGCAAAACAGCAGAAGTGAAGAAATACAGGGTACCTAACTTTTAAAATTTTTAAATTTTAATAGCTTTCTTGAGGTAGAATTCAGACAGCATGAAGTTCATCCATTCAAAGTTTGCAGTTCTATTGTTTGGTATAATAAATAAGGAGTTGTACAACTCCACCAAATGTAAAACATTTTTACCAGGTCCAAAAGAAGCTCTGTGCACTATAGCTGTCATCTTACAATTTCCCGGGCCCTGTGGCATCACTGACCTACTTTTTGCCTCTGTAAATTTGCCTACCTTTAATCTTTCTCTGTGTTTTTTTTTTTTTTTTTTTTTTTTTTTTTTTTGCGGTACTGGGGATTGAACTGAGGGCTTGGGTAAGCGAGGCAAGCACTTTACCACTGAGCCCAATTCCTAAGCCCCTTTAATGTTTTATAAATAGTATCATATAATATGGGTTCTTTTGTCTACTAGAATGTTTATAACATTCTATGGTATTACAGTATATATTGGTATTTCATACTTTTTAATAATCAAATATTCTGTTGTATGAATGCACAGCATCTTATTAACCTTTTGATTAATTGCGAGTAATGTTGTTATGAACATTCATAAGCAAATTTGTGTGGACATATGTTTTCATGGAACATGGGTATACATATTGTAATGGAATTTCTAGGTTTACTTGATAGATACATCTTTAGCTTTTGAAGAACTTCCAGAATGTTTAACAAAGTAGCAAGATTAAACTAGCAGAGCATGAGGTTTTTGAGTTTCTCTACATCTTCAAGAACAGTATGCATGTTTCGGCTGTAACCATCCTATTGTGTGTGAATGGTATCTCATTGTGATATTGCATGTTCCTAATGATCAATGACGTTGAACATCCCTTTGTACAGTTACTAACCCTCCCCAAATCATCTTCGTAAAAATGTCTCTTCAGGTCCTCTGCTTACTTTAAAAAATATTCTGTCTTTATTATTGGATTGTAAATGTTCTTCATATATTCTAGACTCAGGTACCTAATCAGATATGTAATTTGCAAATGTTGTCTTCCTTTCTTTAGTTTGTCTTTTTACTTTCTTGATGGTGTCCTTCAGTGTCCGCAAATTTCAATTTTGAAGTTGAATTTATCAATTTTTTTCTTACTTATACTTCTGGTGTCATATTAAAGAATCAAGGTCACAACAACTTCATATTTTATTCTAAATGTTTTATACTTTTAGCTTTTATAGTTTGTTTTAAATTAAGGGTCCAGATTCATTCCTCTGTGTGTAAAGGTCCAGTTGTCCCAGGCTTATTTGTTGAAAAGACTATCCATTTCTTCTTGAATGTTATTAGTTATCCTTATTAAAAGATCAGTTGATCGTAGGGAAATGTCCCCTCAGCTTGGACTGGTTTCTAAGGAGGCACTTAAGAAAGATTATATTTCAGGATACAGAGGAAAGTTCCTGGACTCAAATCCATGCTGAAATCAAGGAAGTCATAAATGGATTAAATTATATGAAACAGCCTGATACAGCATGAAATAATGAACTGTGGTGTGTGGTATGTCTAAAGACAGCCCTCTTGCTAGCTTTAAGTGCTTGTTTACCTGGAGAAATAGAGTTCAGTGAACTGGATGGTGTGGGGAGAACATATTTAAGAGCCAGTCTTGTCCTGTAGGATGTTTGTGGCTGCCTCCCATCAGTAATATCGACATTATTGCTTTAGCACTTCTCTTCTATTTCTTGTGCTTCCAGTTTGTTCTTTGGTATGGTCTTTCTAAGCAAATAATATATCTCTTTCTAACTGTAACGATTAGTTTTTCTCAGCATTACTGCTGCTGAAAGATTACACTGTAAAATAATGGTCAAATTCAGATAAAAAACAAACTCTGGTGTCTTAGTTTCAGCCCAGTTTGGGCTGCT
>NW_004955407.1:10766210-10835640 GCF_000276665.1 Chinchilla lanigera
TTGTAAAATGTTGTCTGTCTGTTAATGTTTTTCCTCCTTTTATTTTTAAAATTAAAAAAAAAAAACAACAAAAAAACAAAGTACCAGGAATAGGTGGCTTATAAACAAACAAACAAAATCTTAGCGTTTTGAAAGACAGCAGCTTGAGATCCAAATGCCAGTATACTTGGTATATGGTGGAGGCCCTTTAGTGACTTGCAGACTGTTGATTTCTCCTTGTTTCCTCTTCTAGTGGAGATTGAATAAGCGAAGTTTCTGCTGCCTCTTTTAGAATGGGCTCTAATTCCATTTGTGAGGGCACTACCCTCATCGCCTGATCACCTTACCAAAGGTCCCATTTTCTAATACCATCACCTTGTCAGGGCAGGAATTTAATGTTTGAATTGTGGAGGGGCACAGAGTTTCCATTTATAACAATGGAATGAGCTATAAATTTCCATTTATAGCTCAGAGTAAAGTAAAATAGCTCAGAGATTGATATTGTAGTACAAATGACAACAAAAGTCAATGTTGTTATTTGTACGATTCAAATTATGTTCACTTTTGCTCAAATGTAGAAATGTAGATGGCAAGCCTTGTTTGAATAACTTTTTTGACTCAGTTGTCATGATAGAATTTAATATACTCTTGGAATGGATCAACTAAACTAAAAATAAATAGACTAAATAAAATGAAATGCTTATTTTCAAGCATATTTGGACTGCCTGCAAATATTATACACTGGAACAGTATGTGTGTGTGTGTGTGTGTGTATGTGTTTAATCATTTTGTGGTATTGGGAATGGAGCCTAGGGACTTCTCACTACGCTACATCCCTAATCCCTTTTACAGGTTTTTTTTTTTAATTGTGAGACAGGGTCTCAGTAGGTCACTTAAGTTGCCTAGGCTGGGCTTGAACTTGAGATCCTCTGGCCTCAGCCTACCAGAGCATTGGGATTATCGGCTCATATCACTTTTTTTTGACTGATAAATAGAAAGATAAAAACTGTACATATTGTTGGGCATGGTGGCACACACCTGTAATCCCAGCACTGGGGAGACTGAGGCAGGAGTATCATTGCAAGTTCAAGACCAGCCTGGGCTGCAAAGTGAGCTCAAGGCCCGCCTGAGCTGTGTAGTGAGACCCTGTCTCAAAAAGACAAAAACAAACAGACAAAAACCTGTACATATTAATGGATATCATCTAGCATTTTGATGCCTATATAATGTGTAGTATTCAAATCAGGTTAACCATACCTTTTTCTTGAAACATTTGTCATTTTTCTGAGGGTGAAAACATTCAAAATCCTTTCTCATGAGCTTTTGAAATGTGCAGAACATTATTATGTATAGTTACCCTTCTGTGTTGTATGGAGCATCAGAATTTCTTGCTCCTTCCATGGCATAGTATTCACTGATCATCCTGTCTCTTTCCCTCCTTCTCCTCTTCCCTCACCTCTGGTGACCATGGCACAGAGTGTCCCCACAAGCAGAGCAGCTCTGCTTTTATGTAATTTTAAGTAGTTTCTTTGTTGGGGTGCTCCATAAAACCTATCTTGAAATAATCGAATGGTTTCACCTGCAGAAAGTAAATAGGCTGGGAAATAAGAAAATGGTTTGATTACCACTGAATTAAGCCTCAGAGTAAGCCACATTATTAACTTCATGCACTACAATGAAATATTAATGAAAAACATTTAAGAGAAAATATAATACACACCACTTGATTTCTTTCAAATAACCGTGGGGTTAAAGAGAATAATAAAAGTTACAATTTTAGCCTGTTTTGAAAAGAAATGGAAGCACTGTGTTTCAAAAGCTATCAATTACAGCTAGAACAATGAGAGGGAACGTCTCATGCTCATTCTGCATTTGATCCACAAAACACAGAAAATGATTTCAGGGCCTATTTTCTCCATACTCCCAAGGACTGTACATAACAAGTATTATTCTAGATGCATAGAAGTTAATTTATCACGTACAATGGATCCTTAAGACATTAAGGCTTAATTCTCTTAGTGAAACCTGGTTGAGCAAGGCAGGCATGCCTTGTTATTAAAGCTCTAACCCCAGCGTTGATGAGGATATGGGTAGTTGAGTATTCTCATATGCTGCTGGTGGGAGTATGAATGGAAACTGTTCAGAAAGGAGCTCATTAATCTGTACTTAGAACCATAAATACATTAAAGCCTACATCCTCTGCCTGATTGCACCTTTTCGCAATTGGTAGCAGGGAAAGAGACTATACAAATGCTTGCGCCTAGAGGTCTCGTAATAAATTTTTTCAGATTTTAATATGGATATTTTCTAGTCTGTGGCAAAGACAAAGTTCCTATCTTTGAGCTGCAACAGCTGTCTGTATTTTGCCAGTCTTGGTTCATTCTTTTCCCTGTGTCATGTATATTCTTTCTATGAAAGTATTTTCTAGTAAATTTTATCATTGACTTTTTAACACAACTTCTACTATCAGATTTTTATATCATATCAACTATTTCTCATGCTTAAGAAAATTAATACTATCTATATACTCAGCTAGATTCCGATTTTCCTAATATACCACTGTTAATATACTGTTAGGTGCATTTATTTCAGTTTGTTTCCATGTTATGTGACTTCTTTCTTATTTTTCTCCGTTTTGACTTGTTAAATTTCTAATTATGTGAATTGTTTACCTGGTTCTATAGTCAACTTATGATAGGTACAGTCTTGTGTTTTTCTTTCCCGTGTACCTAATTACTTCTATTTAGTTTCTGGCTTCTATTTTAATATTTTTTGAAGCCATAAGCAACTAGATATATTTATTGACCTCCTTTTCACATAAAGATTATCATAATTTAAACATTATTCCTGTAATAAACATAGTTAATTTAATTTAAGTGACACTCTTTTATTCATGAAACCCTTTTTTCCATATATATCTTAAATAACAGTGGTCAAAGAAACTGTAGATTATTTGATTTATATTCTAATTTCCAAGAAGCTATGTATTACAGAATTGAGCACCATGGTTCTTTAAAATAAAGAGGTCTTACTTCCTAATGCTTCTGAATTCATGGCATTCTGGTGTACTCTAGAGACTTTTCTTGAAAAGCATACCTAATGTCAACTGATGTATGTTAAAAAGAAATTTCCCTTGAGACAGTGATGCACATTTTAAGATCATTCTCAGGGTAACAACTACCAGCAGAAGTTGAAGAAGACCATGTGCGAATGAGGGGAAGAATTATCTGGAAGGAAAACTAGAAGGAAGTCAACAGGGTATATGTGAGAAAGGGCTACTGCCCTCCGTCTGCCAAACACCGTGCGGCGGCCCTCCTGTAATATTGCATGAGGGCAGTTCTGTAGGAATTCTGATCGTGTATTCTTCCTTGATATGATGAAGTCCTCCAGCTTCCATTTTTACAAATTCATTATGATAATTCATAAATTCTGCACTATGCAAACCTTGAAGTAATTAAATACCGTGTGAGGAGGCTGCTTAATGGCTTCAAAGAGTTGATGTTCCCAATATTTAACAACTGTTAAGGCCTGAAGGAGATCCACTGAGAAGAGATTGGAGTGTGTTATGGTTTATGTCTGCGTGTTACCCCTAAGCCTCATGCACTCAGAGTCTTTGTAAATGGACATTGGATTGTAGGGCTCCCACAGCTGGCTTGGTATTGGGAAGTGAGGCCTGGTCAGAAAAGGTGGATCAGTGGAGCCTTGACTGGAAGGAGGTATCTCCTCTCTCTTCTTTTAGCTCCCTGCTTCCTGGCTGCCTGGAGGTGAGGAACTTTCTTCCATCCAGGCCCTACCACCATTCCTTCTTACTTTGGAACTGGCGCACTATAAACCAAAAATGTGAGGCAAAATAAACTACCCCCCCCCATAAGTGGTGGGTGTTGGATTTTGTGAGAAAGTGACCAAGAGTGACATCAACCACACGGTCCAATACTGGCTTTATATGAGCCCTGACTGCTACTTTGGGCAAATACCTTGCCTCACTTTTTGGAGAGGCCTGGGTGTGGCATGGATTGGCCCAACTATGTACCATGCTCTCTTGAAAATCTTCCTGAAACGTGGAAGGCTCTTCACATTGCCTTTTTTGTTGTTTTTTGTTTTCTTACAGGCTTGGGATTGAACTCAGGGCCTTGCAAACATTGGGCAAATCCTCTACTGCTGAGCCACATCCTCAGCCATTAAGTTGAAACCATTCCAACCATGTAGAAGGAAAATTTGCATGTAAAGTACTCTGCTAGTGAATGAAAGGGGTTGGGAATATTTGAAGGTGGCTGACATTTAAGAAATTTATGTGGGGATGATTACATTAGAAAAAGAAAGGTTGTTGAGTGTGAGATAAACAGAGCGTTTGTGTGCCTGATGCAGTGACCTTAGTTAATGTTTGATCGACTATGCTGGAAGTATGTTTGCAGTTCATATTAAACTGCGGCACGCATCATTTCTTTTCCATATCTCGATTTAAATTTTATCAGCTGCTTTTGATTCTGTGGACAAATAGAATCTTTTGCATTTTCAAATATGATGATGAATTTAAGCCTGTTAATGATAAAATACCTATTAAACTGTTTGCCTTGGAAATGTGCGTGTTCTAAATTAATAAACATCAAATGTCTGATGAAACGTTACAATGCAATAATTTGTGCAAGCAAGAAACCTGTTCTTAAAATTTTATCAAAACAGCAATAACAAGCACATATTACTTGGGGCTGTCTATTCTTGAATCTAGTAATGTCTAATTTAAAAGCCTTCAAGTATTTATTCATTTTGTGACCTGTGGCCTATACCTATTAATTGTACAATCTCTTGGTGAGAATATGATTAAATTATTTTATTGTTACACTAATAACTACAAACCTAGATTGTTTAATGGTTTTAATGTATGTTGTCTGTTCATATTCAAATTCTCAATTATTATTTTCTCATATTCTGTATTCTATATTTCACTGGTCATATTTCTACGTACAACTGTTGCTTTAAAAGATGATAACTGATATTTTCTATTTAATTTTTTTTTTGTTTTGTTTTTTGTTTTGTTTTTTGTTTTTGTTTTTCTCTGGTACCGGGAACCGAACTCATGACCTTGCGCTTGCCAGGCAGGCGCTTTGCCACTGAGCTAAATTCCCAGCCCCTCTATTTAAGATTTTTTGACTTATTAATTTAGGAAATTACTTGCTATTCTTTAAATTCAATTTGATCTGGAAAGTCATGGACAACCTTTAAATGGAGAACACCTGTATACAACAATGAACCAGTTTTACCTGGGCAGTTGTTTCTAAAGTGTAGTCTGGAGGCCAGCAGGCTCTACAACAGTGGGTGTGTGTTAAAATTTCAGATGGTTGAGGTTTGCCTTAGATTTTAAATCTTAGAGAGTAAGGGCCAAAATTACCACGCCCAAGTGATTCTGGCGTGAATTAAACTGTGAGAACCACTTACCCAGAAAATCTTCCTGTGTAGGTATGTACTTGTTAAAGAAGCAAGTAATTGTCACATATGCTGAGGAGTTAAATTTAGTTGTATCCTCAGGCCTGTGTATCATACAGTTTTCATTAAGTACTTAGTTGGATTAATTTTGTTTTGTATATTCAGGGTGTAAGTCTTACAGGATTAACATGAAAAAGAATTTGGATAATCTCCTTTAAAAGTATGCTCCTTAGATATACACTGATATGTCTTAGAATTCTTTACTGTTGTTATTATTTAATTATTATTTGTGTTAAGTTGTATTTCACAAGATATACATTTCACTAAAATGTGTCTATCAGCCTTATTACTTTGCCTTCTGTGTTTTCCTAAATCACATTTTATTTAAAAACAAAATCAGTGTTATTCAGTGGCTTCTATCATTTGATGCTTATGTATTTATTTTTCATTATATACTTCAAAACTGTGTCTCTTAATTGTATATAGATGTACTCTAGTGGTATTTTCTGCTTCTCCTTTTCTTCCTCCTCTTCTTTCTCAGTGCTGGGGATTGAACCCAGGGTCTCTTACACGCTACCTAGTCAGGCACTCTATCACTGAGCAATAGCTGCAGCCCCTCTTCTTTTTTTTTTGGTTTTTCTCCGGTACCGGGAACCGAACTCACAACCTTGCGCTTGCCAGGCAGGCGCTTTGCCGCTAAGCTAAATCCCCAGTCCCCATCCCTCTTCTTTTTTAACTAAACATTTCCTGTTAACTTTATGAGAGCAGATCCAAATGATCCGAATCCAATGATTTTTTGATTATTTTGTTTCTGGGCCCCCATTTTTTAAATAATGGAGTTTGACTCTAGGGCTTTGCACTGAGCTACATCCCCAGAAACTCACCCCAATCACTGTTGAAATTGTTTTTTATTTGTTTGTTGGTTTAAATTTTGTGACAGGGTTTGGTTAAATTGTTGAGTTACCAAGCTGGGCTCCATACTGTGATCCTCCTGTCTCAGCCTCCCAGATTGCTGGCTGGGATTATTGCCATGTCCTACCACATCAGGATTATTTCTGGGCCTTGAGGTATATGAACCTTATGTAGAAAATCTCATATTTTCTATATAAGATACTTTGAGAAATTCATATTAGGGAGAAAGTGGATTTATTAAAAAAGAATGTTTCATATAGTTTCATTGTGGTAGAACTGTTGCCCATGAAGCAACACTATTTAATAAAGGAAGGAGAAAGGAGACCTCAGGGCTGATGAATCATTGGAGAAACAGTCAGGGAAATCGAAGACTGTGGTGGTGGTGAGGCTGAGGAGAGATTTGTATGGATTTACGAGAAATCTTAAGCAGTTTCATGTGTATATGCTTCGCAGCTTCTGGTTGCCCATATGAAATCTTTGGTGTGTTCTGCATTACCTATGATTTTTGGTGTAGTAGTTTTTCTTTTGGGGCAAGTGTGGAGATATTCCAATTTTGCTTTGAAGGTAGATCTGGGCAAGAAGATGTACTACAGGGAGAGTCCACATCTGAGTTTCCCTCAGATGTCAGCAGTGTGAAACACTTGATGTGACAACAAGTATATTTTTTTCCAAAATGTAGAATTATAAATAAACTATGCATGTTTTTGCAGTTGAAGATCATTAAAATAATTATAAAAGAAAATAGTACATATTAAGAAAGTACTTTTTATTCAAATATTTGTATTTTAAAAAATAGACTTAGACCTCAAATGATGACAAACTAAGGAACTCTTTCAACTGATACTCAAAAATATTTTCACAGTGCTGAGAATAGCTCTGCAATAGCTCTGCAGATGCAGATTTCACGTATCATTGAAATTTTTCTTTTAAAGTAACAAAGTCTTATTTATAGTTGAATTTTTAATAGATACCCCATAAATTTATCATTTTATTTTGGTTTACTATTAATTTAGTATTTTCTTGGTGAAATATGCCTCATTTTGGATACTAATTTCAATTTACAATTGAGCAGGATCCACAATAAGCACAAATTGTATATTTAATGCATAAACAAATGACTGTACACTTAATTTTTGGTCTAAGAAAGACATGATCTGCTGCTTGCCTTAAGTTTATTAATTATCTGAAGTGTTTTGCATACACAGAAGTTCAGTAAATTCATACATTGTTACAGAACCCAGATACTTAGATTTCAAATTCCCCCCCTTCAACTGTGGATTAAGCTTTGTTTTGTAAAGGTTGTCGTAACCTACATGTCTGATATTTTTGGTGAAAGATGTGTGATAATGCTCATTCTGTTAGCCTGGCCTTGATTGTAAATTGCCTTTAGAAATTTTCAGGTTATCTTCAGGATGAAGAACAGGATAGAGAATTTTTGGAAGTATTTTTATTTAAACATCATTTCTTGCTGGGTTACCTGTATTGTTTAGATTGGCTAAGAGTGAAGATCTTTTGAGCTCATGGGGTAAAAGACTTGGGTGGAAAGAAAGAAAACTGGCCTGAAAGAGTTTACTTATGCTTTTATATTGCCTAGGTGAAAATGTAATGTCAGTCAGCAACAAAGTGTATATGGCAGACTGCTTAACTTTTTTATACAATGAAGTATTTTATTTAATTAATTTATTTATTGTTTTCTGGTACTGGCAATCAAACTCAACTACCCCACGCTTGCCAGGCAGGTGCTGTGCCACTGAGCTAAATCCCCAGCCCCTGACAATGAAGTATTTTAGGCATAAACAAATAGGGAATACTGTACTAAGCATTTTTGTGTATACCACTCACCATTCAGAAAATAGTATTGGTATTACTGAAGCTTCATGTGTTCTCTTTTTTTTGCCCGTAGTGAATCACTATAGTCTGATATTTCTGTTTTAATATTTTTGTTACATACGTCTTTAGAATTGTTACTTTTTTGCAGATTTTGTGAACCTGATATAAATGATGTTCATATGTACTCCTTTAAAACTACCTATATATGTAATAATATACATATATCTCCAAAGCATAAAAATATTCACTCTAATTCATTCATTTTATACTGTTGTATAAGGGCTGGGGATATAGCTCAGTGGCATATAAGTGCTTGCCTGGCAAGCCTGAGGTCATGAGTTTGATTCCCGGTACCAAAAAAACAAAAACAAAAACAAAAAACGATATACTGTTGTATAGCATTTCATTGTTTACTGTACCAAAAGTAATTACGTACTCCTTTTGTGAGTAATAAAGTTTTGATTTCCTAAGGCTTTTGTATAGTGCAAATGGTTCTTCAGTGAATTCTTCTGAGTGCTTTCTAATGCACATTTATGACAATTTCTGTGGAATATTGTGTGAGAATACAGTTATTGGACTCTAGGGTTAACAGAAACTTAACTTTGCTTTATAATGCCAAAATTTTTAAACAATTTATACCCTGAGCAGCCTTGCTGTTTTCTGTCCTTCCTCACTACTTAAAACTTAGAAATTTTTAAGTTTTGCCTGTCCAGTATGTGAAAAATGGCATGTGATTTTTGTTTGAATTTGTGACTCCCTGGTTATGAGGGAGCTTAAGTATCCTTGCATGTATTATCCAAATGCCATTGCTTGAGTGTATTCTTTGCCCATTTTCTATTGGTTTCTTTATGTTCATTGATTTATAATGTTCCTCATATATTTTGTATGCTATTTCCTCCTTACAGTATATTCACCTGGTTTGTAGATTTTTTTGTTATTCTATCTCTAAAGATAAGGTTATAGTTTTAGCAGTCAAATTGATTAGTCCTTTTTAAGTTTTATAGGGCTTTTGGATATATTGTTTTAAAAAATTCTTTTTTTTTCATACTGAAGATTGAATCCAAGACTTTCAGACTTCTACTAAGCTGCTAAAATGTCTGAGGTTGGACTGTAACTTGCAGTCCCCCTGCTGCAGCCTTTCAGAATCCTGGGATTATGGGTGTGCACGAATACACCCAGTTTAAAAATCCTTTCAAACCCCCAAATTGTAAATGTATTTGTCTTTATTTTGTTCTAGCATGTGAAAGTTTTATATGTCACATTTAAATATTAACCTTTATTTGTATGATTGTACAATACATTATTAGAGATTCATTTTATTATTAAAATAAGGAAAACTAATTTTCCAATACTACTTATTAAATAGTGTCTTCTATTTACAGTTTTTTTTTTTTTTTTTTGTCACCTCTACTGAACGTTTGTTCCATGTGAGCATGAATTTACTATTACTCATTTTGGCTTTCTTCCTAGACTTGCAACATCGATTTCTTTTACCTCATGTAATTAACAAACCTTATTTCTTTCTTATTTAAGCCATTTCTTTAGGTTTTAATTGAGATCTGTTACATTTTTGTGAATTACTACATATTATATGAATTTAATTATTTTTCATCATTTTTTCTTCTGTGGCATGTCTTGTAATTCTTTTTGTTTATATCATGTCTTTGTTGATTTTTTTTATAAAAAAGAATTTATTTTCTGTTACATTCTATTTATTGATAAAGATGTTAACTGATATGACAATATTAAAAAGTCATAATCTTTATTTAATTTTAAGATTTTTTTTTTTGCAGTGCTGAAGATTCAACCCAGGGTCATATGCATGCTGAGCAATCACTACTGCTGAGCTGCATGTTTCTTATGTTTAAAGTAGGCTGCTTTTTTAACTGCCTAGTAGAGTTAGGAAGTTAGACAACAATATTTTAAGGAAAGTTTATTTTGTACAAGTAAGCAGTAAATCATGGTTTGCTTGAAACATTAAATAATGGTTCTGCAAAGCTGTTGTTAACTGATCTTCTTTGTCTTTTTAGGTGGCTGGAACCCATTTTCATACCCGTATAAAAAACTGGATTATGGAAAATGGGAGCTATACATCCCACCAAAACAGAATAAATTTGTAATGGTACCACATGGATCCAAATTAAAGGTAGTTTTATTCCTTCTATTTTTTATTGAACTTATCATTTTGTGTTTATCTTGTTGTAAAGTTCAACCTAAAATATTAGAATGTCCAACCAGTGTATGATAATGATGGGAGAAACAGTATGAATGTCTAAATAGAAAAATATTAAGACTGTGTATCAGAGAGTTAGAATGTGTTTGACTGTCAGGTTCCACGTGTCTTCATTACTTTTTTCTCTTTGCTGAGACAAAATACTCAACACCTTAAGGTAAAAGAGGGAAAGGTTTATTTAGCTAATAATTTGTAGAGGTTTTCCGTCCATAATCAGCTGGCTCCAAGGCAGGGTGGCACATGGCAGAGGGCAACCATTTATACAATGGAAATCACCAAAAGCAATTAGAAATGAGGTGACTTAAGAGTCTTTCTGTTCCTTATCTTGTATGCAGGCACCTACTCTAGGGCGGGGGTAGCACTCACACTCTTTGCCTAACCAGAACTATGCCAAAGCCATCAGTGGAGCGACTTACTAATCAAGCACCCTTAATCCCAGCAACATATACTCTAGATTCAGCCACTTCTGAAAAGCCCCTCCCACCCCTTTGCTTTGCTCCTTCTTTGTTCTCGCTGTGAACTGTTCTCTTCTGTAAAACCACCCTGCCTTGGAGCCAGCTGATTATGGCCTGAATCCTCCACAAACTGTGAGCTAAATAAACCTTTCTTCCCTTGATTTCGACTGGCAGGTATTTTGTCTCAGCAACAAGAAAATTATCTGAGACACCAAACTTTGTTGTATCATTAGGTGTTTAGAAGTTTTTTATAAGAAATGATATAGAGAACGGAATCTAGGAATTTGACTTTCGAAAACACAAAATTTAATTCAAAATAAAGCCTGTCTTCAACAAATATAGAAAGGACTTTTACCTGTAAAGAGAGTCTTGAGAAAATTGATGGTACAGTGACCACATCAAGTGTGAGCAGAGAAGCTGTGTTGGATACCTCTCTGCATTTTGGGGACATGTTTTCTGTTTTCTTCCTTATCTGTCTTCTGATTTCAGTGATCTTTTAATGATCATCTCCTGTGCTGAGGCCTCCTGGGTTGGCTCATGGGCCTATCTATGGCAGGTAGGCTGAGCAGCCTCCGAGTGCCTCCTCCTGTGGCTGACGCTGTGGGTCAGCATCCGTGTCTATAGAGAGGACACACCCAGCCTTTATTAAAGTTGCTTGGAAGTGGATCCCTAGGTCTGGATTACAGATTTAAGGCCCTGAGTTATACAGAAAGCACTGTAAATGCCTTCAACCTTTACTTTATTTGATCCTATGCACATATAATTATGTGTAATATTTTGTGTCCTTGTATCTCTTCACCTTCCCCTTCCTTAGACAATTATCATGAGTCCTGTGACTGAATTATTTTTATGAGCATTTGTTACATATCAGTATTAACTTGATTACTTAAAGCATATTTAAAGTACAAATACATAATAGCATATGTGTTTTACAGGTTTAAGTTTTTTTTTTAACAAACAATGAAATAATAAAATTACTAGAACATTGCTACCTATAATATGGTTACCAGAAAGTCATATTGTATGAAACAAGGGGACATTTTAACATGAAGTGTCAGCCAAAGTTCTTTTTAATCTGTAGTAAATTAGAGAGAAAGTAACCATAGTATATACAATAAGAGGGATTTAAATTTAATATAAATAATCCCTTTTCCATATCTGTATAAGCTCCACAAGAGCAAGGCCTTTGCTTTTTTGTTTGCTGTTACTGTGTATTCTCAACTCAAAGAATGAAGCCTGGCAAAAAAAGACACTCAGGAAGTATTTATTGAATAAAGCCATTTTCTTCAGCCCTTCTTTGTAGGAACCTATCAAATAACTTGATTTGTCTGTAGTTTGTAAGTCCCAATTATATATAAACTGTGAGGCAAGGACATTCTTTTGGTTTTATTTTAGTGATGTTTTATTATTTTAAAAACTAAATTTAGTATTTAAAAATGTTGGAGAATTTTTTTCTGCCTTTTTCCGGGTAGAAAATTTCATGAGCTGTGACACTATTTAAAGTAAATGTGTAAAAGTTAATTTCACTGTTGTTTCTCTACAAGTGCTAATTACATTCATGTTGAGCAACTCTAGTCCAAAAAGTGAAATTCATAGTACTCTAAAATCAGAAACTTTTCAAAGAGTGATGGGATATCCCAAGTGGAAAATTCTGCACCGTGAATTTGTTTCACTCTCAAATTACTAAAAATATGGTATGCAATTATTTTCTGGATGTTTGTTTATGAAACATAAAAGAATTTTATAGTATTTAGATTTTAGTACTTGCCCAAGATACTTCATTATTTATATGAAATATTCCAAAATCTTAAGCATTTCTAGTTCTATGGAATTCAGATAAGGGATATTCAACCTCTACCGACTGTAAATGATAATTGATATATATCGGAAATTATGTTAGATGTATACTTCTCCAGTCTGACTGAAATCTTTTACAGTTTTGTTTTTTTACTATGCCATGTACTATATTATGATTTCTTTCAAACTTTTCTTAATGAAGTTATGTAGTGATTTTAAAAATGGCTTTCACATTGTCACCTGGCCTTTAAAATTCTATGTTTGATAGTAAAGAAACATTGAACTAGTACTAGGTAAACTGTTCTCTGTTGTTTCTTTATTGTTATTGTCAGAAAATTTCAGTGGAGATGATCAACTAGAAATTTATACCATATACTAGATAGACTCTTTAGCCGTTTCAAATAGTAAGTAAACATTTAGATTCTATTATAATATGTATTAATACAGTGCTATCATTAGTTATTTGCTTATGGAAGATGGTTATCTAATTTCTTTGGTGGAGGGGTTAAATTTGTTATAAAAATCAACTAAATTGAAAGTTTTGGCCTTTCATTCTGAAGTTGTCTGCAGATACATTATTTTGGCAATTAAAAAATCTTGTTTTAAATTGAACTTGAGAATTTATTTTAGTTCACAAAGAATTAACCTTTATAACTCCCTTAAGGATATGTCATTATTAATTATCTAGTAACTATTAAATAAAAATGAACTATTATCTACCATTGAAAAATAGCTTTGTTTTCCTTGCAAAATACTTGATATTTTCAATTGAACATTCTGAAAAAAAATATTTAATTGCTTATATGGTCATGTAAATGTCTCCATTTTAATGAAATGAGTTTTCCAAACAAATAATTAAAAATAACACAATAAGGTAAAATTAAACATGGAAAGCTACAAGTAATTAAAAATAACATAAATAAGGTGAAATTGAACATGGAAGGCTAACAATATAGGAAAGAATGCTGCTTTCCTGGAGAACAATTAGACATATTCTTCATGCCTTTTACACCCTTTTATTTTGAGTATGTAGCCAAACTCATTTACTTAAAGATTATTTGTTCATTTTTCTGGATAAAAATGTATACCTTGAGTAACATTATATTTAACAAATACTTCTCAACTTGTTTCATAACAGTGTACTACAGTTATTAACAGTCTGCTTTGTATCAAGTGTTTTTAATCTGTGATGCTTGTATTGCATTGTAATATATGTGTGTGACTGTGTGTGTGTATTTTAAAAACAAAATGCTATTGGAACAAAAAAGGGTGCATGGTGTTTTCATTGTCTGATGGTAACAGAGACATTTAGAGGTATTTGACATTTAGTCATGCTTGGTAATGTGTATAGAAGTTGATCAGAGCAGTAGAGTGAAGAAAGGATGAGGAAAGGTGTTCTAACCTGAGAGTGCTGCTTGATTGAAAGTGTGTATCGATCACGGTCCCAACAGGAAGCAAATGGCATGCTCAAAATAGGACAGATTGAATAGGTATTATTTATACAATTGAACATATAGGAGAAACCCCACGAGAGTTCAAAGGAGGGTAGAGTTGGAAGGCATTCAAATTTTAACCCTGCCTAGGCCACAGGAAACAGGGGATCAATAGCTTGAAGCCCAGAGGGGGACAGAGTGGCCATCTTGAGAGGAACACCGAGCTTTGATTCAGAATCGCAGCAAAAGGTTACTAATTCATGGTGACCGTTCAGCAAAAGAGCCAGAGGAATAAAAGAAACAAATACTTTGGTTTCTCATTCCTCTCCTTTCTCTGATGTCTTGCTGGGCAAAACTCAGTGGGAAGCTGGAGTTTTGGGAAAGTAGGTCCATATCGTGCCCTGTAACCCCAACAGAGAACTGAGTGAACATTGGGCCTGTCTTAACTAGCAAAGGGTGGCTCATTTTTAAGAGTTCAAGGCAGGTAAAATACAAAGGTTAAGTGGAGGCAGATTTTGAAGAGTTCCTGTTTTCATTCTTATTTTCATTTCTTTTCTCATTCTAGTTAATACCCAAGTGACTGACAGTGACATTTAGAATTGCCTTCTTTTTGGTTTTTAAGAAGTTTGTGTGCTGGAACTTTTCCTTACCAATCAGTAAAACCTGGACAAAAACAGAGATGTCAAAGCTTTTTAACATTTCCAAAGGCTTATGTCTTCCTTACCTCAGGCTACCATAACAAAATACCATAGAACAGATACCTTACATAACAGTAATTTATTTTCTCATTGTTTGGGAAGCTAGAAGTCCTAGATGCCAGCATGATTGGCTTCTGTTTTAGTTCAGATCTAAAATGTGCCCCAACCCCAGAATTCTCATGGGTGTGAAAGTTGATTTTATCATGGGGCCACTTCAGTCCTGAGTAGATACATTTTTTGATGAGTCCAGTAATTGAAGGTATTGTTAGGAGGAAGGCCGTGATTGGCAGTAGGTCACTAGGGCCATGAGGCAGAAGGGTGTTTGTTTGCTTGTCCAGCTCTTTCCTGTGCTTTTTGCTCTCTGCTTCCTGACTATCATGGGATGATTGTAGGCAGCTGAGTTAGATAGAAATATTGTAGGTAGTCAGACAGGGCCAGGCCCTCAAAGGAGCCAGCATGGAAGACAGGATACTTTCTTGCAAATGGAGAAGTGGTACTTGCTGCAGGCCAGATCTCAAGACAAAAGATTAAACCAACACACCCACTTACTCGGTAGGGGTGAACGTCAGGGATTGATGTTCTAAATAGGTTGCCATCACCTTGAAGAGTCACTGACCCAACCCCTATGGGAAAAGCCCCTGTTCTGTATTCATGCCTGCTTGCTATGTGACTCACTTCCCCATTTGATCCCAATTTAATTAATTTTACTTAAACAATGCTTATTGGCTGACTATAGTTTTGTCCCACCTCATGTCCACCTTGTAACTTCCCAGTTTTCCCCTACCTTGGACCCGCCTCACCTCCTGGTTTTGCTCTATAAAAGTCCCTAGAAAAGACAGAGTCTTGTGCACCCACTCAGGTTACCCTTCTGTCTCTCTCTCAGAGAGTAGCTTTCTTTCCCGCAATAAATATATTCTGCTCATAACCTCCATTGTTCCTAAAATTCACTCTTTGATTTTAGAGAACACAAACTTGTCCCAGATACCTTTCAGGTTGGGACTTTTTCTCCATTGTTTCAGGATGAGTAACTTTCTTCCACCCAGCACCTCCTGCCATGTGATTTCTCCCTTGGAGTGAGCTGACCATGGCAGAATCCTCTAACGTAACTGTCTTTAAGTTGGGGGAGTCAGGTATTGTGTCCCAGCAAAGGCAAAATGACTAGGAGAGGCTCTTTCCCTGTCTCTCAGACAGCAGTCTCTCTGCTTTCATATGGCTTAGTTTCCTATCCCTCCAACTTTGTTTCATCTTTCAAAATTATGTTGAAATTTTGGGGTTCTTGTCTTTTCTGTCCTCTGTCAATGCCTTTTGCATCCTTGCTATCACTTATCTCAGTGGGTGTTTGCTGGGAAGAGGAAAGAAACCCTGTCAAAGTTTGTCATTTTTAATTCAAACTTCAAACTATCCCCCTTTAAATGAAAAAAGAAAAGAGTATCTGCTGGGTAGAAGACTGTTTTATGATACTGGTTTTCTATTTGATCATTGTATTCTTGTAGTACACAATGTTTATAAGATTTTGATCAAATTCATTATTTCTTCCTTGTATATTATTATATGTGATGAAGTTTTTTTTTTCCTGACCTACAGAAAATCCTGTACTCATTTCATTTGTTACCTAGCTCAACTTAATCAACCTTTAAGACCCTGAAACATCTAATTTGTGGGAGAATGTATAGTTAAAATTAGATGCACTTTCCCTTCCCACAGTGGTAGTAATTCTTCGTGTTTGCAAAATACAATATGAATGTTAATGAAGCTAAATAATGTACTCGGAAATGGTCTGTCCTCTGTAGATGAGAATAAAAGCTAGTTAATTGATCGTTTTTCTTTTTTTTTTTCCTGAAGCTTCCTAGAATGTTGATAGGAAACACAAAATAAATATGTAAGTTTTTAAAGCAGTATATTTGCTAGTCTGTAGAGTCAGTCTTTTTGCCTAGAATGATGCATGAGAAAATGGAAGCGTTCCTTTTTATTTTCAGATCATCCTATATTGTCTGTATTAAACTTTGGTGTGTTTGTTTCTTAATATGATAGTAAACAAGTATTTAATTTTATGTTTTCCACACTCAAAGCATTAAATTGTCTGTCCTCGAAGTTTATGAAAGAAGAAAATTGAAATGTGCCTTTCTTGTGAATTGCTAGTTGACCCCAAGAAAACTCCCCATGAACAACATCTAAAATATAAGACTACCTGTTCTGATTTATATTTCATTGTCCCCTCAAAGCCTCATGTGCTCATAGGTGGGGCTTTGGGGAGGTAATTAGATCATGGGGAGTGATACTGTTGAGTGGATTAATCTACTGATGAGTCCACAGGTAAATGCAATGTTGGGAGGTGAAGCCTGGCCCAGAGCAGATGGCTCTCAGAGGCTATGGTTTGGAAGGGTCTTTCTCAATTCCTCCTCCTACATCTCTGTCTGCTTCTTGTCTGCTCTGCCCCTGTGCCATGCTGCCCTGCCTTGGAGCCAGCTGATTATGGATTAAAAATCTGTGAGCCAAAATAAAACTATCCTCCTTTAATTTGCGTTGTTGGGTTTTGTGTCCACAAGAACAGGTTAGTAACTATGACACTAAAATTTTGACTTATATCTGTTGCTCCTGAAAGTCTTGGGGTCAATTTGAATCCTATTCCTTTGCATGAACTTGGCCTAATTTCCTAGTAGTCACTTGGATGTTGTCTTTGATGTTCAAAAAATTTGACTATCGTTTGTCCTAACACAGACTTTCATTTCTTGCTCTTTTCCTGAAATGGTCATATCTTATCTGATCTTCCTGGTTCTATCCCTGCTAAGACTTGAAATCTGCTCATGTTATTCTCTTGTTTTAAAACCTTTATGATACCCACCCAGCCCCGCCCCTGTTGCCTTCTCTTCCCATTTGCTTACAGCTAAGGTTTCTAGATTATGTGCCAAGAAGTTGACTTGGTCAGTGTTCAGGTTTTCTTTCTTTGTTTCATTCTTTCTTTCTTTTTTGTTTGTTATTTTGAGACAAGGTTTCACTATTCATTTCAAGCTGAGCTTGAATTCACTTTGTAGCCCAGGCTGTCCTTGAACTTGTAGCTATCTTCCCGCCTTAGCCTCCCGAGTGGTAGCATTACAGGCATGTACTATGTACACTTGAGTGAAATAAAGTGGTGTTTTCCTGTTAAATTCTCATTTATGATTATTTCTGAATAAAGGCTTTTCAGTTTTAAAATAAATATGAACATCAGCCCTTTTTAGTTTGTTTATTTATTTATTTATTTATTTATTTATTGGGAATCGAACTCACCATCTTGCGCTTGCCAGGCAGGCACTGTGCCGCTGAGCTAAATCCCCAGCTGCTACATTAGCCCTTTTTAATTGCATAGTTCTTGGCTTGCCGCATGTAATGTCCTCCATGTCCCTGAACTCTGGATTCCTTTCCAGCTTTATCTTTATCCTTTGTACTGTCCAAACTGAGTTATTTGTGGTTTTGCAAACACTACTTTGTTTATGTTTTAACACTGCCAAGAAAGCATCCATTTTATTTGCAGTGGCTTTTCCAGTTTCAGTAGCCCGACAGTGTGTGGTGCAGGGCTCACGTGTGGTGTGCTTTTGGTAAAGGTTTCCATCATCTCGAGCTTAAGTTTCCCGTCTGTATTGCTCCTCACCCCCTCACCTTTTAGAACCTGTTTCTTTCTCATTCTCAGTGACAAATACGCACTTCACCTATAGAACAGTTTATAACTGTGGTTATAATTATCATTTAGCCTCACCTTTTAGACAGTGAGCTTTGGAAGGCATATATAGAATCTTAATTATTTTGTGCGTTTGGGTTTAGTGATATCTGATTTATCACAGCTAATGCTTGTCTGCATGAATGGGAAGAATGGCAGCCACTGGGCACGTGCACATCGCTGTTAAAAATACTTTTGCTTATCATGTTACTCAGAAAAAAATATATATCATATATATCATCATAAAATATATATCATGTTACTCAGAAAGTAAAAAATATCTAAAATTCTGTCTGATAATGGTAGATTCCTGGAGTTTAAAAGCATGTTAGACCTATAGAATTGTTACTTATTGAAGGATTTTTGTTAACTGTAGGATAAGTAAAAAAGAATTCCAAATAAACAAATAAAAGTTTAGAAAGCAGAGTTTATTTTAATGAGACTTTAGCATTTTTTCTGTTGCTGTTATGCAAAGATCCTTGTTAGTCACTGTTTGAGAACTCAATTCTGGAAGAGCTTGCCATTCTCAGCGACATCTTTGACACATATTTTTATCTCATGGTTCTCTTTTCTGTCAGAAAGCTAACTAGTAAATTGTAAATTAAATTATACAGTTGGGATAACCACCCTGCCCCTCAGAGTTCTATTTTGTTATTTTAGGGTAAATTTTATTGTACATAAATTATATTATTTCATTTGTTGTAATTTTTATTACAAATACTTTTGTAAATAAGAATATATAAATGTATAGAAGGCTGTGAATAAGGGCTTTACTTTGTAATTATTTCATATTGAAAACAAGATTGCATTACTATTACTTTAAGTCACTGTTTATAAATGGACCGTTCCTAACTTACATACCTGGTAGTTCAGAAGCAGATGGTAAGAGGCTACAAATCAGGTTTACTTTGGCTGTGTTAGAAGTCAGAGTGTTTAGTGACTTATATTAGTACTGTGAGGAGAGGAAAGTTCTAGTCCTGGGAAAATGTTGCTCTTCTCTCAGATTAATAATTAAATGTTCCTCCTCACTGGGTGAAGCACACATCAGTTGTTTCAGACATTTATCTTACTGAAAAGTTCTCAAACTTTGAAGAATATTCACTTTGACATGATGAAATAGGATTCTGGAATGTTTTGTTATTACATCTATGTCTGTTTGTACTTAAGATACAATAACTCATGCTAAAAGATAAAAATAGTTCCATTGTCTCTTTTAAATATATATTTCAAATCTCATTACAGCTTGCCTATATTAAGACTGATTTCTATGCATTGGGTTTCTCATGGCGAAGCTTAGAGTTTGGAGTGGCTTATATTATGCAGTTTTGTTTTTCTGTTTTCATTTTTTGCTAAAGCCCTGCGTAGAGTGGGGGGTTGTCAGTGAGATATCAATGGTAGTATAGGGATTGCTTTCTGAAGTCATTATGAATTAACAGCTAATGGGTAGCTTTCTTTGATAGCTCGTTTATAATTGACTGCAGATAGATGAAAATCAAACACAAAGGGAACTCAATTCTATCATTAATTTTGACTTTGTTTAATGGATGATTTCTGGGCACCACTGCAGCCTTCCTAATTTGTCTGTGTATGATCAAGAAACTAATCATACACAGCTCACGGAACAAATAACATACGTTTTCCAAAAAGGTCACCTTCAGAGACAAGCACAAGGAAAGAACTTCCCACAAACCTGTTGTTTTTTCTTTCTGCCTGTGTTTTTTTTGAATTTCTGTTCCTTCTGCTATGTGTACGGTGTAAAATAATTATTTCACAATTACAAATGTGTAATTGTTAGGCAGCCAGAATTTTTAGCCTGAACTACACTATAATCACATTTGTTCCTTGAAAGTTCATCTTTCTTCCTCTCTTTTTTTTCCTTATTCCTTTGTTTTATAGAGCTTTATAGACAGCTTACTGTGTCCTTCACTATTTGAAACACTTTGGGACTATTAACAGACCTTTCATAAACACCTTATCATCAAATGTGGAAACTTAGGCACAGAAAAATTATATCATTTGTTCAGTGTCACATAGGTTGTTTTTATGTTTTTTTGTTTTTGTCTTTTTTTGAGACAGGGTCTTGCTATGCAGTTCAGGCTGGCCTTGAGCTCACTTTGTAGCCTAGGCTGGCCTCTAGCTCACAAGGATCCTCCTGCCTCAGCCTCCCAAATGCTGGGATTGCAGGCACATGTCACCATGCCCAGCTTCACATAGGTTGTTGATGGTTGCTAGAGCTAGGATTCCAATTTACAGAACTTGTGTTTTTAATCCTTGTAATTTACAGCTATAATTTATTAGCTTAATTATAATTTCTTTGACCTTTTGAGGACTGTGCCTTAAAATACTGCTAGCATAGCCTCTGGCTAAAATAATAAATCTTCGCAAATTAAAATGTTTTAGAATACATGTTTTTCTATGGGTACATGGCAATGACAGTGACAGTCTTGAGAGAACTCAGCAAAACAATTTGATACCTTTTGTTAAGAATATTCAATAGAAATTGGGAGTGGTGGCAGAAGCCTGTAATCCCAGTATGCAGGAGACTGAGACAGGATCATTTGAGCTCAGCCTGGGCAATACAGAAAGACCCTCTCTCAAACAAAACAAAACAAAACAAAAATCAATCAAGAATATTCAATAGAACAGTGGCTTATGATAAAGATCCTCAGAAGAGGCTACGAATACAAACATGGCTTGATATCATGATATTGCTAGTCACCACAAATGCATGTATATATGTAATTTACTAGCTATGTATGCCAGAAGATTAAAAGGCAAGAGGATTTACTTTTTAGATCTAGACTAGTTCCTAAGTCTGTACGAAATTATTTTCATGTCTTATGTTTGTAGTAAAATATGGCACTCTTAACTGTTACCTTGGGGATGCCACAAAAACAGCACTCAGAAAGAGAAGTCCCAGTGAGAAGGTGAGGTGAGATGTAATATTTAGAAAGTGCTAAGTGTCATTACAGAGTCCAAAAAGTAAGAGACTAAAGTAGCCACACAACAGATGAGGTAGGAACTGAAAGAAACCCAATTGTTCATAAAGCCGGTATGGCTGCACTGAGGATACATAGTTTGTGGTGTGATTAAGAAAATAAAGTTAAGTGACTCAGTGAAGTGAATGCTGGGGATCCACAATGATACTTTTTATAGTTGGATTATAATGTTCTTTGCTGGCCCAGGAGCACACTTGGTTGTCTTCATAAGTTTATAACTCTTTATTAAGATTATTTCAGTGGATGTAAGTACTTTTTTGAGTCATCATGTTGAGATTGTTTATATTGCTTTGTTGAGGACCAAAATGATAACATCTTTGACAAGACAAATGGTTTGTTTCTCTATAAATTCAAAGTTTGTGTTTGTCTGACCTCTGTAGATAGCCTGAGTGGCTCCATGTATGCACTTAGAACAGGTTTCTTACATCCTACTGCTCATTTCTCTGTGTTATGTGAGCATGGCAAACAGTACTCACAGTTTCTGGGTGTTTCATGCAGAAAGTGAAAATGGCCCAGCCATTCCCTTTTACAGACAGGAACACACCATTTCTTTACATTTCATTTTGGCCTCAGATCTCAGACCTGATAGCCGTCCTACTCCAAGAGATGTTACGAAATGTAGAAATGTAGTTTTAGCGTGGGAACAATCTATTCAGTTAAAATTAAGTGTGTTCTGTTTCAGTTGAAGGAAAAGAATGAGGATTGACTTTGAAATATAATCCATTTATTGCTATAGGAATTTAAAAGGAGCTTTTAAGAAAAAGAAGAATTGTGTTTATGCTAGAAACATTTTTTGCAGTTCTCAGATCAATTGTTAGTAATGTAGTCTTGTTTGTTTCTATGCTATAGGAACACACTAGGCAAATATTCCTATGAATTAGTTCACTACAACTTAGAAAAAGTGAGTTGTTCCTGCTACAGTAAATGTTCTTTTTTCAAAGA
The DNA here is from genome assembly GCF_000276665.1 of Chinchilla lanigera. NCBI lineage: Eukaryota > Metazoa > Chordata > Mammalia > Rodentia > Chinchillidae > Chinchilla > Chinchilla lanigera. Next base: position 10,788,604 of record NW_004955407.1, read on the forward strand.
TGTAGCACTCAGGATATATGTAGCATTATTAGTTGTATAATTATACTAGCAGACATGGATTGTAAAGTCCAGTATTAGAATGAAAGTACAATCTTAAAGCTATCGGGAGCTCATTACATATTATAATGTGATATGATTTTGCCACTTTTTGAAGGATGTCTAGATTATCTTGAAATGCCAGAATCATATTTAATGAATTTTTATTTGATAACTACTTCTATGTAAAATCAGAGTGGGATTTTAATGAAAACACTGCATGTAAATATAGTAGTGTGAGACAGAAAAGCATACTAAGCAGAGATCTATAACTGACAGCAACTGTGCTCTACCCTGGATTTCTCTAATAGTAAAATCAAGAATGTGAATCAGTTTTCAAGAATGTGAACCAGAATTCATAGGTTAACTGTGTGGGTGCATTTCTGATACCTATAATTTAGGACTCCAGGAGAATGTTTCTTTCATTCTAAATAAAAACTAAGTAGTTTTTGGATCTAATTTTTTTTTTATAATTAGTGGTGAGCATTATTTTTATATACACATTTAAGACCTCATATTTTTTTGAGTAAATACTATAGGAACACTGGGTAAGAAGGAAAGTATATGTCAACATTTATCTATATTTACAATCATTCATGAAAGGAGTTTTAAAATAGTTTACACAGTATCATAAGTGCTTTAGAAAGGAGACTGCTTTTTAAAATAGGTAAGTTGGCTGAACATTTAAGAGGCATAAAGAGATTTATTAGGCAAAAATATAAAAGTACACACTTAAAGAAGCAGAGTGCTGGCCCTCAGGAGAGACAAGTGTGCTGCAGTTTGGAGCTGGGAATGTTTATGTGTTTTTTGTGATGGAAACCTGTGGAATCTGGAAACCTGTGAAATTTGGTCTTGGTTTACAGAAAGATAATGGCCCATTTTGCAGGTCAAAGGCCTGAGCCCTACCTTTTTTTGTTCTTGATTGTTAGTATAAACTATTTGGCCTGAAAACATTCTCTGACCTCTCTAAATCTGTTCCTTTACCTTGAGATCAGGTTTCTGATCTTTACTTTATCAACTAAGCTAATTTATAGACCTAAAGTGTCTTTAAGGGATTTTGTATGTGATGAGTCCAGAAGAAAAGAACATAAACAACCTAGGAAATTCATAATTGTATTCTTCTTAAAAAAGCATAATTTTTCTTTGTACTTACCTTTTTTTTCCCTATATTACATTCATTTTTTATCTTCTTTTATTGCTTCATTTCTCCCGCTGAGATATTGATCCCTATTTTTAAGGGTCCATCTTCTTAGTACTGCTTCAGGCTGAGAAGGGGCATAGATACTGTCTAGCCGGGATTCAGACATCTCACCCTGACTGATCTAAAGGAAACAGCAAGATGGATTTTGTTGTTTAACAAGTCATTATTTTTGTTAGTGTGGAAAAGAGAACAAGGATACCAGCAAGTCACTGATGCATGAGTTTCGTTTTATAACCATGTTAAATAGTTCTAAGTAAAATATTAGTAAGCCGAACCTTACTAAAAGAACAATTATATTCTTGTCATTAGCTCCTTGTGAAATATATTTAAGGATATAATTATAAAATACGGGGAGGACAAAATGGTTTTGAAGTGTTTCACTTGTATTCTTGAAAGAATACTACTACTACAAAAAAAAAGGAATTTCATGACCCTTTCAGTATCACTGTGGGAGACTCTCCACCACCCTAGCCTCTCAGCTCCTTGACTTCCTTCTCTCAGTGCTGCTATCCACTATGGTGATTACACTGTAAAGATTGTCTTTCTTTACTGTCTTTACTGTCCACATCCATACCACCTCTTTTGCTGTGAAGTTGAAAATTTTCGTCTACCCAGCTGAAATTTTCAGGTGGGTCTTCTTAAAAAAAGGCAGATTAACAGGAAAAAACAGTGGAATAATGTGTGCAGTAGTCATCATTGTGCAAGGAAAACTTGAAAGAAAAGTTAAAGTGGTGAGTTAGAGTTCCAGTTTATACAGGATTTTCAACAAAACAATAAACTTTTTGAAAAATGACAGGACACAGGAGAGGACGTTGGGCTTCCACAGGAAGGAAACGTTAGGACGGTAAATATATGGGTTGAAACTAATGGAATAAGGTTTGTGCACAGATTCTTTTAGCTTCATTTGCTGTCTGACAAGAATCTAGAGTCTTCACCAATAAAGAGGAATCTATTATCTTGCTCTTAGGCAGAAAAAGGAAAGGGTGGAAAGACCTTTCCTGTGTTTTCTCTCTTATTTGCCTTCAGTTCAAAATAATTATGTCAGAATTATTGGGGTGATATTCGGTTTTCCTCCATGATACATATTTATAAAAACCTGTATAACAGTACCTTAAGAGATTGGTTTTCAAACTTTTAACGTGTATCTAAGTCAACTGGGGTGGTGTTAAAACCCATTGCCCAGGTTTTGATCCAATAGGTCTAGACAGCCTGAGAATTTGCATTTAACTAGTATCCGGGAGATTGAGAATTTGTACATAGGAGGGCCAGGTGATGTTGCTCCTGCTCCAAAGACATACTGTACTTTAAGAACTGCTGAAAGGGCTCTGTTATTCAGCACCCAACATTAGATTGATGCTTTGAAGAATAATCTTTCCTTAAATGTTATTTTTTTCACTTCTTTCTGACTTTTAAAAAATTTGTAGATTTTAAGATCCCTTGCAAAAATATGAGGACTTTATTTTGCAAAAAAATAATGACTTTATTTTGATTATTTATATGCAACTTTATTGATTCTAATAAAATATTGATCAGGTACAACAATGAATATTTAAACAAAATTCAATATTTAGTTTCTGATCAGAGAAATAAATTAAGGCAAGAAGAGTCTATATTGAATGTCTTTTCCTTCTTCACCACCCAGGTACGCTGTTTTACTTCCTCATACGAGACAACCCACTTTAGTAAATTTAGACCATCCCAGTTTTAGTCCCCCTTGAAGTCATGGGAACTTCTTCAGCCATGCTTTCTAACACAAGATTAGGGTATATAAACCTGTATTGTATTAAGCCAGTAATGAGTGTTCCTATGGCACTTTTCTTAAACAGAAAGCATTAGAAAAATGTAAAATGAACTAAATCAGTGTTTACTAATGCTAGTTTCCACTTATGATTCTTACAAGCTAGTGGTTATGACAGATTTTATATAGTGAATCAGATTGAAAATGTCTTTGGATTATCTTTTTATTGTTTGCTATTAATAAGTTGTATAGTTTTAAACAAATTACATAGGTGAGCCATGTGGTTCTTACTACTTTGTACTTAGAAAAGAAATCTAATAGGTTTTGGCCATTTTTCAAATAAATAATACTCCAGTAGATTTCACCTTCCTGACATATTTATAATAAATGATGATATTGCTGGCTTTTATTCTAATGAGGTATGTATTTCATTACTCAAAATTTCATCTACGTTCTTTTTACTGCTCAATACTATTATGGAATGGAATGCGAGGTCTCATTTGAATATGTAATATACACTTGATATTGCACAGGATACGTCCGCATGTTCTATTGAGTAGTGGTGAAAGCATAACGTGTCCCTGTGCACTTTAGCCAGACTCTGTGTTCACTTGACATTTTCAACACTTGCTATAAGTGTGATTTTTGGAAATCTCTTACCTCAGTAGTTTCATCTCTACAGTGGAAATAATGATATACTTACTCATAGAATTGAGGAGGGGGTAAAGACAGGGAAACAGTATCTGCTACTTAGTTTATGCTCTACAAATGCCAACATTTTTCCCATAGAAAATATTCAGAAGTCATGTGCTGAACTCTCAATAGTCATATCTTTATAGACTTTATTAGTACAGAGCAAATAAATATTTTATAAATTTGTACAGTAAGGCAAGATCTGATGATTATATATAAATTAGTGGGTTTTTTTCTCTCTATAAAATTCCCGGAAATAGTTGAAAATTCATGAAGGTGTTTGTAGAAACTGAACTTCTTCCAGTACTTATTCATTTAAACTTTTTTGTGTGTTTTGAGTGCTTTTTAAAAAATTTAATGTTCTTATCTCTGTACAGTTCAGGAGTGATCTTAATGAAATATGCAGAAGTAATCAAGGAGACTATGGGACCAAAATGAAGGTAGCACACTGAAGGTGTTTAGAGAATCCTTAATGAAGGAAGGAACTATTGTAAATGAGCAAAGCTGTTTGTTTTGAAACTAATAAAAAATTGGATGTGAATAATTGATCTCTTATCAATACTATCAAAAGCATATTATGAAAAATATATTGCAGCTATGAGCACTTGGATTCTATTCTTATACTACTTGCTCATTGCAGTCCACCTAATAATCAACACAGGCTTTCACATTTCTCTGAGCATAACTCTTACAGTGCTGTCAGTGACCTTTAATAAGTCCCAGTAGCAGATTGGGTTGTTTCTGCCTGTAACTCCTGAAGACTGTCAATTATATATTGATTACTGCTTAGTGCAATTATTTTGTGCTTAGTGTAGCTGCTCAAACATGTTACACTGAAATTTGCTTACAATAAACACTATATGCTTTATTTTAATTCATCAAGATATATAATGGAAGATTTTCAGATAAAAGCATATTTCCTAGTATAATAAGACTGTATTCTAAAACGGAGTTTCCTTTGCAAAAAGAATCCATATTTTTATTATATCTCAACTTTTGTAAAAGGAGCAATTTACACATATGAATTGCATCCCAGCAAGAAAATATTTACTTTATTTAGCTTAGATACTGTATATTGCCTGTAAATCTTCCTTGTTAACAAAAACTGGGTTTCTGTGACAGCTACATATGATAATAGTTTAGATTAGATTAATCTGTAAGAGTAACATGTTTGATTATAGAACATGGAATGATTTAGTAGACAGTTATGCTGCTCTAATTAGTTCAAAAAATACTTTTTCTTTTAGAAAGGCGATGAAATCAGTTATCTCATGGGTTTCAACAATGTATATATGGCTGGGCTTGGTGGTGCTCGCCTGTAATCCCAGCACTCGGGAGGCTGAGGCAGGAGGATCATTGTGAGTTCGAGAACAGCCTGGGCTACTGAGCTGAAGGCCAGCCTTAACTGCACAGTGAGACCCTGTCTCAAAAAGACAAAAACAAAAACAAAAAAAATACAAAATAAACAAACAAAAAAACAACATATGTTCTTTGAGCTCAGGGGATGGGAGAAAGTAAACCTGTATATAAATGCAAAATATATTTATGCATATACACTCACATCTTATATATAGTATTTAAGTTGATTAACAGATTTAAAAATCTCTGAATATATGATAAAATATAATACATATCTTTAATGATGTGTATGAACGTAGCAGTGAGAGAAATCTGATGAGATTCAAGCTTACAATTGACATTTAGTGTGAAGAAACTAACCCAGTTTTTAAACTTTTAAACCAGCATAACCTTCTAAATTACTTATTACTCTCAAGAGTCCGCCTTCCTCTTACTCTCCCAAAACTATAAACTTAATGGTTCTTGTGCTTTTTGTCTTTCTTTTAACATCACATTCAATCAGTCAAGAAACTTAGCTGATCGTTCCTCAGTAGGATTTCCTGAATGTTATTCTTTTCATTTTTCTTTCAAGCCTTTATTGCCTGTTCTTTGAATTACTCCAGTGGCTTCCTCCTTACACTACAGAAGACCTTGGTGATAGATGCCTATTTTGAACGTTGTGCTCCTTGTGAGAGGACTGTCTATTCTAATAACACAATATTTTTCAAAGATAGCCTTATGTCATCACCATATTTTTAAACAGTCTCTAATGATTGTGAGGTATGATTAGGTTTGGAACTACTAGCTTATAAAAATAAGAGATCAGATGCTTTGGGTTATGTTTTGACCACTGCTAATTAGCTACATGGTATGTACTCTTCATTGCTCAATTTATTTGCTCAGTGTATTTATATATTACACACTTGCCTAAAGAGTTTGTGAAGACCTCTTTACAAGCTGAAAGTGGGCTAATGATGTCATTATTTTTTATCTTGTGCTGTTGCTCAAGAATAATCCTAAACTCCTGAGTACTATACTTCCATTTGCATTATTAATTGCTTTTCATATTAAATTTTCTTCTGTTCAATTTGGCAATTGCTTTTAGAGTTAAGAACTTTGAATTTCAGAGAGGTTGTAATTTATTCAAGATCATACATTTCTTTATGGTAAAGTACCACCTCATGCTTGTTGAAAATATATCTGCAATACCTGCTTAATGTATAAATATCAAAACATTACCAAGAGAACTTTTTAAATTTCCAGTGTGTTTCAAGACTGTAGATATCTTCCTTGGTTTGTGTTCTCCTTTTCTGTGCTTAAAGTGTTAGAACTTATTAGTTCAAATGTTTAAAAAATGTAATTTTGTATATTCAGTACATTAATGGTTTTGTTCTGTTTTACCCCTTGCTAACAGTCTTATAAGATACGTATACTATATTTACTTACAATTTTAACTAAAATTATAATTGAAACAAAGTGGGGTGTTTACCTTCAACTCTATCTTCTGCAATTTTCTGAGTTCATGTTAAAGCTTGGAGCACTGTAGCAATCACCTGGCTCAAATGCTGTTTTAAATGTTGGAAATCTGGAAGTTTTTGCCACATGTTGATGATGAGAAACAAACCATCTATTTTTAACTGTAATTACATAGAACGTGGATAGAATAGTTGTTAAATAGCACCCTGAATACATAGGTGCCCTGTTTTCCACTGTTTTTGCTTACTTGCATTTTATACTTAAGTGCATATGTGTGTTAAGCATACAACAATTTCATTCTTTTTAGAGTGTACTTCTAGAGAGTGATACGATGGCTTTAATCAAACTGAATTAATGTCTTGAATTTGATGTTTAATATTACTTTCATCAGTAGTGTGTTTTCTCTGCAGCTCAAATATTTCTTTTATTTTGACCTTTTAAATTTATTGGTTAATTTTCCTTTAATTAATTTTGAAGCTAGAGCCTATTAAGTTTTTCAGAAATGCAGTATGTGCTTTATAATTTCAGTTGATTCATAAAGCATTGTGAACATTATTTTCAGTAGGGAGAGTCTGGATATAACATTTAATTTTAAAACTTTTAATAATCTTTGCAATACATGGACAACATTTTGTCTCATTAGCTGTAATGAATAATGATTTTTCAAGTAATAATCAGAACCCATACATTTTAGTAACTTGTAACGTCTATAGTTTTCAACTCTGTAACATCTATAATTGTGGACTCTATAGCTCTTGCAAAATTTAGACACTCTTGATATTTCTGTCTTATTTTTCAGTTGAGAGCTCCCTGTATGAGTTGGAGCAGCTGTCATTTTATTATTGTAGATCATGATATTTGTCATAGGTTTATCTGTGTTCTTTAGGCAATTAAAATCATAAGGCTAAAATAAACACATAATTTAGAGTTTTTCCTTAAAATTATTTTTTTTCAGTAACTCAGTAAGTTATGTTTGAATATATCATTTATGTATCAAATTGATGTTTTCGTGGTAGTGGAGTTGGAGCTCCCTCTTTTGGAAAGCCAAGGCATGGCATTTTGATCAAGATGAACTCACATTTTTCAATTTACATACTGTATTTTCCTAAGCATACAGATACAAGAATAATGTTTTTTCTTTAAAGTTTAGAACATTAAAACATAAAACTTCCATATGCAAATATATATATATTTTAGACATGTAGACATGTAGAGAACAGCAGCATATTTGATGTGTTCCAACCTGGAAAAACTTCTTTTTTTTCCGGATACTTTCAATGCCTTAGTTTTTATTTAAAGATAATATTTTCCTATTTTGAAATTAGTAAATGTGATTCATAATGTCTGGTAATAAAACAAATTTAATTAGCAAAAATAGAAAAAATCATCAGTGTTGCCATTCTTATAATAATTGGTGGCCTGGCCCTCTGCTTGCCATCCAGTATTGGCAGTTTTTATGGGTATTTTTTCCATTTTGTTTCTCCATTTTTCCTTGGCTCTCTGTATCAATAGACTTTGTATTATAAAATTGTACACTGTGCCTGTTATTTTCTAATTTTTCCCCCGTCCCTCATTATTTAATGCAAATCTCAACAGACATATTATTATTTTAATTACTTAAAGCATTCTTATAAACATGTTAATGGAATGGTGCTATAAAGCAAAACCTCAAATTTAATCTGGCTGAGTATTGCAATTTTCCTTGAATAACTGTCATAAAAAGATTCAAAAAGGTATTTTATATTTTGTCTTATAACTTTCCTTTAATAGTTAAAATAATTTGCACCTTCATTAGTGTTGCTTAAAGGAAAATTTTCTTTTTCTTCCCTTTGTGATTCCTGCATCTGGACCTTCAAAGTGCTCTGAATTTACCCTGTAAATTGTTCATCAGTGTTGAGTACCTTCCTGGGTGTGGCTGTTGAGACTTATTGTGTATTCTTTTATAACTTAGCCTACGGAATATGAAGAAGTGCTTTAGATTCTTATTTATTTGTTTAATCTTTATAAATTTCAGAATTTGATCATTTAATCAGCACTTCTATGATATTGGAAGCATTACTTCAGCTAACAAAAGCTACATGGATGTAGCACAGAAATAATTTATGTGTGTTAATGTATGAATCATGGTTGTGCATTGTCTTTGAATTTTCTTAAAAAGACTGTTTCTTGTATAAATTAGGTTGTCATAAAATAGTATAAATTGAATATGTAGAATTGACATTTTAAACTGGATTTACTCTGTCACTAGGCTGTGTTATTGCCAATTAATTGTATGCCATTGGCTTGAGAAGTCAGATTTATAAATAGTCATGTTGAGACATTTCAAGGGGTAATAATAATAAAACAATACTCCATAATGTTCTGCACTAGTAATTGCAGTGAGTGACTTTTTAAATTCTCTGTTCCTGTGAATATTTTGACCATTCTTCTTTTCAAAGCCGCATGATATCTGTGAAAATCATACGACACATATCACCAAATCTCCAAACTTTATTTCTGCAAAGAAATAATTTTACTGTGGGAAGTTTTAAGAAATATTTGATAATTGAAATAATTACAGGTTATTTTATAAACATGGCCTTTCTCTTAGAGCAACGACTAGGAGCTGTGTGATAAACGTGTTGTTTCTCAGGTGACCAGCCATGCTTTTGCTGCCTGAGACATGAACTCAATTTTAGAGTAATAATGATATCAAAAGTAACTGTGACAGCTGAGTAAATTATTTCTGCAGGTGTTTTCTTTTCATTTTCAATAGGTTGTTGTTGGTGTTTTAGACCCACCTGTTTCCAAGTTTGGGCATACCTACATGATTTCTTTTTTCATAATGCTGTCACTTATTTTTGAAACATCCATATTTTCTGTTTTTGCCATCTAATTTTGAAAGGTTCTTTGTTCTCATCTGACTCTAGTTTTTCCCTTTAAATTCTTTTCCTCACCTGAACCTGTTTTTTCCACTTCACCTCTCATACTTGGTTTGATCCTGAACTTTTGCCCATTCTGGTGTAGTATATTCTTCCAAGGTCACAACCTAGGTTAGGTTGAAGCATCTTATTTTTCATAAGAAGAGCACTACTTTGAATCCCATCCACCCTCCGTCTTTCCTCTGCTCCCGTGAAGATTCATACTTATTGACAATATTTATTTCATTTTGCACATAAACTCTGCTTAGGAACTGTACATTTTAAAATTTAAGCTTTGAAACCAAATGCAGGGAGAGAAGAATTTTCCCACAGGGAACATCTTTTTATCGTTATTTTCGATGAAAAAGCAGAATATGAGTGTGTACCCAATTGAAAGGTGGGAGTAGAGATGATGAATCCCTGAACTGATTAATTATGGCATGCTGTTATTTTTTAATTTTCCACTCTTTGTGTACATGGAGATGATAGCATTTTGTTAGGTTAAATATCTCTGAGACATCATAAGCAGAAATTACTGATTTCTGTATGATTTCCTTCTTATACTTTTGGATCTTACACAGGTACATACGTCTATCTACTAGGCAGAAACCTAGCTGCAAGAGAGCGAGAGAACTGTAATGTTAGGTCCTACATTCTCTCAATTACAAGATATTTCCTTACTGAGTACCGCGAGGTCATAAAGACTAAGTAAAGAGCCAGAGTCTACTATAGCTTTAATAAAACTATAATTTGAATTTCTAAAAACATAGTGTTGAAAAGATTATCTAATTTTAGTAACAATTAATGATATAATTTTTGCAATATGTTAAATGTCTTCCAAAATGACTTTTTGAGCTACATTGTATGGAAATTGTAAATTTTTCTAAAATGAATGAATTAGAGCTACAGAGTAAGATTCAAACTTGGATAAATTCATCATATACTTTTATGAGTACATCCCAAGTGTAGTAGAAAATTTTCTGGTGGTGAATGATGTGAGTCATGAAGGCTTGAATTTGCTTAAGACCATGGGTGTATGAATTTCTGAGCCTGTATGGATGTCATCAGTGATTTAAGTAAGATTAAGTTTATAAGAAGTTTTTAATTTTTATTGTTTGAGAGTAATAAATGGTAGGGAAGATATACTATAAAAATTAAAAAAGAATTATAAATTGTTAAATACAATAAATGAATTTAAAGTTCAATGTAGAAATTGTGAGTTTTTATTGCAAAATAAATACTTTATCATTTGCAAAAATATTTATTATTGAGGCATTAGAAAATATATTTCCTGTAACTGTAGTGTTAACATTTTTTCCTCTGTGATAATTTTACTTACCTGTATAAAAGTGTATCATTTTGTTATTCCAGTGTTATCCGAGTAGCTCCTTTTTCTTCTGCTTTCTCAGTTGTAGCTTTTATTTCTTACGGCACTCACCTGCATATCATAGAACCTGAATCAACGGCAGCATTTAGGGTGGTGGTGGTAGTGAGCCATCTTTAAGATGTTCCTCAGGTAATTTTCATTACATACTTGTGGTTGGAAGCTACTGCCAAAGATGCTTATAAAAGTCTAATATCCCCTCACTGAATTCAGGAAAATATTCTTCCTTGAAGCATGTCCATGTATACAAATCAATCTGAGCAAGTTAAGGCTGCAAGTAGATGTATAATAATTTTAGAAAACTAACAACAACCACAAAACACATTCTTTTCCTCATTTTTTGTTTTAATGCTTATGGAAGCAAATTGCAGGTTTCTAGAAAATTAGACTGTCCACAAGTATTTGTTCCATAATTGCTCCGTTAACGTGAACATTCATTCTAGAAGTACTTTAAGTGTATTACTAGAATTTTCCCCTCTAAATATAGGTACTGTGAAATATCTTACCCTTCCATATAAATTTTATTCTTTTATCCTCTAATGTAGGTATATGAGACTTTAAGTATGATTATAAGTCTGTGGAATTGAATACTTCCTCTTATTTTTCTTTAGAAATAGGTTGTTGTTTTTTTTTTCAAATATAGTGTTTCATGCTGGGTTTTTTGCTTTAAATTATGTAGGCATCTTTTTTGTTGTTGTTTGAGAGCTTTTATGTAATACTTGATCTTTCAAAACTATGCCAGCAAGAAGCAAGAAAATTACTTTTTCTGACTGTTGTCGGTAGGTGTTATTTTTGGTCATGTTTAATAAAGGTACACCATAGGAAATAGTCTTTTTCTCATGGCAATGTACATACTATATAATCTGTTTATGATTTAAACATTTACACATAAGCTGAATTCTTATTGAATACAATGGTAAGGGTATGTTAAATGTTAAAATTAATGCTTAACCATCTTCAACTTAAAATTTATTTCTGTTTTTCTTTAGTCTGTTCATCTTTACACATCCTCATACGCCAATATCATTCAATTTTCCTGGTGACTCAGTTTACCCTAATTAGGAAAATAAGTGTAATAAACGGGTACTTTATTTTGTTTTGTTTTCACAATTAGGCAATCATGTGAATATTCCTTGTGCTTCACAGGGATATCTGGTAGGTAGTTTCTTGACCTGCATTTCATGGACAGCAATATATTCACTACTCTAGTGTTATTATTAACTAGCTTGTTCCTACTTCAGACCACTGGTCATAGCTGAAGAGCAAAGGTCAAGTCTATTGTTTCTGTGCCTTTGCTTTCTGAGTACCTGAACTAGGCTCACCCATGGTTAGTGATTTGAATACACTGAGCTAGTATGACTTAGAGTAAATAACTGTTTTGAAGACTCCTGTTACTTACCAGTACTTCTTCCCATCATCCCTTTTTTATCTTCAGTGCCTGCTTTCATAGTAAAAGGGTCACTTCCATTCTTGTCCATCTTTTAAAAACTATAAGAATACTGTTAAGAACTCATTTGACAGGAAGTCATTCAAATACATATCTAGTGTTACTTCTCATGTGTACAATTCTTGTTTCCCACCATATATGTCATGCCATTATTTTATGTCATTATTTTCTTTTCAATCAGTTTACTTAGTTATTTTTCTATCAATGTCCATACATACCTATCTGTAATTTTCTTTCCCCTAATGCCACCTTCACTTGGTAAAATACAAATCTTATGTGGAAGAAAAGAGAGAAAAATGTGGGAGTATTGAAATCTGTATTATGATTTTTTAATTTGTAAAGATTATTTGAATATTTAGGAATAAGTCTCATCATTGATTATATTCCTGGAGAGTAATCTCTGTGTGAATTAAATATATAATTGTATATGTATATTTTCTCAAATGATTGTATATATTAAGAATTATGTATTCAGTATCTAGTTTTTCTCTATATTTCTTATAAGGGTTGAATTATTTCTTTTCCTAAAAACTTTATATTTCATTTAATTGAAATAGCTCTTAGAATGATTAATATTCTTTTCTTTAAATGATTTGGTTTATCACCAGATAGACTTTTGTAATGACATTTAATAAAATACTTTTAGAAGAGCTTTAACTCATGATAATGGCTTTCCTATCACTTCTGAAAATACTTCTTAGATTTTTTTATTGGCATTATACCAGATTATAACTCTGTTTACTTAATAGAATTCTAGCCTTCACTGCACATGGATGAGTCTCTTTGAAGCACACTTTTCAGTAATGAAAGCTCACTGATTTTTTCCCCTTTTCATGGCTTTTTTCTTTTATTACTGTATTGATCTTTCAATATCTTGGACATTTAAATCCTATATTTTTATATCATTGGTAATTCATTTGTTTTGTGGGCTAAGACACCTAATCAATCTTTACCTGATTACTGCTACACTTCAGCATTGTTCCTATTCTTTTGACTTAGGAGGAGTTATTCTCACTTGCTCAGGGATATCATTTTCAATGCCCGCTTCCTAACTCTCAAATAATCCCTTTGGATTTTGTCTTCTGATAGTGACCTCACTTTGTAAGGTTTTTGTTCAGGTAATGTACTTGAAATGAAGCAAACACTTTATAAGCTCTGCTAGTTGTTTCTTTATTTCTTTAAAGATTTGCCTCAGTGGAGGCAGAGATGGAAAAAACAGTTTCAGTTGTGACACTTATTATGGCTAGAAGATTGTGGAGTGGGGGTGTAAACCTTGGGGGAAAATAATTCTTTTTGTAAGTATATAAACCTCTGTCTTTCTCAATCATTCTAAGTAATGCCCTGCTCTTAAAAGAACTCCAAATCTTTATTTATTTCCTTCTGACAATATTTTGCAGATTTTTATTCTATATGTATTACAGGTATGTGTACTTATCACTGTGATTCTGTAATTGGTGATAAACCAAGGGCAGAGTGCCTGTGAGTATTATACCTCAAAAATAGTCTGATTTTGCTCTATACCTTGGTGTCTTTTATGTCAAATTTTTGTATTATTTGATCTGATACTCAGTATCACATTATGGATTTAATTTAATATGCTTACTTTTTAAAGAATAATTTTTAGTAGCTATTTTGTTGACTCATTTTGCTATTCCTGCTCAGTTGTTGTTATAGATTCAGGGTTGGAAAGCTTTCTTCTTATTAAAGAAAAATCAAATTGAATTGTAATGGCATGTTTTAAAATAAGAAATTCCATGCAAGGCTAATATAATGGAAATGAATGAAAATTCATCAAAAAATTACTGCTTCTGAGGTTCAACTCTTTTCAATCTTAGTTAAACTATTAGCAAAGATACTGTCTTTTCTTTTGTGTAGTGCCTAGGTTTGTTCAATAGAGGCTAGCAATTAAAACTAGTACCAATTCACTTTTTTGAAGGCTCTTCTATCAATTTTGTGACTCCGTAACGTTATTTTGAAAGAGTTTGCTTTTCCTGAAGATTGACAAGGAATTGTTATATTTAGCAAAGGTCACTGAAATGTCTTGGTCCACATTAATGCAATTTGGGATGAAATGTATTATTTAGAGTTCTCACTAAGATAGCCTTATCTGCTGCCTCTTTTTGGCACTGACAAAGTTTAACTAAAGTTAAGTACATTCATTATTTCTCAGAAAGATGATTGCTTACAGTTTTACTTTGTGGCTATACATTTTTTTCCAGTAGCTGCTGCATAAATTTCCAAATAGTACAAATAAATAGTAAAATTTGTTCTCACACAGGATTGGAGCTGGAAGTTAAAGCATCACTGGCCAGTAATCAAGGTGTTGGCAAGCCCACACTCGTGCTGGGGGCTTTAGGGTAGAGTCTGTCCCTTGATACTTCCAGCTTCTGGTATTTGCTGGCTCTGCTTGGCTAGTGTCAGACCACTCAGATCTCTTCTGCTTGATCGTGTTGCCTTCTGTCATAGTTGTAGCACTTTCCCATCACTGGGATCCAATCCCTGACACCCATAGCTTCAAGGAGGAGAGGGTTATTCTCATGTTTTTCAGAAGTGTTAGTCCGTCGTTGCTGGCTGCAAGGCAGAAAGAGCATGGTGGTAGGGCCTGAGCCTGTGACAGCTGCTCATCTCATTCCATCCAGGAAGCAGAGAGACAGACCACAAGGAAGAGCTGGGGGCAGGGGGATACTTTTCCTAGTCTCGCTCCTAGGGGTGCTCCTCTTCTGCCCAGGCTCTACTTCCTAATAGCACCTTCAGCGGTGAACTCATCAGTGAATTAATCCATTGCTGAGAATATAGCGTCCTCATGATGCACTCACCTTTTGAATACAGGCATTTGGGGGATACTCTAGTTCTAACTGATGATGCAGTCTCTTTCTCTCGGTGTGAAATTCCCCTTTGTTTCCTCTTACAAGAATATAGGTGATTGCGCTCCTAGATAGTCCACATAATCACTGCCCACAGACCCTCACTTCACAGAGTGTAGGCAGTGGGATGGATATTGTTTGGGAGGCTATTTTCAGCCTTCACAATGTCAAAAGGATTTTCTTGCTTAATCATACTAAACCTGAAATTGTCCCAAAAGAAATGACCGGTAAAGCTGTGACTAAAATTTGTAACAATAGATATTTTTTAAAAGTTTACAGTAAAATTTTAATTGAATTAAAGTGAGATTTAAGGGCTTCATTGTAAGTCAGGTTAATAAAACTTTACAGGTTTAGTAATTATAAATATTGTCCATGCATTTTATTTTTTGTTCATTGTTTTGTTTTGTTTCCTTTTGCAGTGCTCAGAATTGAACCTAAGGCCTTTGTACTGAGCTACATCCTTAGACCTTTTTTATTTTTTATTTGAGAAAGGTCTTCCTCAGTTGCAAAGTTGCCTGCATTGGGCTTGAATTTGTGATTCTCCTGCCTCAGCGTGCCAGAATACTGGAATTGATTATAGATGTGCACTACCATATCTGACTTGTGCATTTTGCAGCACAATTTTTATACTGTTATTTTTTCATATTAAAACTACACATTTACTTTTTCAGGGTTCAGATTATTGATAGAATGATCAGATACCCCTTTGAAATACTACTATTTTTAAAATTACGGATTTTTGATTATTTTTCTAATAATTTTTTGTGTTTATTTTTATTCCAATGCTTCTAAAATTCCTTAAGAAGAAATTACAATATGCATGTATGCGTGCGTGTGTCTCTCTCCCTCCCTGCCCCTTTCCTAGCTCCTGTGTGTGTATAGGAGGCCATGTATCGTTGGTCTTTGTGTCTGTGGGTTCCATATCTAGGGATTCAACCAACCTCAGATTCAAAAAACTCAGAAAACAATTATTATGTCTATACTAAACATGCATAGACTTTTTCTTGTTAGTATTTCTTAAAGAAGAGTGTAGCATCTATTTATATAGCATTTATAGTGTATTAATTATAAGTAATCTAGAGTTTATTTAAAATATGTAGGAGAGTCTGCATAGATTATATGCAAATACAATGCCATTTTATATATGCATCTTGAGCATCTACACCTTTTGGTATCTTAATTCTTGTAACCAATCTCCCACCATCACAGAGGCTTAACTACATATATTTCAATCAGAGTAGAAAAGTACATCCATATGCACAGAAATAGGAAGACTCCACATTGTACCTTGGT
Source organism: Chinchilla lanigera (assembly GCF_000276665.1). Classification (NCBI taxonomy): domain Eukaryota; kingdom Metazoa; phylum Chordata; class Mammalia; order Rodentia; family Chinchillidae; genus Chinchilla; species Chinchilla lanigera. The sequence goes on from NW_004955407.1 coordinate 10,804,974, forward strand.
TTGCCTGTACCTGTTGTTGAAATGAAAGTATTTTTTATACTTCTTGGCAGATAGCCATTGCCTGGGCCTTTATAATACCACCCTTACACTTTCATGTTTCTTGTAGAACTTCCAGAACTCAGAATATCCCAGCTACTAACAGCCTGACAGCTTGGCAAATGAAAGGCCCTGTTCTCTGTGACCGTTATCTCAGATGATTGATGGATACGCATGCTATGAGTGTTATCAAAATCTGTTGTGTTTATGTTTGCTTACATCAAGCATAGTGTTTGCCTTGAACAGTTATCCTCTCTATTTCAGTCGTGCCCTCAATAAAGGTGAATAAAAACAAATAAAAGAAAGGGTGACATAATTCTGTTTCAGAAATTAGAAATAATTTTGTTTGGTTATTCATTTGGACTTGTATCTCATCAAATAGTTTTTGGGTTAGTATCTTTTTGTTTTTACTGTACTTTAGACACTTTATTTTTTCAAAACTGTTTCTCCTCATAGCATGAGGAGACTTTGGTAGCATGATTGGGGAAGCTTGAATAATACTGTTTAGTACCTATATCTTGTCTATTAGTCTAGTACACACACAATCTTCAAATCTGACACTCAACAGTGTCTTCTGCCATATTCTGACACTTCCAACAGTGAGCACATCCACTGTTTCTATTTAAAATTGTGGGTGCCTGGGGAACATCTCATCTCAGTAATTTTCCAGTGCATGGGATTTTTTTTTTTTTTTTTTTTTTTGAGACAGGGTCTCACTATGCATTTCAGGCTGGCCTTGAGCTCACTTTGTAGCCCAGGCTGGTGAACTCACAGCAATCCTCCTGCCTCAGCCTCTGAGTGCTGGGATTATGGCGTGTGCCACCACACTTGGCTGGGAAAATATTTTTTGACAAGAGGGACTTCAAAAGACATTCCTAACATCAATGAACACACACACACATTTTTTTTGTCATTATTTACTAAATTTTTTCTTACATTGAATGCTTGTGTTGTAATGACCTTTTCTGAATAAAATGACTTCAAGAAGTATATTAAGTCAGTTTGACTTTTGCACAGAGATTTCTTTTAATCTAATTATGTCCTTTGGTGGTAACCTTCCATATGTCAGAGATAACTCGAGCCAATAAAAAGTATATGTGAATACAATTAAAATTTAAAAGTGCTACAAAATATTACAGTTTTGCAAAGTATGTATTTGACATAAAACAGAGAAATATTTTCACTAATATATTCTTTCAAGTGATTTGATATATTTTTTAAAGTTTTATTTTAACGATATGTTAACATGCAAAGTTTACACAAGATGTACAACTTCAATAGCACAGCTCTGTCTACATCTGTGATTACATAATTCATACATTTTAAATCTCTATTAATAACACATGTTTTAGATTTTAGGAAGTTAAATTCTAGCAGTAATGGAGTGATACAGAAGTATATACCTGAACAACCAAAATTACTAATCATCCCCATTACACTTACATTTAGTTTAAGAAATGCAATATGTTCTTTTAGAAATTAGAATACTTTTTGAAAAATTCAGTATAATTCAATAGTATAATTTTTAACAATTATACATTATTTAATTATTCAATGTTTGCTAAGAAAAAAGATTAATAGACAAGTATATAGGTGATTGGTCATATTCCTACTTATGTCCAGGGGCAAACTCTGAAATAAGAATTGCTAATTCATTAGAATTTCCCTTTTTGTGGGAACCTTATACTTATTGCTAAATTGCTACTCAGATTTTATGCTATTTTTAATTTTGTAGCAGTAAATGAGACTTTGCATTTAATCAAATGAATAAACCTACCTATTACTAGGTTTATTACCATTGAGATATCCATTTGGTACATAGCATACTGATATCTTTATGTTGTGAGTTAAATTATATAAAATCTCTTATAAACATTTTTCATCTCAGATTTGAACTTTGTGAAGCATAGCAAAAATCCAAGAATGTCCTACCCTATCAGCACTCCTTAAAAAAAATTGTAAGCAAATTTAAATACAAGAAGGTGCTATTTTTCAATCATTGAATATTTTCTAAGTTAGTGTTTGTATATTTAATACTCTTATTGGATTTCAAGATTACACCAATTTAGGAAGAAAATCAAAAGCAACATGAGGTGATGCATATAGAACAGCGTTAGTTTGGAAAGCCTGAGTTACTGTAACAAAGACATTTCCAAAATTTAGGAGTCTAAAGGATAGAGAAATATGTAATGATGGTAAATAGTCATGCAGGTTTGATAGAAAGCTTTGTTTTACATATTATTTGGGTATAATTTCAGTACTCAAAGAAAAAAGAAACTGGAAAATTAATTAACTAACTATTAACTTATTAGTACATGTTTGAAATACATAATGATTACATTCATCATGGGGAATTGATACATGTACTGTAATTCTTTTTATTTCCCATTTTTTATTCTCATCTCCCCTATCTTCTCATCCCTCCAGCTCTGTATCCCTTTCCCATATGCAAACGTTTCCCCTGTTTCTTATTACCTATCCTTTATTTTGCTCATTACATCATGCATGCTTTAGGTTTCTTATATGACAGAAACTGTATGATATTTAAGCTTGTGTTTCTGTATCACTGTCTTGTATCTTTAATTCTTTTGGTGTAGATACTTAGAATAGGAATAGCTAGGTTGAATGTAATTTCTAGTTTTCATTTTTTGAGAAGCCTTCACACTGATTTCCATAGTGATTGTACTAGTTTACACCCCCCCCCCCAACAATATAGAAAGGTTGCTTTCTCCCATCAGACTCTCCAGGAGTTAGTTGTTAATGTTTGATTTCTTGATGACAGTCATTCTTTCTAGAGTAAGATGAAATCTTAGTGTTGTCATTTGCATTTTTCTCATGAAAAAAGGATGTTAAACATGTTTTCATGCTTTTATTGTCCAGTTGTACTGCTTTTGAGGATTTTTATTCATTCAAATTGCTCATTTTTGACTCCTCACTGTTTCTATAATGTGGGCAGTCACAGAACACAATTCTCTTCTATTGCTTACATACTGTTATCTTTTGTGGTTTTTTTTTTTTTTTTGGTGTTTTTGGTTTTTCTCTGGTACCGGGAACTGAACTCACGACCTTGCGCTTGCCAGGCAGGCGCTTTGCCGCTGAGCTAAATCCCCAGCCCCCATACTGTTATCTTTTGATTTGAAGAACTGTTTAATTTTTTCCTTGATGTCTGCTGTGACACATTGATTTTAAACAGTGCATTATTTAGTCACTAGGTGTTTTCAAAATTTCTGAGGTTTCTTTGTGGCACTGATTTCTACTTTTATTGCAATATGTTCTGATAATATACATGGGATAATTTTGATTGTTTTATATTTATTTTAGTGACCCTATGCCTAGTAAATGAGAAGATTATATTCTGATATTATTAGGTAGAATAGATATCTATTAAGTCTATTTATTTGAAAGTGTAGATATACTTTGATATTTCTTAGCTGATATTTTGTCCAATTGGTCTATTTGTGAAAGTGGAGTGTTGAGGTCCTCCATTATGATCGTGCCTGTGTTTATCTGATTTTTTTTATGTCTACTAATGTTTATTTTATGAATGTGAGCAAGCCAATATTTGATAGATAGGCAGGATAGATATAGATATAGGTATAGGTATAGATATAGATATAGTATTCCTTATAGTTAAAGTGTTCCCTTAATCAATTTGTAGTGACTTTCTTTCCCTCTTCTGATCAGTTTTGGCTTGAAGTCTACTTTACCTGAAAAGAGATGCCACTCCTTCCTTTCAAGCTCCTGTTGCATGAAATACTGTTTTCTATTCTTTGGATTTTTTTAGCCTGTGAAATTGTTTTGTAATTAAATGTGCCTTTTGTATGCAGCAAACCATTGTTTTTATTCCAGTCTGCCAATCTGTTTCTTTCAACTGGGGAGTTGAGATTGTTCACATTACTGAGTAGTACTGACTTATACCTGTCATTGCTGATTCTTTTGTTTTTCCTTTGTTTAATTGCTCCCCCTATTTGATATCTTCGGCCATCAGACTTTTTGGCATTGTAGGCTTTATTATTTTTGTCTAGGATATTCCTGAGAATTATTTGGAATGCTGGGTTTGTGGTTATTCATTTTTAAAGGTGATCTTTCTGTAAAAGACCTTTATCTCTCTATCAATTTTGAAAGATAGTGGGTTAAAATTTCGTAGGTTTTGGGAGGTGGGCATGTTTGAAATACTTAACTACAAGCTCTCTTGACTTTTAAGGTTTGTGATGAAAAGTCTGTTGTAATCCTACTAGGTTAATCTTTATAAGTGATTTCTTGGTTTTCTCTGGAAGCTTTGATGATTTTGTCCTTGTTCTTGTACTTTGACTATGGTGTGTTGGGGAGAAATCATTTTGTGGTTGTGGCTATATCCCTTTCTTACTTGTAGGTTGCATTCTTTCTCCATATTTTGAAACACTTCTGCTATAATTTTTTTAAACAGATTTTTATGCCAGTCCTATTAGTCCTGGATTAGTTTTCTTTGTATCACCTGGTAGCTTTGGGATCCATTTCTCTTCTCCTGCTGCTGTTTTTAGGGTATTCCTGAGTTTATGGCCTTATGTATCATCCCTGTCTCCAGTTCTGATTCTGTCTCCTCAGTGGTCACTGCTGCTGCCCATACTTTTAATAGAATTTTCTATCTCCTGGTTTTCTGTCTAGTGCTGTTTCATGGACTCTAATCCTTTGCTAAATTGTTCATGATCTTTTTTATCGTTTTGGTTAACTCTATTCTTTATATTTTTTAAAGTTCACTGATCAGTTTGTTACTTCTTTTATTTCTTTAGCTATATCATCTTTACTCTTGCAGAGTTTGTTTCTTCTTTTATCATTTTTTATAATTTAATCTGTTTTTTGAGTTCCTCTCCATCATGGCCCCTTGGATCTGCTTTAGCACACTTGAGAGTTTTTGAAGGCATTTTGTTTTTGTGTGTGTATGTGTATGTGTGTGTGTGTGCATGTGTGTGCATGCACATGCCTGTGCATGTGTACACACACTTGAGAATTGAGGACCAGGGTAGAAAGAGCTTGTTGCTAATATGGAGATCTCTGTAGTGTCTGCTCTCTAGTGATATCATCTTGGATTTGTTTGCTTGTTTGTACATATCTTTATCTTTTACTTACACAGTTTAGCAGGACCAGACTGGGTCACTGTGTTATAAGGAGAGAATTCCTATGAGTTATTATAGCATCCACTAACTGATCCCACCATACAGTAATCATGTACATTAATATTTGTTTTAACAGTTTCACCCTTTTATCAATGCGCCTTTCACACTGTACTGTTCTGCTACTAACATTTAGACTGGGATGTAGAGGGGAGAGGAAAGGAGAAAGGTATTTCTGAGTCCGTCTGGCCTCTTCTTCACCAGGGTCCTGCTGCTCACAAACACCGCCTGCTCATGCTCAGTGCTCAGATTTGGGTACCAAATTGGTCCTGCCATTCCCAGATGTTGTCAGTGTGCAGCTGAACTGGTTCTCTCCTTGCTCGGATTCCAGTTCCAAAGAACCACTCCATCCCCAGATGCTGTTCGCTTGCACAGCTGCTGGGTTACTTTCCTTTCAACTTTTGAACTCTGGTTCCTAATCCAGTTGACATGCTTATTTCCAAGTCTTTAAGATCCTGCCCACATCCTGTCATACATTACATTCTAGCTTCCCATTTCCCTGAAGCCCTAATTTGCAAATACCTTACTCACTATGTTTCTCTTCTTGGTGGGGAGAATAGAGTGATTGGAAGCCTATTCTATCAGGGCCACTGAAATGGGTCTCTCTCAGGGAGCCTGATCTTTTCCCAACCTATATACTGGACCTGGAGCGTAAAAGGTGCTGTCATCCAGGATTGGTACAATTTCTCCTTATTACCACCCCCACAAAAAAAGAAAGAAAAACAAATCCAGATTTGTTCCAGTGAGTTTTTCTTTCTTTATCTTCCTGTATGTGGTATTCTTTGTAGCTCCTGTGTTAGTTTACCTGGTTTCATGTGGTACAAAATTTAGGGTCTCCCTCCCTTGGTCTTACCACCTGTCAGGCCATGAGGTTCTCCCTCAGAAACTTGGAAACTGAAAGTCTTGCTCCTTTTTCATGAGCAACTCTTGTAGAAAAAATTCTTTTGGAAAAGAGAAATTTTAGAAAAAATATTCAGATTATTCAATGAATGAACAAATTATTCTTAGGTATGTGACTTGACTTAACTTTACCTACAAAATCAGAAGTTGTCTTATTTTCATTCATTGATTCTGACAGAAAACATGGGCCTTGTAGGTCAGAAACAGTGGTTTTGTTTGCATTGGTTCCTTTTCTAATCTCCAGAGGGACAATGCTGTATCGCCCCAATGACTGACTTATGCAGTAGTTTTACATGTCAGCCTGGAAGTACTGAGGCTTTAGAATCCATTCTTCTCCCACAAGCAGTAAGAGAGCTTATTCTGTTTTCAAGATGTTATCTCATCCCTCAGGATTACTAGCTACAAACACAACCCTAAGAAATTATCTCCAATAACAACGTCCAGGGCATTACATTCTTGGCGTGGCCATCAAAAGCTGTAGGAGCCTCAAAGGTCCACAGAGGGACTGTGTCTTAGAACGTTCAGGAATCAGTAGCCTCTGACAATACATATATGTACAGAGAGAAAAATGAAGTAGTATTCCAAAGGATGTGGGAATTATATTCAGCATACAATAGCTTCTTTAAACTCTTATCCTTTCGGATATTCTCCCTGCTAACAGACATCTTCAACTGTGATTATTTGTTGCTGACCTACTGTTGGAGTGGTTGTTGCCCTGCTGGTGAAGTAAGAAGGGTAGTTGGATAGGTTATTTGGATAGGTTAGCCTGTCTCTCAATGGTAAGAACATAATGTAGCTTATAATCTGAACATTTTTGATCACACTCTACCTGCTTTTAGAAAGCTGAATAAAAAAGATGGCTTTGTAAGAAGCTACAGTTTTAATCACTTGGGAGCCACGTTTATATGGTTAATTACATTCAGAGTCCTTTATTCAGTATTCATTGAAAGTGGTATTTTGTGGTACTTTTGTTTTCTCACATTTTGTTCTAGATTCTTGAATGAGTACGTTTTCCTTAACATAGAACCGTTATGCACTGTGCTAGAAATTTATGTAGGTTAAGGGACATACCTTTTAGTTTAAAATACTCCTAATGTAAGTTAGTCTTATCGATTCATGCTTTTGTGATAATAAATAAGAGCAATATCTTGGCTGTGATTAGCTTTGGTGAGTAGGGGTCATATTGAAGAAAGAGAACTTTGTTCATGTAAATTAAGCATTCCTTTTCAACACTCGCCTGCCCCTCTTTCATAAACCATGACTTGCTCCCTTTTGGCATCTAAAAGAAGTGCTATGGAAGCCTATTTCAATCAAGGAAGTATCAGAAGCTCAGTGTTCAGCTTTTGGTTCTGCCACTTAGAGATTTTCAGACATTAACTTACTTAATCTCACTTAGTATCTGAGTCATAAAGCTTTTCTGGAATCCAATGAGATAGGAGTGTGAGAGTCTTCACTAAATTATAAAGCATTATACAAATATTTAATTACCAAGTATTATAAGTACTTGAGCTTTTCTGTATTAAAGAAGACAGACTGGACTGTATGTTTTCTCTCAATGGTAAGTGCATAATGTAGCTTCTGATAAAAAAATCTGAACATTTTTGATCATAGTCTACCTGCTTTTAGAAAGTTTAATAAAAAAGATGGCTTTGTAAGAAGCTCCAATTTTGGTCACTTGGAAGTCATGTTATGTAACTAGTTAAAATCAGAGTCCTTTATTCAGTAGTAAGTATAAAATGATAGGATCTAAAACTGTGCTTTTATTTTATTGTTATCTTCCATTATTAAAATACAAGTGATTCTATTTGCATATATGGGAGTAAACGGGTAAAGGAAATCATGTTTGTTTTTCTATGGTGAAGGATAGTTGGTAAAAAGAAGTTGGAAATGGGTGAAAAATGTGTGTATGTGCTTGTATCAGTCAAGTGTTAATCAAACTATTCTTCCCATTTGGCTTTCTGAAAATATTGTCTTTAACGTCTATGAAAAGGAAAAGGAAGCAATGAGTATATAACTAACTTATCCCTATTTTTAAGAGTAGTCCTTTTATTAATTGTTTTATTGACAGCAGCTTCCAAATAATCTTATTTTTTGAATCTGCTTGTTTTGTTACTACCTACTATATGTTTAGTTAGCTACTTTAATAGCTGGTTTGCAGTCATAGAAATTGCTAGAGATTCATAACATACTCAACATGTAAATGAATTTAAGGATCGTATAATATCGGACAATGAGGAAAGTAATGTTAATGGAATTTAAGCGTGTGCTTTAATCCCATGCATCTGAACAATGGTCCGAATTCTTAAGATCATTCCTTGTTTCTACATGTAGCAGTACTCATTAAGTATCATGTTTTATCTTAGATTTTTAAAAGTATTATAAGGCAGTGACTTTCTGTTTTCTTCCTAGGTGGTTATTACCAGTAAAAGTGGAGAGATCTTGTACCGTATTTCACCATGGGCGAAGTACGTGGTTCGTGAAAGTAGTAATGTGAATTATGATTGGATACACTGGGATCCTGATCACCCATACAAAGTGAGAACAATAAATTTTTAAATAAATACTCGTTCTAATCTAGGAATCCTAATCTTTACTTTTATAATTTTGTAGTGTTGTCCAATGTCTTTCTTCACCACTAGCTTAGTATTGTATGTACATCATAGTGCCCCTCTTATGCTCTGCATAGATCAAAGTGCATCATCTGTTGCTAACAGAATATAGAAATAATTAAAAAAAATTTTGCTTTATGTTTATTTGTTTTTGAGACAGGGTCTTGCTATGTAGATCAGGCTAGCCTTGAACTCACTGTATGGGCCTGGCAATCTCAAACTCACAGCAATCTTCCTGCCTAAGCCTCCTGAGTGCTGTGATTACACGTGTATGCTACCATGCCTGGCAGTTTTATTCTGTATTTGAAATTAGGGAAAAACACTAAATCTCAACATACTAATTGAAAAGAGATGCTGATTTGTTTTATAGACTGAATTTCAGTTTCAAAGACTCTTCAGTGGTGTAATATTTCTCATTGTCATAGTACTGAAGTAGGATCAGTTCTTAGAAACAGCTGATTGGGACGGCTCTCTCAGAAATGTATTAATGAGGAAAATTCTGTGACTTGTTGATAAAGACTTTACATTTGATAACTGTATGTGCATTTCTTGGCTCTTGTCTTTTCTTAAGGCTTTGGCTAAGAAAACTCCAGTTTTCTACTCAATGATAAGTCATGTGCCATTACATGATTTTTTTCTTCTTAAACTAGGTTTATTAACAAGCATCTAAGTAGTACTTATTTTTTTAGAAAAAGAAAACACTATATAGGGAATATAGTGAGTGCCCTTTTGTATTTGTAAATAGTCTTAAGTGTGAGTTTTTTCACCATTTTATATAACATGCTTATTCAATTAGCATCATATGTGAATTCACTGTTTAATTTTATATGTAATTTTATATTCTGTAGTTTAAGCATTCCAGACCAAAGAAGCCAAGAAGTCTGAGAATTTATGAATCTCATGTGGGAATTTCTTCCCATGAAGGAAAAATAGCTTCTTATAAACATTTTACATGCAATGTACTACCAAGAATCAAAGACCTTGGTAAGTAATAACTATGATTTTTATTCAGATAAAATTTTAATGAGTCTGTTCTCTTATTAGAAAAACTAATTACAAGTGTCTCTTTTTTGTGTTAAGAGATTAAATATGTAATAGAAATGCATTTTATTTCAGGCTTCTAGAATTGCCCTGTAATAGTGATAGCATAGAAAAGAAAAATAGAATAAGATAAAGTATAAGAATTCAAGATACTATTCCATTTTCAATTTTAAGTAATGTGAACTGTTGGCTTTCAAAGTTGTAGATAAATATATAAGCATAATTACTTTTCTACAGGAGATAACCTTTATTAATTGAAGTGGTCATTGATTATAGCTTGTTCATTTTAGTATTTTAGAGAAGGCAGTCTTATATTTTTAAGGGGCCTGGAACTCAGCTTGAGTTGGAATCATTGTATAAAGTCCCTGTCAGGATGACTTCTTTAACAAACATTTATGGAACATCATCTGTGTAAGACATGTTGCACAAGATTTTCATGTGTTGGATTGTAATGACATGGACTCTGTCTTCATGGGAGCACTCAATATAAAAAATAGTACATTACTCAATTATTGACTGAGGAGATGTTATGTCTTGTTTTTCTTATAAGTAATGCTTTTTAAAAATAATTTTACAGCATTATTAAAACCTGTTACGATGAATAGATAGGAAGATAAAGCACATTTAATTATACTACTTTTGCCAGAGAGTCCATTTTTTGACTAGGGGTAAGGTTTATAAGTCAGAATTAAATTTTCAGTAACATATACATCTTAATAATCTGTGATGCCAAAATTAAAATTCCAATAAATAAATAAATAAATAAAGATTTAACATTAGCTTGATTTAATATACACTATATTAAAATTTTTGTTTAGAAGATGTTCTTTCATATTACCAAATAATATATTATTTATAACCAGATTTTGTACATGTTCAGCAGTGCAGGGATTCTTTCATTATGTTTAAATGTCTAGCCCAGTACTTAGGACATGAAGGAATCCCAGATTTGTTAATGCTATAAAAATTAATTATTAATCCAGGTGTGGTGGTATACACTTTTAATTTGAGCATTCTGAGAGGCTGAAGCAGGGGAGTCGCAAGTTTGAGCACAGCCTGGGCAACTTAATGACTTAGTGAAACCCTGCCTCAAAGTAAAAAAGGGCAGGAGACATAGTTCAGTGAGAAGGCCCTTCATTTATTACCCAGCACTGAGAAAAAATTGTTCTTGATCATAAGACTATTTATGGTATAGTAGATAAATAAATTATAAACTCTAAATTTTGTTGTAAAATATAATAACTGGTTATATAATATGAACAAGATTTTATATCCATATTCTCATCAGTCTGGTAGAGCTAATTTGATTTTGTTACAATCAGTTTTCAGTACCTTATGAAATTATGATACAATGATATATTCTTTCTTAAATACATAAATCCATAATTCTGAATATGAATTTGTAATTTTTCTACTATTAATGAGGTACTAAATATGTGCATGAGAAACTACTGTATGAGAGTACAGTGAGATTAACTTGATACTCTGGAGGGTTTACAAGTATAGTTACATATTTTAAAGAATTGGTAATGAATACGAACTTAAATAAACCTCAAGAAAATTGAAAACCTTTTGTGAATTGTCCATTAAGAACATAATAATATTTTCTATATAGGTTACAGAAGTGTAACTTTCAAAGCAATCAAATTATATTTGAAAAATTATCCAAGTTGTACTTTACAGAATAAAAACTTAATTTTCTCAAATTTTTTAAAAGATTAAAAGTATTTTTCTCTTATTATACCCTTATAGTGAATGCTTGTAAATGTTATGGATTTTTAAATACAATAGCTACCTTTTTGCATCGCTTCAGTTAGTATTTGAGCAAAACATTTAAATCAAAGAAAAGTGCTGAGTGTATGTGTGTGTATGTGCATACACTATTAAAGTAATTTTGCAGGTCTAAAAATAGTGGAAAGTGGAAACATTAGTAGTGATTTATAAAAGTTGCTTTGTAGATAAAATTAATTGGGTGATATTTCTTATATTGTATGGTAAAAAATGAGTGAAATACAAAGAAAAAGACAAAATTAAAAATATATATCATACAATGTTACTTGTCTTCATCTTTCATAATGTTCACATGTTCAAGTACAACTGAATTTAACATATGCAGATTGCCATCTTTAATATTCTAAACTCAAATTAAGAACAGATATGCATATCATTTATAGCTTGTTAAGATGAAGACATTTCAACTAGCTAGTTGGAATCTAACAGTAAGTACCTAATTTTGTATTAGAAGGTCAAACAAGGAAATAATGTTCAGCAGTAGAACTTTTAAAGATAATCACAATTAATAGATCATAAAATTTATGTCTTTAGGATGCTTTTCTTTATTGCTTTTTTAAAAAACAATTATATCTTTGAATCTTTGCTTGACTTTTGCTTATGTAGGATACAACTGCATTCAATTGATGGCGATCATGGAGCATGCTTACTATGCCAGTTTTGGGTACCAAGTCACAAGCTTTTTTGCAGCTTCAAGGTAAAATGAAAATCTTATATTCATGTTCATGTAATGGAAGAATGATTTTTCACATTCTATACCATGATATTTTATAACCTATTTTTGAATTAACAGAAGTAACTGAGCTGTATATTTTCTTCTCCCAAAATCATGGACTTCCTTCCCATCTAGACTTATAGTTTGGCCCTTATTTAATATCATTTTTCTTGGAGTGACTTCTGATAAAGAATGTCTAGTTACCTGCTAAAATTGTGACACGTTTAGAGGCCCAATTCTTTAGTTGGAAAATGATGTCCTACAAAATTCTTTATTGAAAGAGCTCACATCCCTTTTTCGAAAGTTACTGACTCCTGTAGGAAGGTGAGTGAGAAGTTCCTTGGTAGGACTTCTCACTGTGTGAGGAAGGGCTGCACTCCTCAGGCTGGAATGTAAGGAATACAGCTCTCTGGATACAAAGACTGTAAGGGAATCTATAATGCTGAAGAGGTTTTACTTGGATGACCACACAATGTAACAAGTCCAACAATATCTCTGCCTCACCTAATGTACAGTATGGTGATATATAAATATTAATCCAGTAATCACATATATTATGAATTTTGCAGATAATAAAAGTAAAGAAGAAAATGGTGCTATAGTAGCATAGAATTAGGGATTTTATTAGTTTAGATTAAGTCTAGACTGATAACGTAAAGCATGAATAATAATAGTTGGAGGAATGGATGAATTGGGCTTAGGTAGGTGACATCTCAGCGAGACAATAATGGTCCATTTCTCTACTTTTCTTTATAATAGTTATACTTGAATATGATATCTGTATTTACTGTGCCTAAATTCTTCACTCCTTTCTTTTTTTTTTCTTTGACCATTTCTTCTTTTTTTCTTCAAGCTCAAATAAATAATCGAATGGTATAGTTCAAGGTCCTAGAAAAACAATCTAAACTCCTGTTCTTTCTTGAACTCATTCAAATGAGCTCTTTGCCAAAAGTGTTTTTACTAAGGGTACTTAGTAAAGAGTCAGGGTACTCTTTACTAAGGGTACTTGATGACTTTCACACTGTTAAGTGCAATGCCCTGTTCTTCACTTATTTGAGCTGTCAGCATCATTTGTCACATTTGCTTACTCTCACTTTCTTGGAAGTACTTTTTCCCTTGGCATCCAGCACATCACACCGCCATTGTTATATTTCCCTCTTCACTTGTTGCTTATTCTTTATTTCCTTTGGTCTTTCTGCTCATTCTTTTTTACTACTAAATATTATTCCTCCCATTGTTCAATCCTTGTTTCCTTTTGCTTCTGTACCTATTCTTATGGCCTTAATACATCCTTTCTGGCAATTTTCAAATTTTAAATGCCCAATCCTGGCCTATCTTGTGAACTTCAGATGGTGTCCACTGGCTTTTGAGATACCTAATATGTATCTCAAACTGAATGTGTCTGAAAGTAAATTCCTGTTCCAATCTTCCAGAAGTCTTCCCTCTACTATCTTCTCTAATTAAGTAAATATTGTTTCACATTCCAGTTCTTCCAGGCAAAATCTTGACATTAGCCTTTGCTATTCTATTTCGATGTCTTCCTGTTCTTCAGCTATTATGAAACCCAGCCATGTGCTACTTCAAAATATGTCTCAAACTTGATTGCTTACCCGGCTCCATTGTGACTAGCCGGGTCTAAATTGCATTCTCTTTCACCTGGAATGTTTCAGTAGCTCTTTAATTGTTCAGTCTGTTTTTATCTTGTACTTCTTCCTTCACTGACTTTTCCTAATTTACATGGCCCTTTCCTGCAGCTTCGCAGGAGTAATCATTTCAAAGTGAATATCAGATCATATCACTGTCTTGCTCAGGATGATAGCCAAGGGCTTACACTGGCTCTTAAGGCCCCATTTATCTGCATCTTGGCTGACTCTTTGGCACAACTCTTTCTCTCTTGACCATTCCCCTTAAACTATACTAGCTTATTTGTTTTTCTTTAAATTGGCTTAGCTCAGGCCAGGTGTGGTGGCACACGCCTATAATCCCAGCACTCGGGAGGCAGAGGCAGGAGGATTGTTGTGAGTTTGAGGCCAGTCTGGGCTACACAGTGAGCTCAAGGCCTACCTGGGGTACATAACGAGACTCTGTCTCGAAACATAAATGAATAAATAAACAAATAAGTGGGATGAGCTCATTCCTGACCCTTTGCCTGTGTACCTACTAATACTATTCCATGTTCTCCATACCCTTTTCTTTCTAGATCTATACCTTTCTCCTTTCTTGTTCAAATATTACCTCTTACATGCAGCTTCCATGGAAGACTCTTTAAAAATAAAAACCTGCCATTTCCACCAGCAGCCTTTCTTCATTTGTCTTTTGAACAATTACTCCTGTGTGGCATTCCATGTATTTTTCTTGTCTCTTTACTAGGGTGTACAGTTACAAGGACGGTGATTTCACTGAAGTATGTATAAAGCATAGAAAATGTTATGGCACATAATAAATAACTCAAGTATTTGGTGAAAAACACAGAATGAATGAATGAATGAATGAATGAATGGAACTTTAAGGCTGTTTATATAGTGAATATATGTTTTACTGAATGGAAAAAGGCTATGTCTGTGGGATAAAGAGCAGAAGGGCCAGACTATCATAAGATAATCTAATATTATCAGAAGGAGCCAGAGTAAGGAGGATACTGAGCCATATTAAGGAATGGTTTTTCATTTTAGGTCAGTAGGAGCACAGTAGGATTTTTAGTAAAGGATAATATGATCGTAGTTACAGTTTAAAAAGATGGCTTTTGTTGGTTAGTGGAATGGACCATGATTTACATCTTACTAAGCTTTGTACTACCGTGTCACTAGAAAGCAGATTGTTCTAGTCCTTGTCCTCAAGCAGAGGAAGAGGGAGTGTAACAATAACAAAGACAATTGTTTACTTAAAGAGCAAAGTTGATGTTACAGAAAGTTGCAGTATTTCTAGACATTTCATAGATTAAGAAGGCTTTCTTCCAGAGGCAATTTTTGTTTTTTATTGCATGTGGATTAGGACACTGCTTTTAACACAGATACATGTGCCTATGAACTACTCAAGTTTTCAACTTGGATTGTGACAGACATGGCACATTCTCTTAGCCCACTGGTAAGTGAGCACATTCCAGTGGGATGGCCTTGCTGAAGGTGTTATTGCATTGAAGGAAATACTCTCAGAGCTCCTAACTCCAGTGCAACTATACAGCCTCAGAGAGGTAGCCAGACATGTGAGTGTGAAAGACTATGACTGGCCAGGCTTAGAGATGGAAACCAGAATCTGCAAGGATAGAGAAGTAAGAGCATTACTGTTTTACATGCTCAAAGTATGAATTTTGTTTAGGATATTAAAAGGCCATACTTCATAGCCTAATTTATTATTTTCATCTAATACTTTTAAATTTGTTTAATAACAAATACCAGGCACTTTTAAGTTGTATGTAAGTATCAGATAGTGCACTTGCATATTTAAAATGTAGTAATATACTGAATAAAATGATGTACCATTGGCTATTTGCCTTAATTATAATGTAATGTTTTTGTTGTATTCTTTACCTTTAGTCGCTATGGAACTCCAGAAGAGCTAAAAGAACTTGTTGACACAGCTCATTCGATGGGTATCATAGTTCTCTTAGATGTGGTGCATAGTCATGCTTCCAAAAATGCAGAAGATGGATTGAATATGTTTGATGGGACCGATTCCTGTTACTTTCATTCTGGACCTAGAGGGACTCATAAGCTTTGGGACAGTAAATTGTTTGCCTACTCCAGGTTGGTACATCTAATATGGAAAAGTGGTTTTTTTTGTTTGTTTAAAATGAAGTTCAAGGAATTCACTAAATTTAGTTCAAAGTTCACTTAGGTATGTGCTCTCTGTCACTGAATATTTTTAATTTTATTTAAAAAATTATATGATTTTTACCTTCGTATAACACAGCTATTCATAGCACATTACCTTATATTTTAGTTTTACCTACCTCATGCATTTAAATATACTGGTTTATTGCCATTAAAATTTTAAATGCTAAGCCTGATGTTTGTACCTGCTTGTATGTAATCTAAGCATGCTGGGAGGCTGAGGTGGAGGAAGATCTCTAGTTGGAGCTTAGGTGGGTAACTTGGCTACTTAGTGAGACTTCATCATAAAATAAAGAGTAAGAAAGGCTTGGAAATATAGCTCAGTGTGAAGGCCCTGGTTTCAATCTGTAGTACTACTAAAATAAAATAAGAATTATTTTTAATATCTAAAAGATTACCAGCTTGATATAACCATAGCAAATCTCCTTTTAATAAAAAAAATACACCTTGTTTTAAGTAGACCATTTTTCAAAATAATGTTTCTTATTTGAATATCTTAAGTACATTGTCATAGTTTTAATTATTGTTAAAATTTTTAGTTTATGACCATAATAACAGCTAACATTTCTAAGTACATACTCTGTTAAGACAAAGTAAAGTAAGGGTTAGTGCTGAACCAGATTAAAAGCATACTAACTTCTTTCACCATTAGAAGAGTGTTTTGAATAGCATAAAATAATAAAAATTACAAAGAAAACTAAGGATATTTTTCAACTAGTATTATTTCTCATAAGTAAAAATATAATGAAAATATATTGTTCACATTAAAACTAGCAAAGTACTTTGTAATATACAGATTGAACAACATCACTAATCTGAAAATCTGAAATCTGAAAGCTCCACAGCCTGAAATTCTTTTTCTCATCCAGTGGCCTATGGTGGGCCACAATCAGGATGCCTGTGTGCTAAAAACATATATAAAATCCCCTTTAGGCTATATGTATAAAGATGAAACATAAATTAATTTTAATTTTGTCTAGACTTGAGTCTCATCCTTAAGGATTCTCATTTTGTGTGTGCAAATATTCAGCACCCCCCAAAAAATTGGAGATCCAAGACACACATTTGGTCCTACGTATTTCAGACAAGGGCTCCTTAACCTGTAAAAAAATTAGTTAAATTTTTGTAATAAATATTCTTGAAAAAATTTAATGAATTTTCTTTTGAATATTGCAAACGTGCTTAACCTAGCTGATATAAAAAATGCTTTAGCAAATATTTTTATAAAATGAAGGATTCTCATTTTTCAACAGAAATTTGATGACTCTTACTCAGAAGAAATTGTTTTGCTACACTCTTTTCTCAGTATCATACATTATTTTATATTTCATTACCATATAGGAATCACTCATGTCAGGTATGCTGCATAATATAGGAGAAAAGACACAAGACGGTGGCAGGGTTCCAGCCCAGCTTCACTGTGATACAAATCATCTTAATTTTCAGGTTTTTTTATTATAAGAGGAGACAGAGTTTTGGGCCTAACACAGTTCTCTCTCTGAAGTTATTTTTATTTCTGCCACCTTTTTGAACATTGCTTTTTATGCTATAGATTTATAGTACATGAAAAGGACTGAGCCTGTGCTAATTATTTGATTATTGAATAAATTTTATGAAAGTAGATTATGCACAGGAAATACAATTAGTTGAAATCTCTGGTTCATTTTTGGATAAATTAGGATTGATTATTCTGTGAAACTAAACCTTGTGAAAGACATTTTAAATTGTAGTTTTTATGTTCTAAAATAAATCTGTAGAACTGTACCTTAAGAAGAAATACATTAGATGGACAGTATTTTGTTATAAAATAAATCTTGATTTTATTAACATATTTACTATACTACATTTTTATATATCATAAGCCTTCAAAGTATATTTAAACTTACCCAGTTTTCTAAGGAAACTATTTCAAGAATATTTCTGTTAAAGAAGTTGAGACAAATGTAAGTATTGTTTAATACTTAATTTTGTCTGTGTTGAATTAACCAGGGATGGTTCTCAGGTATACTTTTTGGTATATAGTATACATTAAAGTTTAGTTTATCATTATTATTTTTATAAATATTTAAAAGTATTTATTATATCATTGGCTTATTCCTCTGTAAATGGAGTTATATTAGATGTTACTTCTTTTATTTGATATGTTGTTTTATCAGACTAGTGTCTGTATCTTACCGTTTTGGTAGAGTCAGTAGTTTCTGTATAGGTGTACTCTATGATTAAATAATACATAAAATATGACAGGGCCAGTGTATATAACCCAATTAAAAAGAAGCAATTCTTTAGTGATTAGGTTTTTCAATATATGAAATACTTTAGGTCCTGGAACACTTTCAGTTCTTGTCTCAGTACTTACATATATAATTTATTTTAAAAGTTATTGATATAATTTGTATTAGCCTGATATTTTTATTTACATGTACCTTCTTATTACATGTACCATGTATAATTTAATTAAATCCATTTTTATAATTGTCTTGGTTATTTTTTTCTCATTGCTGAGACAAAATACCCAATGCCTGAAATTAAGGAAAGCAGTTTTATTTAGCTTACAGTAATCTCCATGCCCTTCCCTTCCACAGGCTCAGGATGTGTACAAAGTAAGCACCCTGGCTCCCTCCTGAGTCACTTAGCTGCTCCCTGCTTAGTCACTCTAGACTCCTCAAGTTGACACAGTGTATCAACCATAACAATAATCTTAGCAATAATGATTAAAAACCTACTCTGTTCTTTGGTTTCTTCATTGCTGTTTAACAGACCAGCCCAGAATTTAGTGACTTAAGGATCTCAAGGAAGGTTTTATGCGTTGATCACGTGACTGACAGTTGGTGAGCTCAGCTAGGATCTCAAGGAAGGCTTTATGCTGCAGGGCCTCAGTGTCTTTGTAGCCCACTCTATATATCTTGGATTTTCTTACAACAATTAGAATCCAAAACACATAACTTACAGAATAGGATTTCATATGATCTGGGTCTAGAAACTGACATAGTTGTTATTTCAGCTATAAACTGTGGGTCAGACAAATCATAAATTCAAGGGACAGAGGACATAGATCCCTCTTTTCAGTGAGGGGAGTACTCAGGAATTTGAAAATGATGTTTTAAAATCTACATACCTAGCAAAATTTGATCACCTATCTTAAGCAGTTGCCAATTCACAGATCAAAAGTCATATTTAAATACCTATCCATGTGGAAAGATTATTTACTTGAACCATATTTTTATTGTGTAAAGGGTTATATCTGCAAGACATAATTTTTAAAAACTACACTGCACTTCATTTAGAGTATAAAATGCACACACATACACATTAAAGTTACTATTCGTATAAATACTGTAACATACTTTTATTTAACCGTGTGTGGGTACATTTAATGAGTATTGCATATAGATACATAAAAAATATGTGCATATAGATACCTTAAAAATATGTCCATATAGATACATAAAAAAGTAACCCTTCAGATTCCCCATCTCCTTGTGATAGCTACTTTACCTGGAATTTTGAGTTGGTGCCTTATGTTGATGAAATAAGAAATTACAATTAATATTACATATTTTAACCACAAATTCTTTCCCACTCTTTACCTCTCATAGGTTGATTAATATTGTAATCACTTTGGAAAATACACATGAAATTGTACCTGCTTTCCTTAAGTCCTAAGCCTTTTTGAAAACTTTTCTGATAAAGTTTTGAAGTTATTATATGTACTGTTTGAAAAAAAATGATCTTATGTGGAATCACTTCTATAGGGATATGTTACTCTTCTTTTTTTTTTTGCTCATTTTCATTCTGTCTATAAGTCACAACTTGTCACCATTTATAATCTTTGATTCAAGTGCCATCATCAAAGTTATCAGAATTAAATCTCTCACTCTGAAAAGTGCTAGGGATCCTGACTGTGCTGTTTCATTACCTGCTATGAATAAATTTCCAATCAGGAGCTGCCCATGTTTTAATTTTCTGTCTACTCGGCTGAACTGCCTTCTAGCTCTGCTAAATTACTAATGACAGCTCATATCAGAGATTGGGTTGTCCTTTTTTCAGTTGGTAAAGAGAACTTTGACAAATCTGTCACCCACAAGTTTTAGAAATTTCTAGCGTGAGAAATAATGGATAGAACTTCATGGCCTCAATTTTCAGTTCTGTTTGCATATTCTTCCACAGTATATACATGCACTTGAAACAATAAAAGAAGTGGAGAGCTTATTTGTTGGGCTCTAATCCCAACAAATAACTGATGTGCTTTAATCCTTACTAAGTGTTCAAATGAGTATATTTGTTAGATATTCCATCCAAAGATAAGATACTGAATTTCAAACTATATAGCACCATAAAGCAAATAGCACATTCTTCCCATTAATCTTCTGCTTGGGTACACAATTAGTATAGTCATATTCCACCACTATAGGTTTATAATATGACAGCATAGGCTAAAAGATAAACAAATCTTAAGTTATTAGAGTACTTTTCAGAAGTGAAAGTGAATCCAAGTTCCCTTTTTAGGGTTATAAGCACATGGAATAAAGTACCTCTGAGTATAGATACTATAACATTTAGGTCTAAAAAGATAATAAGGACTTTTCCACAAGTTAGAATATAGAGGAAATCTATTTGAGCCTTCCTTGCTCAGAATGGATTTTTGGATCTTAACTAGTTTGTCTATGATATTTCATTAGTTGGTTTTTCTTTTTTAATTTGGTACTATAGTGAATTACATTGACTGATTTTAAATGTTAAATCAATCTTGCACTCCTGAGATAAGCCCTCATAAATATAGATCAAGTATTCTAGGCAAAATTTTATCATGTTTATATATGCTGTTATATCATGACTCAATTTTTGAAATGATGAATTTTAAGGATTATTATACACTAATATATTAACGAATGGGTGTATGGCAGCATTATGATATGCAATATATTTAAAAAGTAATCATTAAGGACATGAATGGATGAAAATTATCTGTGAGAAGACTTTAAAGTCATACTTTGTATTTTTGCTATTTGGTAAAATAATTGTTTCTATACAGATTGAATATTGTTCATCAAAATGTTTTGGGCCAGAGTGTTTTGGAATTTGAACTTTTTTGTGGATTTGGGGATGTTCATTTATGCATAATGAGGTATCTTGGAATTGGGACCCGGTTATAAACATGAAATTCATTCATGTTATGTGCTACATGTTTATAGCCTGAACGTAACTTTATACTATAGTTTTGGTGTGCTTGAATCTCATCTGCAGTCAGTCCAGTGAGGTCAGATGTGGAATTTTCTGTGGCAACATGTGAACAGGCAAACAGGTTCAGATGTTGAAGCATTTCAGAAATTTGGATTTTCAGGTTAGGGATACTTAACATGTAGCAAAAATTGCCAAAACAACAAGAAGAAAATGGAATAGAATAGATATATGAATACTTTTGAACAACTTACTATTATCCTATAGAGACGCACATATACTAGGATATATTATTACATAAATTATTTAGGAAACAGCATATGTGTTGATGAGAAATACTGAAAAAAGAAGACTTAAAACTTTGCTTTCTTCAGGATGGAGTTGATATTTAAATTAAATTGAAATAACTGTTTTTAAGAAAATTCTGTTCTGGATAAATAATTTTGAGGAAAGCATCCAGAATATGATACCCATCATTATGCCTTTATTACCAGAAAGGTTTCAGTATAAAAGTTCTTTTATTTATGCACACAGAAAATGTTTGGATTTTTACTTTTGCCAAACTTCTATAATTGTTCCAGTTGCATACATCCTTAAGCCCATTGGTTATAAATATGAATGCATCATCTTTTGATTAGGTGGCAAATCACCTAATTAACCTCAGAGAAAATGAAGGTACACATAATTGAAAATGGAGATTGAACTTCACAGTACATGGTAGATAGTGAGTGAAGTTTTAAAAAAGTTTTGTAAGTTGTAATAATAGCCATTAATCCACTCTTTTTATTTACATCTGTTCATTTCAGTGAGCTATCTATTGGAGCAAGGACAAGCATTAAAAATCACATTTCAGAGTGGTCTTAACTGTATTCAGATCTTGATCATTTTATCTTTATTTTAAAATTACTATTTTTAAATAAGTTCAGTGTACTGTGAAGTAAAGTGGTCAGTGAGTTATTTAGTTCATATATATATATATATGAATATGCTATTCTTCTGATAGTGTATACAACCAAAAGGTTTAAGATCACTCAATTAGATCATTGTTTAAGTAAGTAAGTTCATTAATAAATGTGTTAATTTGCTTATTTAACAAAAATATTCAGCTTTTCCCACTTGTACATCTTTAAGAAGTTGATATTTTCTGTGTAGAATGTAATTCTCAAATAAAGTATTTTTCTTTTAATACTTTTGGATATATTTCAGAACATGTGACATTTTCTTTACATTGAAGTAATGCTGTATAATTTTATTATATAAATACCTATCCCATCAGCTTTATAGAAAGTAAATTACAGATGATTACAACACAATTTTTGTACATAGTTTTAGTAAACTGCTTGCTACTCCAACGTGAAGTCAAACAATAATTTAAAAGAAGAATTTATTGCTTGTTATTCACTAAGAACTTTGTAGTCACAGCAAGTTTATTAATTATATATGAGGTAATTGGGTGTCCTATAAAAAGTCTTATGATTTCTTTCATAGTATTTTTCTTTTCCTTTTAGTAGTTCTTTTTTGTTTAAATGAGAATTTTATTTCAACTTTATTAAGGAAAAAAACAGTTAAATCCACTATTTCAAAGAAAGTCAAGCTCGTCTCAAAATTCAGACGCATTAATTCTTTTTTGTAAAAAAGATTAAGAAAGTTGGCATATCAATTTAATCTGCCTGGAATTGAGTTTGAATAGTAGAAATATAACTACTCTTATAGGCTTTATGAGATTATTCAGCCTAGCAGAAAGGTTTCTATTGATGCAGAGCACAGCGGAGGAGTAAGGATTTACTGTCTTTGTATAAACTTTGTTCCTGGTATTATCTGCCTCATTTATTCCTCGCAAGCCTAGAATTTAGGCACACAGGGATATCATGAAAGCATCCTGAGTATTTAGGTCTTTCTCACCTATAGCATTCACCACCCCAAATCCACACTCACCTAAAAGTAGGACAGTTTATCTTACTTTTGAAAATGCTGCTCATTGCCCTAAAAATACCTTTAGCTTAAGGGAATGGCACATGCTTGTGGATGTGGTCTTAAGGTCTCTATTCCAGTGATTACCTGTTTAAGTTGGGGAATTACATGGAGTCTATAATAATGATATTTAGCTTTGTTTATGATCTTTTAAACAAGCAGGTAAAAAGTGGGAAAAATCAATGTTTCTGTTTTTATCTGTGTGTAACAAAACATCTTGTTTAAGCATACCTGTTTTCTAGAGTATGGACTAGCAGTTTTGAAGGTATGAGAAATATTTCATGGTTTACTAGCTGAATGATTTCCTCAGTGTTATGCTGGTGGTAAATAAGCCATGTTATATTGAGCTACTTGTTTTCAGAAAATATAGATATCTCATAAATTTGAAAGGGCTCATAGTTTTAAGTAGTATAAAATGTATTCATGTTGAGGACTTTTCTCCATAATTTTAGATTAGTGATCAGCTCTGTTTTTCTTTAATTCCTCAGTTTACCATCCACATTGATAATATTGAGGATCCTTCTTTAATTGTACGTTGGTCTTCAGTCCTCCTCTGTTCTCTCACCATATATGTAAGAGAAGTTACTAGCCTCAGAATTTATTTATTTCCTCAAAATACCCCTCCAAGTTTAGACCTTTGCCTCGAAACCTTTCAGAATTCTGTGTACTGAAAGCATCAGTAAAATTTGGAGCAGTTGTAGCTGACATTTTCTTATAGTGCTTTAAGAAACAGAGCAGTGTACTAAACAACACTTCTCAAACTGACGTTCGGCTCTTAGCATCGTGCTAAGGTAAGCAAGGGTGGCTGACTGGCTGTCCAAGGGGGTTCACCTAGTTCTTTGTCAACTGTTAATAACCATGGTGATTACAGTCATCACCTTTCTTAAGCAACCTTCAATTTAAGGCATGGAGGCTGCACTTCAGTGACCATGTGATAGAAAATTACTCTTTCAGTCCTTTACCATTGCCTATTACACCCCCCTTCATAATTTTCCTCCACTGCAGTTAACACTATATGACATTCTAAATGTTTACTTGGTTATTTGTCAGTTTTAATGATATTCTTGTTATTTGTATATTAAACGTGAAAGGAAAGTAGTTTCTTGTTAAATACCTTTTTTAAAAATAGAGCTTCTCTCCCTCCCTCTCCCTATTTTTCTCTATTTCTGTTTCTCTTTTATAAAATTTTAACCATCATGTTTGACAGGGAGGTGACACTACAAAATGATTTGGTCGGATCATTTTTATTTACAACTGAATTCAGTGGAGAAAGGTAGATAAGGCACTTCCAAGTAAAATAATAATAACAATGGGACAATATAGACTATAAGGAGTTAAGATATTAAAGATCTAGCATAAAGTAGGTTTTTTTTATCACTCAGAGTGAGCCAAGTGGCGAACATGTGAAACTGTTTTTCACATATAAAGAGCTCCTACTGATAATATTTATATGCCACAGGCCTGTGTTTCAAACTGCATAAAGCAGCATAGCTGAAACTGGGGCGCACCACAGGACAGAATACTGTGGAAATTCGGAGTTCTCTTTCTAGATTTCTATGAAAGGATGCAAGCAGGATCCGCAAAGGAGGAAGGTCAGTAGGGGATGCAAGGCCAGGTGGTGCTCATGTGCAACTTGGAGCCAGTGGGCCCTGTCTGAGATGTGCGCCCCCTACGAGCTCCTGCCACTTATTTCTGTATGAGAATGTGAACCCACTTAGTTAAAAGAAATCTGAAACCTACATTCTGCATACAATCTCCCCACTTTTAAACGATATTCTTGAAGCCACCGTGCAGTCGGAAGGAATTTGACTCTGTGATGTATGTAATCCCAATGCCACTAGGGCTTTTTCTGGGCTCCAGCATGTGCCTTAGTTTGTAAGAGTGTCAAATTCTACAGATTTCCAAATACATTGGGTAGCAAGCCAATAGAAAAAGCACAATACTTTTATAGCTTAAATGTATCAGAACCCAATTTCTTTTGTATTAATGAGAATTTTATAAACCTGCACTAATAATATATCACATAGTATTCATCTAACGTATTTTTTTACAAAATTGAGTGAAGAAATAACTTTTCTTTTAAATCAGGCTCAAGAGAACAAACTGTATTCAATGAGGAAATCTATATTCTTAAAATTTGGTAACCATTTCTTCGTTTATTACCTTGCAAATAGATTGTAAGTTTTTAAAAGATTACAAATCTACGTGCTGACCTCATAGCCACAACAGAGAATGGGTTTCCTCAACCTGGGATTGAATACTAGTTCAGTGCTTATTTCTGTACTGTGTTAACAATGCAGTGCTAGGTTAGTTAATTTCTCTAAGTTGGATTTTCCGCTGTGTACAATATGATCATACTTATGTACTTCACATTCTTGTGAAGAGTCATTGGTACACTTATTCCAGCATCTAACTTACACTTGTGGTAATTGTCATAGTGACCATGATTACAGTATCATTTGATGGGGAGATTTATTAGTCAGATTTGTCCTCTGAAACCTAATTGGGAGGCAGAAAAACAAGTAACAACATTTCTTTTCATCAGCCAAAACATATGCCGTAATGGCTATGGATCTTTGTTCATTGTAGTCTTATACTACTTTTTAAAAGCTTGTCAAGCTGTTTCAGTAGAAGCACAAAATTAGAAACAGTTGTTGAAATGACCCATCATGAGCAACATCAAATGATATGGAGAAGTCACCCCTGAGAGCAATGGTAGGGAGAGAAATTCCTATCAAGGTCAGAAACCAGAACTGAAAGCGCAGCACTGGGAGGCCGCTTAGGTGCAGCAGCAAACAGTTCTGCGTGCTCTAATTGTCCCTCCGGGCATCATTAGATTGCAGTGTAGTATGATAATTGATCATAATGAACCCGAGTCATTAAAAAAACTTCAGGTTGTGTTCAAAATTTATATTGAAGATGCAGAAAAAAATATAATGTGATCTCAAAGTATTTCTGGTAAAAATGTTAAATTTTTAAATGTCATGTTAATGATTTAAAATTACCCGTCATTTATTTTTCCTCAAGCACTAGCTCTTGCATACTGCAGGCAAGTACTCTACCCTGCAGTGTATCCCAACCCTGTCATTTGCTTTAGGATGGGTTCCTGTGAAGATTCTATTCATGTGGACCTCTTTGTTCCTCTTAATATAGAATGAGTGAGGCATCCCTGTGCTTACTATTCTTATTATTGTTATGTTTGAATGTAAGGTGCCAAAATCATTGTGTTAATTAGTCATTCA
This sequence comes from Chinchilla lanigera, assembly GCF_000276665.1. Classification (NCBI taxonomy): domain Eukaryota; kingdom Metazoa; phylum Chordata; class Mammalia; order Rodentia; family Chinchillidae; genus Chinchilla; species Chinchilla lanigera. The sequence goes on from NW_004955407.1 coordinate 10,831,437, forward strand.
ATTAATTACTCTGCTTTTTTATATCTTAAGTAAGAAATATACATTTGTTAGATCTGTGCTTTGTGACACTGTTGGTGGGACAGAGAAAACGGGTTTTGTGTTGTTTGTCTGTTTATTTTTCATTTTTTGTATTTCCTGAAACATTTACTCTGAATCATAGTTTTCAGATTCCCCAATAGTGAAAGGAGGCAACACTTTCTTTCCTCCCTCCCTCCCTCCTTCTCTCTCTCCCTTTCCTCCTTCCTTCCTTCCCTTTACTCCTTCCCTTCCTTCCTTCCTTCCTTCCTTCCTTCCTCCCCAACTCTTTTCCTATGGATAAACTATTTCTTTATTACCTTAACTTAGGCAAGAAAGGTCTGTGTGGTTCTCACAGTCTTCTTTCTGTTCCAAGTGACCTCTTTTTTTTTTTTTTTTTGGTTTTTCTGTGGTACCGGGAACCGAACTCACGACTTTGCGCTTGCCAGGCAGGCACTTTGCCGCTGAGCTAAATCCCCAGCCCCTGCAAGTGACCTCTTATATGGCAGTGGTGATGAGAAGAGAAACCCTTTCTGTATGCGAGTGATGCATTTTCTTATTCTAGTACAGCATTCACCCCTAAGGTTTGTTCTTATTTCACGAAGTGTTATTATTAACAGCTGCCTTATAATTAGCCACCAAAGTTTCCATAGAACTTCTAACTTGTCCTTCTCCTTCTCCTCTTCATCTACTAGTTTGTTCAGTCGGATTTGAAATATTACCAGAAGTAGTCCCACTCTCTACCCGCTTTCAGACCTTTCCAGAAGTAATCTTTTCATGAAACGAATCCAGGGAGCTCCGTGAAAATACACAGTGAACTGAGACCAGGGGGCGAATGCAGCTGGCGCTGTCTGACTGCAGTGGGGCTGAGCAGTGCCCAGTGCTGCCGTCTGTGCGGGCTGCGGGTACAGGAGACGGCTCTGCTGCTAGCAGTGGGTCAGTGTGAGAATTACAGATGAGGCGCACATAGAGTAAGTGTGCAAAGGAGAGACCCAGTGGTCCTGCTGTGGCAGTTAGAGCAAAACAAATGCAATCCAAGCAACATAAGAAATTCAAGTTACCTTAGTAAGCACATTAAAAACGAAAAGAAACAAGTCAAATAAATATTAATGTATTTTACTTACCTGTATATTTCCAGTGTATTATTTTAACATGCAATCAATGGAAAAATAATATAAAATCTATATAGAGGTACTTTATATTTTTTAATAATAAGATTTTGAAGTCAAGCATATGTTTTACACATGTGGCACATCTCAATTCAGATGTTAAATTTTCATCATAAATACATGACATACATCTAAACCTCATAAATTGAAAGTAGGAAAACTAGGTTCAGACAGACACTCGAGTCGTTCCAAACATTATGGAAGGAGTGTCAGTTTTTAAAAATTTAAATATTCATCAATATAAAATAAAATTAGAGCCAGGCTTGGTGGTGCACACCTGTAATCCCAGCACTCAGGAGGCTGAGGCAGGAGGATAACTATGAGTTCGAGGCCCACCTGGGCTACAAAGTGAATTCCGGGCCAGCCTAAACTGCATAGTGAAAGCCTGTCTCAAAAAGGCAAAAAAAAAAAAGTACAATTAGAAACCCATTTGTGGGGAGCCACTGAGACTGCTTCAAAGCTCAGGGGTGTCTAAGGGCACCTGAGGACGTGACCCTGTGTGTACAGCACAGGGGATACAGTTACGTAACCATGACTCAGCGCAGGTGAAGATGTAGCACTGGTTACCACTGTGTGAGAATGTGAACGTCAGATAACGCGTGTAAGAATTATACAGTAAACACACAGGCGGCTCTTGGTGTTCTCGCTGTTCTGCTCTGCCCTGCTCCATGCTGCCGGCTGTTGCTGTCCTCTTGCACACGTGCATTCTTTAACCTTGGGACCTCACCTGTGAAGACCTCCCTTGGGCCCCCTGCATGGGCTGACACCAGTTCTGTAGTCATCCTAGCCTGCTTTCAGGAGCTCAGAGGCCCCATGTGGTATATATTGTGTGAGGCATTGACACAGGTATGGCTCTTGCTATTATGACTTTATAATTCATTAGATTGGAAACACCTGTTTCAAATATACAATTTGTTGTTTAAAATGCCATTTTATCATTCAGTAAATTCAGCAGCAATAAGCTCAAAAGTAAAGGTGGATTTTATGAAAAGTACTAAATTTCTGTTTCCTAAGAAATCGATGACAAACATGCAACCTAAAAAAACATCGACTGCCATTTATTACCAATGACCTTAGAACTGTGTTAAACAACTATCAATGTAATAGGGGCCTCAATTTTACAGTCAATAAGCTCATATAAATTTAATTATTTTGCACCTTTTTTCACTCACAAATGACCCAGACATAAGTGACTTCAAATGAATGATTCATTCATCCTAGGATAAAGATGAAATAAATAATTTACAGCGTGCTGTGTTGCAAATAATGTAAATGCAGTTCTTTTTCCCTCACATTTTAAAGGGTAAGTTGTTTGTTTAAATCATGGTTAGCATAGATAGATTATGAAATAGACATTCCAATAAAAAGAAGCTTTTTTCATTAATTTGAAAATATCAATTAAATTTTATAAATATAAAAAATAAAATAATATATTTTAACACTAATGGAGACATATGATGGAGACATATGATGATATTTTGCCTAACTTTGGTTAATGTTTCTACTTTCTGTCATACTTCCTTGTATTTGATAATACAAATTTATTTTCCAATTTTCCAGCGCTCGGATTCAACAAGGTCCCATTTTGAGTCTTAGTTTTTTCTCTCTCCTCTTTTCCTGAGTTCAGTCTCCCATGACCATGGCATTCATTCTTTCAGCAATTAAGTACATACCTTCTTTGCTGTGGGGACTGTGCTAGACCTCACCTTGAAGAAGAGAAAGATAAAGCTCCCTATTTTCAGAGAATTAAGGATCTAATCAGTTTGATGCCTAACATGTAGGCCAGTGATGGCGAACCTTTTAGAGCTTCTAATGATAACAAACAGCCTGCTGCAGCACATGTGTCAGAGGTTGGTCACCACTGACCTATGCTAATGCAGCACAGGATGATATATTGACAGATCATGAATAGGTTCTCTGAGTTTGAACCAAGTAGAATTGTTAAGGAGCCTTTCTGGAAAAATGGCCTCTACCTATTCCAAACTTGAGGTAGGCAAGTGAACATGTGTCCTTTTTGGCTCCTAGATTTACACTGTTTTAGTTCTGAATTATTTCTCAAATTCAGATTCTATGTTCTAGTCCTACCCTGTGTTAAATGTGATGTTAACAGTTTCCACTTCCTGCTTTCTCACATGTTCATACATATTTTATTGTACCACTTCCTGGGTTACATTATGGTTTAGTTTGCTTTTCTCATGTACACCAAGCAAGCATATAAACTTCAGCAGGCTCCATACTTTATTTGTCTTATTATCCAGTTTATCACTCAGGACTGGAACAGTGCTTGGCTCATTTAAACAGTTTTGTTGAAAGAATAAATAAATGAATACATTTATATTTTCTAATTCTTCTGAGTTACAATACAGTTCTTAGACCTAGTTTAACCCTATTGCTTAGGAAATTCTTCAAAGTCTGGCAGAGAGTAGACTATCCAATGTTTGTTCAACAGAGTGGAAATGACACCATTTATCTTGTGAAGTAATACTTTGAATATTTTAGGTCCTTTTGTTCCCAGATGCAGAAAATGGCATTTCAGTTCATTCATGAAGTAACAATGGCATCTAGGTTTATCACAGCTCTTTGTTCCATGTACCTGCTTTGGGAAATGACCCACCAAGGAGGGAAACTCAGCAGGATATCAGTGTAACTGCATCCCATGAGGAAGGTTCAGTGCTCAAATAACTTTAGAAAACCCTGAATTAAATCAGGTTCCACACATTTCTTTAGCATTGCAAATGCTTGCAACTTTTAATTAGCTGATGTGTACCCTGAACCTCCAAGTAAGTTGTCTTAGTTACTTCTGTCTCATTGCTGAGACAAAATACCCAAAGCCAAAATGAAGGAAGGAAAGGTTTATTTAGCTTACAGTTTGTGGAGGTTTCAGTCCATACTTGGCTGGCTCCGAGGCAGAAGGTAGCAAAGCAACAAGAGCAAAGGGGGGAATGGCAGCCAAACAGCAATGCAGCCAGAGCAAAAGGGAGGAATGGCGGCAAGCAGCCTCTTTCCGTCCTTACATTGTA
>NW_004955407.1:10835740-10840973 GCF_000276665.1 Chinchilla lanigera
TCAGGATGTATACAAAGTAAGCACCCTGGCTTCCTGCTGAGTCACTTAGCCAAACCTCTAGACTCCCCAAGTTGACACAATGTATCAACCATAACATAAGTGTACACACTAATACCTCCTTTCTCAAATTTCTTTGACCTTGAAGCACTTCTTTGCATTTAGAAGTGATTAAAAAAATATGTCTTTAGGTATTTTGAAGGACCTTGCCCTATTCTCATCCTCACATCCTCTTTCATTCTTTCCTTTGTTGCTTTCCCCTGACCTGGGGTGAAGTACTTGCCTTTCCTTCAGCCTGCAATAGTCTCCTTAGATGAGCCTGTTCAGTTTATTTTGTGGTCGTCATTGTAAAATACTTTCTCCTTCACTTCACTAGATTAAAATTATTCCTCCTGGGATGATCATTCATGGTTTCCTTTATTTGTTCTTGATGTAGCTACCAAAACATACAATTGAAATTTATGATTCTCCTGGCATTTCATAATGGTAAATACACATCATTTACCTATTTTTCCTTTCAACTTTTCTTCAGGATGTATTCCAGTGTTCCATTGTATGAATGTGCTTATGCAAATTTCATGCTATAAATGTGGTTAATGGAAAGTTCTACCTTTTTTTGTAGAGAAAATCCTGTTTGAACCTTACGTTCTGAAAACATATTACTTCTTACTAACATTGTAGCCAATGATGACACAGTGATAGTAAGATAAGGTAGTTAGGAAATGCATTAGGATAGCTTTGTTTCGCCATTTAGAGTAGAAAGTTGCTTTAAGAAATTTGAACTTCTGAGGCTGTTTCAAAGGTTTATTTGACTGCCTTCCCTTTTCCCCTAATTTTTGCTCTTGTTCTTCCTCCCCCTCTCCCTCATATATCTCAGTTGTACATTTTATGAAGAAGGTTTGTGATATTTGAAAGAATATAGCCAAAACCACAGGATTATAGTAAAACAGGATTATAGATTGTTATAGATTTTATTTTTCATTAGAGATTGTTAATTAGGGAAAGTTTACTCCATGTTCTATTTTTATTTTTCATTTTTATTTTTCTTGGTTTTTTTTCTTCCTGTAACGGGAATCGAACTCACGACCTCGCACTTGCCAGGCAGGCGCTGTATGGCTGAGCTAAATCCCCAGCCCCTCCACGTTCTTTTTAAAAGCCTTAGTAAATACTCATTGAGTTCAGTTCCTGCAAGTAATCGAGGTGTAAAATATTAAATCATTATAGTCAGTGCAAAAGTAACTCACTGAGGATGAAATATTCTGAGGTGTGGACCTTAGTGTCTACCTTAGATAGTGATCTCTGAATTGACGAAGACTGGCGACCATCTCCTTCAGTGAAGGAACGATGCATTCTGTCTATTTCTGCTTCTGTGTTTTACTTCTGTTTTTCTTTTTTTCTCTCTCACTCTGTCTTTGTCTCTCACTTTCTCTCCTTCCTGCCTTTCTTCTTTCCTTCAGCCTTAAAAAAAAAAAAACACGAGTAAGGACACACTTCTGAGGCAAAGAAAGACTAGCATCCCTGGATGTGTGTCCAGGAAGAGTGTGGCTGTGGTTTTCTCGGTAGGCTCCTTTGCTGTCCCCGCAGCTGGCTTTTTCCCTTGCTTTGCTGATTATTTGTGCACATAAAAAAACTGACTGTTGCTGGAAAATTGCCTTAAAAATGTGAACTTTTGAAGGTATTCCAGCGTAAACCTAGGTAGTTCAGAGAAGCTGGGAATAAATAAGAAGAAGAGCTGCTCCTTTATTCCCTCTGTATGAAGACTGCATTAACATCCTGTACAAAGTGGAAATCTAATCCTTGTATTGTCTTAAAAATTACATTATCTTATGGGTATGAGCCACTTGAATATAAATAATCACTAAGATTTTCTTGTGTTTTCTCTTCTTTTATAAACATGCATATGTGCGTATCGCATCCCAGATCCAAATCCAAATATTTATACAGGTTAATTATAGATTATTTGATATTTTGATATCTTGGTATTAAATATAATTCATAATATACATACAGTTAAAGTTTACAGACAGTAATAAAAGAGCATGCATCCTGATTGTGCAGGTAGGAAGTTTTGCTTTAAAAATAGATAGGAAAACCTTTTTGTGTATTAGAAGTGTCTGTATCATGTGTGTAGGTGATGTATGTATCTCGGTTTGAATCTGTGCATATGTGCTTCTGTGTGTATGTCTTAGACTTCCAAGTGGCCTGGCTTTCAAAGTCAGTGTTAGGGGAAAAAAGATGTATGGAGAAACATGCTTAGCTAAACTACTTGTAAAAATCATGCAATAGAACTAAGTCTGGGATATTACATATGCTGAATTAACAAATTAACTAATTTAACAAAAATGAGTATTTACTCTCTGTGTAATACTCCTGAATCCTGGGAAAGAAGCAGTGAAAAAGGCAGATAAGCCATCATAGCTTCATTCTCTGTTGAATAGGATGGATAAAGTAAATTTGGGAGGGCAGAGAAGGAAAGGAAGGAAAGGAAAAGAAATATAAGTGAGAAAATAAAGGTAAAACGGAAGCAAAACTTTTTTTTTTCTTTTTTTTGGGGGGGGTGTTCCAGTACTGGGAACTGAACTCAAGACCTTGTGCTTGCCAGGCAGGTGCTGTGCCACTAAGCATAATCCCCAGCCCTGGAAGCAAAATTTTTGTAAATGAGTAGGAGAAGAGCGGTTGAAGGGATGGGAGGAGAATGGGGAAAAAGAGCAATCAAGATATATCATGTGCAGGTACAAGTTCTCTATGATGTATGCAATTGTTATATGTATCTAACTTGTACCAATGAACAATACATTTTTTCCTAAAAAATAATGAATATTATAAAGAATACAGTCAGATTTGGCTGAGTATGGTGAGGTACTCCTATAGTCTCAGCACTCAGGAGGCTGAGGCAGCAAGATAGCTTGAACTCAAGAGCATGAAGTCAGTCTGTGCAATATCATGAGACTGTCTTTCCCCAAAATGCAAACAAAAATACAGGTAGCTAAGAGTGCTTATTCCTATTCTCTATGGTGGTTCCTATGGTGTAGGTGAAAGAAGTATTTCTGATGATAGTGTTTAAGCAGAGACCCCAGTGAAGTGAGGTGTAATGTCAGGTCTTGCTGAAGGAGCAAACTGAGGATGAAAAGTGTGTGTGCTTTCTGCAGCATGAATGGCTTGGTGTATTTAGAGGAAGACAAGGGAAAACTAGAATGGTAATAGAGAAGAATTTCCTTTTGCCGAAAGGTTGGCAGTGATCACATCATGTAAAGCCTTGTAGACTCTCTTAAGGACTTCAGATTTTTGTGTTTTATTCAGTTTATCTGTGTTTGATGTGAAGTTGTTTTAACATTTTTTTAAAGCTTGGGTCAGGGGGAATGGTGTGCCCTTTCTGAAAAGATCATTCTGCTTACTTTATAATAAACTGTGAGGAAGAGGGGGGTTGGGTGGTGTGGAATTGGTGGGCAGATTTAAAAGGCATTTTTGCTGCAATAGTCCAGTGAGAAACTAGTGTTTTGGATGAGAGTGATAGCAACAGCATATAAGAATTAGTTATATCTAAAATAAAATATATTTTGAAAATAGAATTGAAAATATTATTGAATGGTTATATATAAAATTTTTAAAATACTAAATTTCTGGCCAAGTAGTAAATGGGTGCTGTAATTTGAATTTGGTCTGAGTATCCCAAAAGAGTCTTTTGTGTTTGAAGGCTTCATCACCAGGGTGGTGGTACTTAAGTACAGTAGGTACTTTACAGGTGGGTACTTGTGAGGGTCCTTAGGTCACTGGGCACAGATGTTGAAAGATAGCTCCTGCATTCACCGTGGAGTTCTTGTACAAAGAATGTTACAAAAAGGAGCAAACCAGGCCCCTCATGTCTTCCATATTCCTGGCTGATGATGTAGTCACTTGCTAGCTCCAGTTCACACTCTCTGTATTCCATGAGATAATGCAGCTAAGGTGCAGCCCTCACTGGAGAACCTGTGGTATGTTGTTTAGACTTTGAAGGTTATAAATGCATGATATATTAACTGGATTTTCTTCATAATGGCCTGTATCTTCTGTTTCATCATAATGCCTAAATGCTGTCTAATACAATGGCTTCTAAATTGATAATTCTATAGCTTTGAGGCATGAGATATAGTATAGCGTATAGTGACCATTCACAGACCTGTGGGAAATTGGGCAGAAAGGATCTTTGGGAAGAGGTTCTATTAGTCACTCCAATCACTAGAACAAAATACCTAACACCCATAGTTTAAAAGCAGAAAAGTTTTTTTGCTCACAGTTCCAGAGGGTTCAGTCTATGGTTGGCTGGCTTCAAGGCAGAACTGGCATGGCAGAAGAAGGCTACTTGACTCATGGCAATCAGGAAACAGAAGAGAGGATTCAGGGGTACTCCCACCTCTTCCTATCAGGCACTACCTCCTAACAGTACATTCACCTATTAATTCATACATGGATTGACGTACTGAGTATAGTGGTCCATGATCTAATTACTTTCCCAAAGCCATCTCTAAACACATGGACTTTTGGGGAAATATTTCAGATTTAAGCCATAACAGGTCAAGGGTTAGTGCTGGGTCTGTTAAGGTTGAGATGACTGTTTGATGGAAATGAAAATCTTGAGAGTAGTCAGTTAAATGTATGAGCCTGGAATTCAGTGAAGAGGTGAGAATTGGTAGTTTTAATCATAAATTACCTGTTTAAAATAGATATTTAAAGCTATGATTGTACACAATCACCTGGAGGAGAGTAGAAAGATATATTTCAAGCATTGAATTCTGAGTTACTTTAACCTGCAGAGGTCACAAAGAACATAGGCTAGGTAAGAAGTACAGGAGGATCTGCAGGAGTTCCATTAGGGATGTTAACTAGACATGTTTTAAGAAGGAGGTAGTACTCAGCAATGCAGTTGTATGTGCAGATTGAGAATAAATCATTGCTTTAGCCTAATAGTCACCTATTTAGGTTAAAAAATGTTGCAATGCACTTTTTGTTTTGCAATTCTGTTTCGTATGTGTTAAGAGAATGAGGAGTAAAAAAAAAAGGCTGTACATGTAGATAATTTTTATGAGGGGAATCGTCTTTAAATGGGAATAGAAAAGTATGGATTGAAAGGGAAGTGAAAAATTTTCTTTTAAAGTTTTTTTTTTTTTTTTTTTTTTTTTGCGGTACCGGGGATCAAACTCACGACCTTGTGCTGGCAACATTGATGAGTCTGTAGACAATGGATACCATAGGTGAAATC
>NW_004955407.1:10841073-10904821 GCF_000276665.1 Chinchilla lanigera
GAGGATTCAGGGGTACTCCCACCTCTTCCTATCAGGCACTACCTCCTAACAGTACATTCACCTATTAATTCATACATGGATTGACGTACTGAGTATAGTGGTCCATGATCTAATTACTTTCCCAAAGCCATCTCTAAACACATGGACTTTTGGGGAAATATTTCAGATTTAAGCCATAACAGGTCAAGGGTTAGTGCTGGGTCTGTTAAGGTTGAGATGACTGTTTGATGGAAATGAAAATCTTGAGAGTAGTCAGTTAAATGTATGAGCCTGGAATTCAGTGAAGAGGTGAGAATTGGTAGTTTTAATCATAAATTACCTGTTTAAAATAGATATTTAAAGCTATGATTGTACACAATCACCTGGAGGAGAGTAGAAAGATATATTTCAAGCATTGAATTCTGAGTTACTTTAACCTGCAGAGGTCACAAAGAACATAGGCTAGGTAAGAAGTACAGGAGGATCTGCAGGAGTTCCATTAGGGATGTTAACTAGACATGTTTTAAGAAGGAGGTAGTACTCAGCAATGCAGTTGTATGTGCAGATTGAGAATAAATCATTGCTTTAGCCTAATAGTCACCTATTTAGGTTAAAAAATGTTGCAATGCACTTTTTGTTTTGCAATTCTGTTTCGTATGTGTTAAGAGAATGAGGAGTAAAAAAAAAAGGCTGTACATGTAGATAATTTTTATGAGGGGAATCGTCTTTAAATGGGAATAGAAAAGTATGGATTGAAAGGGAAGTGAAAAATTTTCTTTTATTTTTTTTTTTTTTTTTTTTTTTTTTGCAAATTACTCAGGATGGGGTTGAGCTGATGGGCAAGGCAACATTGATGAGTCTGTAGACAATGGATACCATAGGTGAAATCCGCTTGATAAGGGAAATGAAGAGATTTTTGTACATTAATGGAGGGTTGGTCTTAGGTAAATGAAGGGACAATTTATCTGACGTGATAAGAAGGCAATAGTATATGTGGATAGGGAATAAGTTTTTATTGGGGATTGATGATGTTCTCTAGTTGTTTATCTTTTCTCAATTAAGTAAAAGGTGAGGCATTCAATCATTTGAAGTGAAAATTTAAGGGAGAATTATTACAAGAGGTATGAAAATGTCCTCAGAGAGAGAGAGAGAGAATTGCAGTGAAGGAAATTGGTGAGATTATTGAGTGATATTGAGGGCTTACAGAAATGTGAATATAGCAGAAAGTTGGATTTAATTAGGGATGAATGGAGCTTTTCTAGGACTAGGAGGGTGATATGAGGCAGTAGTTCGCTGTCTTGGCTTTCAGAAATCCTAAATTGGGTAAGCATGAGCAGGACACTGGAGAGAAAACAGGTAGTGAAGGGGTGTCAGGAGGAATGGGCTGGGGGTCCAGTTGGGGATGAGTAATTGTTAGAATAAGAGCAGCCCATGTTTTGGCTTATAAAGCAGTTGCACAAGGAAAAGGAAGAATGCAGTGACTTTGCTTAAATCACACCGTCACCTCTTTGAAAGTCAGGTAAAGGACAGTATTCTAGAAGTCCATCAGTAAATGTTTGAATAACAATCATGCTTCTCCACTTCCCTTAAAGTTTTACATAGTTACCTTTGCCACAAAATTAACAAAAAGAGAAAAAGGAATCACAATTTTCCAGGTCAAACCTATTAAATAATATTAAATGATAAGACACTGTAGGAGGTATAATTATAAGATAATTTTGAGAGACAATTCACTCAGATATACTCAATTTGTAATCAAATACATTTTCTGTAGTGTTGCCAAATTAAGCTTTATAAAGGAAATTGAATGTGGTAGTCACAAATCAAAATCGTTAAGTGGTGAAATACAACCTATGGTAGTTCTTTTCTAAACAGATGAATGTTAATAGCTATTATAGATATCTTTTCACCTCTGTTGTAGGTTCTTTTATATTGGAGGCAGAGTCCCTCTGTAAGCTCTGTTGTTACTTGATCATTTCTTGATCATGTGAGAGAGAAATATGGGAACCAAGGACGTATTAACAGAGTTTCACTTGGCAGTTATTCCATATCGAAGATAGTCTCAAAAATTCTCAAATCTTATTCTTGCCATTATTTCATTATTGAAGGTAGGATTCTTCTGCTGCCTGAATATTCATGAGCACAAGGCCACATTGTTCACTAGGTGGTAGAATTGGAATTGGCAACAGGGAATAACGAGGCATGGTTCAGTTATCTTAGGGAAAACGTGGTGGTGTACATATTGTGCATGTGTACATATTTTTCACAAATGAGTGTGTGTGTCTGTTTGTATGTGTGTGCGCCTGCATTTGGATTGGTGACTTGAGCAATGGCAGCAGTGTCCTAACACTTTTCCTTGCTTCCCTAGAGGGCAGAAACTCTGGGACCATTTGTAGAGTCGCAAGCAGCTTTCTTGTTGCCCCTTTGTGTTATTCAAAAAGATCCAATTCTAAATTGTAGGAAAGCATCCATTTGGAAAGACATTTAACATAGATATTAAATTATTTTTCAAAATTGCATGTAATGAGGATGTGTTTGTTTTTCTTGTCCCTTGTAACATGCCCATTATCAATCTCTTGGAGGGAGTGTATGGTTTTTTTTTAAGAACAACACACACCAGTCCAGTGGATTAATACCATGTCTTGAGCATTGAGGTAGGGTTCTGTGTTCTTTAGATGTCACATGAGCCCTGCCACTGGGCACTGAAGGTTCTTCCTGACGTCTAGAATACACAGGTCACATTTGTAAAGTGATGAGTCCAGAGGAAGAGTTCTCACTCCAGGAAAGGGTGGAACTCCCATGTGAGGTTTTGTTTTAGTCTGTAAATTGTACAAGCTGGATTTCCTGTCATGTATGGATTATTTGTGTCTTTACAGTTGTCATTGTTTGTCCTTGGTAATAGGCTCCTCCTCTGGTTTATGAAATATATATCTGCCCTGGGATGATAATATCATAGCACCTCTTCCATCCCATCCTCATTTTTGTCTTCAAATTTTACTCATTATTTCGTTCCAAAGACTTAATCTAAACTACTCTTTTTTACCTAAAATAACTAATTATTATTTATATTGTGGGACTAATATTGTTTATATTATATTTAATACAAATTTATAATTTTTAGGAACTATTTTAATGGAAGATGCTCTATTTCCTTTACCTTTAGATAGTAAAAATTATTTCTATTTCAAAGATATATTCATCTTTTCATACTGGCACAATAGCTTTTTTAAATTGCTGTTTTGTATAATTCAGTATTATGTCCTGGGTAATTTATGAGTGCAATATTTTATAAACTAGGAAATCATGATTTTTATACTAACTGATTTATAAAGTCTAGTTTTTGCTAAGTATAGAGATATTGTAGTTCATACATTTGTATATTTTTTAATATTGGTGACATTTTAATGTTATGCTGCTTTCTCAAAGAAAAGGTTTTAGTCTCAGAAACCCACTAAAAGAAAATAGAAAGAATAACTTTATTTTACATAGGAAATATTTTGTTTCCTCACATTAAATGCATTTTAAAATGTCAAAATAAACATTCAAAGCCAAAATTAAACCTCTTGATCATATTTTTGAGAACTGATAACTTTCTATTTTAATTAAGTCCCTAAAGAATTTTTAAATGTGGATGTCTCCAACTTATAGGATAATTTTTAAGCAGTTATATATATAATTATTTGCTTTATAATTTTTCTTTATCCCATGTACAGCCATAATTTTGAGTACTTATCTTACCCAATCCATAAGAAATTTGTTAGGTGTTAAATACTTTAGAAGTTTAAACTTTCCATTCCATTTTTTATTGATCAATGTAATTAACTGCCATGATCATTTTTATTTATAAACAATTTATAAAATGCAAATACTTCAAAATGCACATAAATCCAGACACAAGCAGTCCAGTTGTACCTTTCAGTACTGTTAACACTGTATATGTGCCCTTAGTACATGTGAGGTATGTCTTCGTTATGCTGAGTTTAACAGATAGAAGAAACTGTGAAATCGTTCTGTTTAAGTGGAAAACTCATTGATTCTCTCTGTCTCTCTCTCTCTATATATATATACTTGAAAGATAAATTGGAATCAAATTCATGTAGACTTGGATAATATAAAGGACATAATTTTATATGTATACTACAGATTTAGGTATTCCATGGTGTTGAGCCCTTTGTATAGTATGCTCTAATGTTATACTAAGGGCAGAGGCAATTCTTAAAATAGTAATATTCTTTATTTTTTATTTTTTTTGGTTGTTTGTTTTTGTTTTTGTTTTCTCTTTTTGAAACAGAATCTTGCTGCGCAGTTCAGGCTGGCCTTGAGCTCACTTTGTAGCCCAGGCTGGTTTTGAACTCACAACAATCCTCCTGCCTCAGCCTCCTGAGTGCTAGGATTCCAGGTGTGTGCCACCATACCTGGCAATTTTTTTTTTAAGCAAGTAAGACATATGTTCTGAAAAATAAGTGAGTGAAAATTACATGTTCCTTGCGTTAGATGACAAAATAATATAAATAATTTTCTTGAAGATGCATTGTTTTCATAGAATTTAAAGATCCTTTCAAAGGATCCATTAAGAAAGGTCAGAGATACCTCAGAGTTTTAGGTAACATGTGCATGAATATGTGGTAGCTTTTCAGGTGCCCTAAATGTTTGATGAGTAACAAAGAAGAAGAGTTAGTAGTGGAGCATGGAGATCTCTGGCTCTGTAGTCCTGTCTTCCAACTGTGTATATGATGGAGTAATTCTTTTTCTCAGTCACATTCTAAGTGGGTAAAATAAAGATCTAAACTCATTGTGAAGTCATCTAAACCTTTTTATAGAGAGAATACTCAGTATAGGGTGTGTATCATCAGTGAAATTCCTGAGCTATGAGAGAGAAGTGAAACAAAATTTCCAAAGGGAAGTGAAGAGGGAGCAGACAGGTGCAGGTTAAGAATGTCAAAGGCAAGAGAAACTTCTCAGTGATATTCAGTGTGTATTTTTCTATCTTATGCTTAAAAGTTAACATGATAAATAATCTGCCTCAGTGAGATTCTGTGGAATCATGGAGTGGCGTCTGAGTCAACTAGTCCAACCATTTCTAATTCTGGAGATCAGTATGTGCAAGTTTTCTTTTTTTATTTTAAAGAAAAAAATAAACATAACAATGAAACCATGTTTCAAAACAGGTTAGTGGGACAGTTACAATAGTTGATACATTGCATATTGTTGTCTTCATAGTATTTATTCAGAGTAGAGGGTATAGGCTTGAGTGTGCAATTTTTCACGAGATAGAGTTTTCTGCAAGCCATTTGGAAAAGCAGTGTTTTAGTACTTATGTGAAAAAGTACTACAGCATTAGTACTGCGTTCCTAAATAAAAACAATTTATTTTAGAGTTATACACCTACTATGTATTGAAACATTTAGTGCATAATGATATTTATTGCAAACATTAATTAGAAACCACTGAAACTATTTTTCCAGAATAAGGGATAAATTAAGACATGCTCATATCAAAGAAAAGGAAAAGAATTTGTTTCCAAAAATCCTAGCCTAAAAGAATAGGTAAGGAAAATATTCTGAACAGAAAGAGATGGCAAAAGAAATAATGGATTACCAGCAAGGCAACAAGAAAATGCAAAGAATAAAAATATATTTAAAAACCAGATATTTTCTTTTCTTTAGTTTTAAGGCTAAGTTTTATGTCTGCAGACAGAAAAATGATACCAAACGATACTAGGAACAACTCTGTATTCATAAATTTGACAAGTTAGATGAAGTGAATATATTGCTTAGAATGCACTACCACATATTAATATAAAATAGGTAATTTGAATATTCTATAACTATCAAAGAAATGTAATCTGTAATTTAAAAACCCCAGAAATAAGAACCCTGCAAGTATAGGTATTTAAAATGTGTAAGTGTATGAAGTGTTTAGAGAAGATTTCACACTAATTATACACAATATCGTACTGAAAATAGGAAAAAGAAGGAAGAAATCTGCATCTTGGTCACTTTCTCTTCACTGAGACGCAGTACCTGGCACCCGCAGTTTAAAGGAAGAGAGGTTTACTGTGTTTTGGCTCAGAGATTCGGGGGGTTCAGTTCACGTCAACAACAGGTTTAACACAGAAGTGGCCTGGGGGAAGGGCCTGGGCAGAGGACAGCTGCTCCCGTGGCATATGCTGGGAAGCAGAGAGAGTGAAGGAAGGACCTGGAGAGCAAATCATCCCTCCCAGGTCAGAGCCATGACCAGTCTCTTCTGAGACCAAATCCAGAGAGAGATAGAATTAAAGGGAAGAGTGCACATCACGATTTCTCAGGAACATAGATGCAAAGTTCTTGCCAATGTATTAGCAAATTCAATTCAACAGTATGTAAAAACACTGAGTAGTGTTTATCCCAAAGATGTAAAACCTGTTTGATGTTTAAAACCAATTATTATAATCTACTATGTTAACAAACTATAGAAGAAAAAAAGATTAGTTGAAGCAGAAAAACATTTTATAAATTTCAGCATCCATTTATAATAATCTCACTCAAAGCAGTTGGAATAGAAGGCAGCTTCTTAACCTTGATAAAAAGCTTCTGCTTAAAACCTAAATATAACAATGTATTTATGGCTGTGGACCAAATACTTTTCTCTTAAATCTGAAAACAATGCAAAAGTGTCTGCTGTTGCATTCTTAGCTAGTTTACTGCTGGTGAAGGTCTAGCCAGTGAGGCCAGACAGCAACAACATCATCATCACAAACAACAACACAAAATCAATAAAATATAAACAGGTCAGAAAGAAGACATGAAACTGCCTTTTTTCATGAATAACAACATATAATTGTCCATGTAGAGAATTCTAAGGAATCTAAACAAACAAAAAACTTCTAAAATCTAATAAATAAGTTAACCAAGGTTGCAGGTTACCATAAAATACTAAAAATAGTTTATATTTTTAAACAAAGTAGTAGTAATGAACATGTGATTATTAAATAAAAATTCTGATACCATGTATAATTATTTATTCTGTCTCCCCTTCTCCATCCGTTCTGTTTCTTCTCTCTTTCAAAAGAAATGTTAAGATTTAAACCTAATAAAGCACATGTAGTACTATATAATGAAAAGTAGGAAACAATGGTGAAGTAAATATAAATATCTAAGTAAATGGATACCCATACTGTATTCATAGATTGAACCATTCAGCATCGTAAAGGTGTTATTTCTATGTAAAAAGCAGTTAAGTTCATTCCTAACAGAAGTTCTAAAATTATATGGCAAGGCAAACAACTACTAAAGCAGTCTTTTTAAATAGGAATAAAATGAGATGAATCAGTCTCCCCTATTTTAAGACTCATTATATAGCTATAGTAATCAAGACTGTTTATTATAAGTGGAAGAGTAGTCATATAAATTGATGGAGCACAATAGAGAACCCAGAAATAGACTTGCTCAAATATATCTAATTTTTGACTAAAGTACAAAAATGTTTCAATGTAGAAAGGATGGACTTTTCAACAAATGATGCTAAAGCAGTTGGGCAGCATCAGCAAAAATAGACCTCCATTTTCATTTTATTCCTTCTGTATAACTTAACTCAAAAGATCTCATGGATTAGTTAGCATGTAAAATGTAAAACTTAAACACAAAAACAATAATAAGTAAGCAGGAAAAAAATCTTCAGTTCGTAGGGTTGTCGAGTAAAGTCATTATGCTTGACAAAAAAAAAAAAAAACTCAATACAAGGAAAAATTGATAAATCATATTGACCAAAATTGTACTCTATAAACATGAAAAGACAAGTGACAAACTTAGAGAAAATGGTTGCCATCCAAGCATCTAATAAATGTCTCAAATCTAGCACATATAAGAAAGTGTTAAAAACTTCACAGTGGGGCTGGAATATAGTGCAGTGGCACAGTGCCTGCCTGGTAAGGGCGAGGTCCTGAGTTCCATTCCCAGTACCAAAAATAAATAAATACATTTTAACCTTCACAGTAAAGAGAAGAAAGACACAAAAACCCAATTTAAAATGGTTGGAAGACAAGATGTATAGATAGATGGGAAGTAAGTTCATGAAAATATTTCCAGTACCATTTGAAGGTATCAACTAAAACTATGAGATGCTTAGATCTATATATTAGCATGGCAAAAGAATAATAATAAGGGAATGACTATACCAAATGCTGGTCTGCAGGAAACTGATGGGCTTGTAAAATGTTGCAATCGTGCTGCAAAATACTGAGGCACTGTTTTGTAAATCTGTGCAGCTATTATATAACCCAAGACTTGAAATCCTGGGTCTTTATCCCAAATAAATAAAACCTTTTTCGCCCCCTACGTAAACGCACCTACACGAATGTTGTTAGCAACTTTATTCATAAAGCCTATACCTTGGCACAGCCCAGATGTCTTTCAGTAGATGAATATTTAAACAAGTGTAGTGTATTCATACCTAGAGACGCTATTCAATAATAAAAAGAACAATTGACTTGTACACACAACTTGGAAGAATGTTGAAAGGATTATGCAGAGTCAAACACCCTGTACTAAATGGGTATGTGCATATTTTTTGATCTATTTTGAATGTCATCCTCGGTTGCCGAATGTTAAGGTTTGTGGTGGGAACACAGGGTAAAAATTGAGTGTGATTATCAAAGGGCAAGAAGGCTACTTCTGGTGATGTCATTTTATGTATCTTGATGTGTCAGAGCTTATATCCTGGTGGTGATATTGTGCCATGGTTTTCCAGATGTTATCATTTGGGGAACCTGGGCAAATATATTCCGGTTCTCTATTATTTTTTATAAATGATTGATCATCTGTAATTATCATAAAAATCTCTCTGTATGAAACCTAAGGTGGGTGGAAGAAAATTTACCCAAATATTAATTATGTAACTAGTTCTTGTCAAGACATTTGACAGTACGCTTCACTTTCAAAACATAGTGCCATAGGTAATAATTTCTCTTGTAGTTTTTGTTTTCTTCTTTTTTTAAAGGCAGTGTCTTACTGTATTGCCTGGGCTGGGCTTCAAATCCCTATCTTCCAGCCTTAGCCTCCTGAGGAGTTACATGGATCTTAAAAAGTATTATGTATTTGAATTTAGTATGACCGCTTATGCAATCAAAATCTCAGAGCCAATTAAGATCATTTTAGTTTGGAGCTAGTCCTCAACTTCAGAGTTCAGAAATTACGTGTTTTTTCTCCCAGATTATCTTGAGCTATAGGGAACACACACTAAACTCATAAGAGAAAGATTAAACAGTGTTGACCTAATAATGCTCAATAGAATAGACACCTTAAAGTGATTGTTCTCTAAGCAAGTTAACTTCGTTTTATTCCAAAGATTTTGTGAATCCAATAAGTGAAAATGTAATAGATTTTAAATGAGCAGGAAATTAGCACTCTAAGAGTTCCATGGTCTTAGAAAGTTTGCATTCTTGGTAATGGAAGTGTCTTATGAACCATTGCTGCCTAACAGTTACTGTAGTTATAATAGAAAAGTTTGAATTCATCAACTGCTGTTTCTTCCTGTCATGGCTGCATTAGGACTAATGCACTTTATTAAAGTTACTAATGGTGTTTGCTTTTACTAGGCCTAATGCAGATCATTAATCTTTTCTCTACATATTATTTTTCTTGAGTTTTAAAAAATTTCTTTTACATTTCTTGGCCTTGATAATTTAAATTTTTCACAGTGATTGAATATATTTGAGTACTGTATTCTCTAATTCACCATTAATAAAACATTTGCAAGCAATGTCTTAGGTAACATGTATTTTTGCCAACAGCTCATGTTATTCCATGTATCTTTCTATTTATTTTCCTCAGAAATGCTCTATTCATTAGTCTGGGAGCTGTTATACTACATATAATTCTCATCCTAGGAAGTGTAGACTCAATACTTTGAAAAAGCCTCAGTGGCATAGGTTTCTCTTTAGCTTTTTAAAAATAATCCCTAATTTACCTTGACATCAAATGCCCTCAGTAGTTTGAAACTCATGAAGTAGGCCTTTCATATTTGAACTCTTCTATCCATTAGAAAGTTCTTTTTTATATTGAAATGAAATTCTCCTTCCCAGTGTGTAAATTGTGGAAACTCACAAACAGTCCAATATCTTTTTTAAAAAGTGTGCATTTAACTATTATACTGTGGAGTGCCTTGTATTTCCAGAAAGTATGTTTCATTTTTCCAGAATTGTCTTTTCTATTACATTCCATGTTTTGCGTTCTTTTATTAACAAATTTGAATTTGCCTCTATCCCTCTTGAAGGTGGGCTTCTGAACTAAATGTAATATACTGATATATTTCAACTTGTTCATTTATATTTCGGTCAGAAATTTCTTAACCATCCACATTCTGGTCTGCTATTTTATATGTACTTGCAAAGAGCAGTTGCATCACTAGTTCCTGTGTGCAAAGGTTTGCTGCTGTTCTGTCTTCTTTCTAGCCTCTTAAATAAATTGCACACAGGAAATGGGGACAACTCACTCTTTAGTAACGATATGTGTTTTGGTTAATTTTCAGTAAGAGTACCATAAGGATCACTATCTCTGTTCTTCTTAAATCTTCAGCACATATGTGGTCAAAATATTAAAATCAATCATCTATTTTAAATGGATTCCAAAAGGTGAGGTAGACTAAAACTTGTGCTGAAGTTAGCAAAGAAAGATTTGTGTTAAAAGAGGGAAAGCAGATCACGATTACGTTTCTAACCAGCCACACTGGAAACCTGTCAATGCTTGCACTCCAAGCTTGAAAGCACCCTGTCACCCCAGAGCTGCCTTGGAATGCAGTGGCCAGCTCAATAGGGAGAGTGGTGCAGTTCTTTTCAGACAGAGCCACCTGCAATCACAGGTGTTACCAGCAAGCCTTGGGGCTTTATTGAGCGATTGTGTTTCTCTTCCTGGCAGCCACAGCGGTGACAGCACTGCTGAGGTCGCTGGGTACCATGCAAACGCTGATCTCTCAAAAGCCACGTTAGAAATACATACACCACCCACAATTTCTCAAAATCATCTTTTCTTTCTTGTTTTAATAAGATTATAAACCTTCAAAGGGCTCCTTCCTTGTGAAGTGTTTATAAATTACAAGAAACAAATACAGACTTTTCATCTACAAACATGACAAAGTTTTATTTACAAGAATGCATTTGTCTTCAACTCGACCTTCTCCTCTTTCATCTTTGAGAGAGACTCAGTCTTCAGTGTGTTTTGAAATTATTGCCAAAGACTAACAAGGAATTTAAAAGAAGGGATCTTTGAAATGATTCTTTGATTAACTTTCTGAATCAAAGGTCAGGGAATTGTTTACTTGGAGGGTGACAGAAGAGGTAGAAACATGAAGTACAGAGTTGCTTTTGCTGTCTCGATGCTACTGTTGCTCTAGAGAAAATGACAGCAAAGATTGAGTCAGTAGGCCTGACATGTGACCTGTGACATGTGACGTCACATGACACTTGGAAAAAGTCAGATGATTATGCCACCAGTCTGTACTCCAGAGTAATACTAATTTTTGATGTGTCCATTATTTTCTTGGTATTTCCACTTGTTTATATGCATTTCATTTTCTGGTCCTATTTACATCTTTACCTATCTTTGTACTTTGCTATTTTTTCCTCATTTATCCCTCATATAACAGGTGATGAATCAATTTGAATCACAGTTTTATGTTACTGACAAGTGGGTGTACCAAAATTGATCAGTTTGAGCCTCTACTATAATTTCTGTGTTTACAGTTTCTAATATCTGATTTCAGCTATTCTGAAGCTTTCTTTCCCAAGTAGATTTGACCATTATCATTCAGCAATATTTAGAATGAATTCAGTTGTGAAAGTAATTAATAAACCAAAAGGAAGAATTTGTGAGCAAGATTGCTCTGGAAAAAGGAAGTTAAAGTGCTACAATGTTCACAGGATTCCTATGGTATATTCCAAACCTTTCTTTAAACTTTACTAATGTATCTGTAATGAGCAAGATAACAAGAGAAAACAGAAAATGTAAACAAGACAAGAAAATTTAGGAGGCAAAAATTAGACAAGATCCAGGTAGAAGACAAACATATGGGTGTCTGAGAGTAAAATTTAACTTTTACTGTAGGCAGTATTTTGGAGTAGGGATAATGAAATAAACATGATCTTGTCTCCCAAATCATTTATCTACCCAGGTGATTTTGGATAATCAACTAACATCTCTTATTTCAATATTTCAGGTATAGTTAAAAGATGAGAATCTCTTGAAGGAATCTAGAACATGGTAGTCCAAACTATTCCATCTGAGCATACCGATAGTTATGTATTTAATGGTATGTGAAAGGCAGCAGGCACAAAGACACATATTCCCAGTTTTTTTCCTGAAAGCACACGGTGAGACTCCTGTGATTGCTGCTCTCTCTGTGCCAGCTGGAAAGAAACATTTTTATCATTGGAGGTGGGAAGAGAGAATTATGTACCAATACTCCTTGTTAAAAATAACTTACCTTCCTTTTGTTTCCCTATTTAGGTATTTTTCTACAATTGCCATTCTTTCTGAAGCCCAGTGCATAAGTACTTAGGGTTTCATCACTGCTTTGGATCTTTTCATTATTAAGACTCCTGTACTATGTAAACCTTAAATAAATATGTATGATTTTCTCCTGTTAGTTTGTTGCATTTCAATTTAATTTTCAGACCCAGCTGAAGGCCATAAGAGGGTAGAAGGAAAGACTTTGGCTTCCTTACAACCTACCATAAATCTAATGAGAAAATTAAATATGATTATATAGATAAAGCATTTGACACATTACGAATTCTCAGTAAAGGAGAGTTTTCTGTTCTTTCTTTGTTCCAACATGCATACTAGCAGCAGTGAAAGAGGAGAGGAAATCATCATAAAGAGTTAATAGAAATATTGTTCTGTTACAATTATTGTACATCAATTGCACAATTGATGTTGTGCAATATTTGGCGGCCATTGAGTAAGATAGTTGGAAGTGTTCACAGTGACAGTTCTACATGTCAGTGACACAGCAAATATCACAAAACTATTCAATGACCTTCAGTGAAGGTTGAAAAAAATATTGAAAATGTAATTTGGTAGAGCTTGTCAAGAGAAAAAGACAGTGTCACCTAAACAGCTTCCTTAAATGCTTGATTTAATCAAATCATAGCATACAGAATTAGTATAACTTCAATAAAATTTCTCTTCAAAGGGTATTTAGTGGAAGAAGTGCAGTAGCTGTAACTAGAGGTTACTTCCCCATGCTGTCTTCCTGTGGAGAGTTCTGATAGATATCATATCTTGGTGGCAGTGCTTGGAGAGCAGGAGGTCACAGGGTTAGGTTCTTGTCCATGGAAATCAGTGCTTTGACATAGGAGAGTTGAATAGTGATCCAGAGAACCCTTGAAGGTTAAGTCATATCAGTAGTGACATGCTGATATGTAACAAGCTGTATCCAAGTTCGTGATTTTTAGAAAAAAAATTTAGTTCCAATAAGAGTAACAGATTTAATCCTAAAGGACTTTAAGGTTTAACACAAAATAATTGGAGATTATAACATGCAGTATTATAACAGAATTATAATATGCTTTGCTTAAGCCATAGGCTGTTGTTATATATGTTCCCTTTTCAACCATACTTTATAATCTACTCCATAACAAATGTTTAAAAATCATAACAAGTACATAAAAAGAAAGGTAAGAATGATAAAAGTTGTGACATAAAAGTTGAGAGAATCAAAACAAAATATAAGTTTTGAGAAATTTAGACAAGAATTAAGAAAAAGAAATGAAAAATTATAAATTGTATTAAAATAGCATTGTAAAGTCAAATAAAGGCAACTATCATTAAACAAAATACTTTTTAAGATGGATTAATATTTTGAAAAATAAGATTATATGAACAAGGTAACATTATGCAAAAGGCATTAAAAATACAGATACTTAGGGTTAAATAATTAAAATAATGTGACAATACAAAATGAATAATATACTGCCATGCATTTCCATAATTTATAAAAAAAAAGCCTTCTGATGCAGAGACAAACATTTCTCCCGTATTCATTTAAGAAACAACTTTCCATCATGACCTTAAAAGAAAAAACTACCTTTTTTAAAAACCTTGAAATAGAAAGACACTGTGAATTTCAGATACTTTTTTAGTTTCCTTGAGGTCTACCCATTTTTTTTTGTTCTTTAGTGTGGAGGGATCCTCAAACTAGAGTTCATAAAACCAGAAAGGGCACTGTGGTCCACTGGAATGAGAGGTCTTATTTTTATGTTTACCTCCCCGCATATGTCTCATTTATTTCTTCATTTTCCAAGTGTCCGTTGTGCTTTCTAAGTTCAAGTACTTTACTAGACTCTGGAGGTACATCACGACGGAAACGAGAGCACACTTATGCTTCTGTAGCAGAGAGTAAGATTGATGATAAGTCACTTTTAAACAACTGCTGCTGAAGAATGCAGAGTTGCTATGTAAAACGTAAAAGGAAACATAATAAACCAGAAAAAATATAATAGCATCACATAGTGATAGGAAAACGTAAATGAGGATGGTAGGATACGTGGGTATCCAGAGAAAGGATCTCAGAAGTCACATCTTATAAGATTGACATTTGAGCTGAGGTGTGAAACAGGGGCAGAAGTCTTGGCAGAGTGGAAGCCTGTGTGAAGTACCAATAGCCAAGATGAGCCTGACTGTTCCTCAGGAACAGAAAGAGGCCACTGTAGCTAGTGCCTAGTGAGTAAAATAAAGTCATAATACACAACTGGAATCAGATCATGCTGGAACTTTTCACCAGGGCTGAGAGGTGATTTTTATCTCAAATGAGATAGGACTTTTTCAGAGGGGAGGTTCACTCCACCTGCACAGGATTTGATCTGATGGGGACCGTTGTCAATCTGGCTATACATTGTATATATGCAAAGTGTTGGATCATTCATGACAATGTATAGTGCCCTTGACAATGCAAAGTGTTGGATCATTCATGACAATGTATAGTGCCCACTGTGTCATTACATATAAAGAAGAATCCGAAAACATACCGTGAAGGTTTTCTTAATGTGACTTTTTAAGGAAAACTCAATTATATCTCACAGACTTAAGTGTCTTTGAACTTTTACCAGATATCCTGATATCGTGAAGAGAATAAGCTATTTCCCAGGGTCTATGCCCTTACATTGTAAATGCATAGTTTTCTATTATATTGCTTTATCTTTTACAAACCTGTTAATTTTCAGTTTTCTTTTTACTCAACAAGTATATTTGTGTGTATTTTACTGTTAAATAGCTCTTTAAATTGCTATCAAGGGGTAAATATGCATGTTAGTTAACAGCTTTGACTCTGAAATAAGAGACCTGAGTTCACACTCTGACTCTGTCACTGGCCATCTGTGTAGCCATGTGAAAGTTAAATGTTAACATTGGTGAAATTCAAGTTTTAATTATAGTCGTTAGCAAATTATATGGTCTGTGGGCCAAGTCTGGCTGCTGCCTGGTTTTGGAATTTTTTTTTTTATTGAAATACAGCCATAATTATTCCTTTACATACTGTCTTTCCCATGACAAAAGCAGAGTTAAGTCATTCTGACAGACTGAGACCTTACATGGCCGGTGATATTTAAGATATTTATTGCCAGCCTATACATAGATGTTGGCTGACCATTGTTACAATGTGTACCCTTGAGGGTTATCTTAGGAATTATATGAAATAATTCATGCAAAGCACTTAGTACAAGATCTAGCATTTAGCAAGATATATATATATATATATATATAACATTTCTTTTAAATTTATTTTTAACTTCCAAGTAAATCAAGTTGACACCCTGAAAGATACTCCATTATTTTTGTGAATTTTTGTATATCCTTGGGGGCAAGAAACCCAAACTTGAGAAGTATACATTTAAGAACTATGGTCTACTTTTGTGACACTTGTCCATTTTTACAATAATAACATTCCTTGATGTTGGAAGTTCAATTTTGCCCACTAATGATATAGATATCATAAATTATATATGTAAAAGTTCTTGACTGTATTATAGAAATATGGGTGGATTGTTAAATTAATCATTGCAGAGCTCTTTGAAAATCTAGACAGCAATGTGAAAATGCAAAATTTATAAGTGGAACAAACAAAAAGAAGCTGATGATTCCTTAAGGAAACTGATGTTTTTATGGTTTCTTCCTTTTGTTGTCCTCACTAGAGATTTATATAACATTTGGGGAAATTTTCAATATTTCATCATAAGCATTCTTAATTCAGTGTAGGCTATACATACAGGACAATTTGAACCTACTTTAAGTAGAGGGTGGACATAGTATTTTTATTTTTTAATTGGGGTATATGTTTGCATGCATGGCTATGTGCATTAAAACTGTTAGTGAAAAAACTTCATGCATTAATAAAGAAATATATTTACTGATTTTACTTTTTTAAGTAGTAAATATTTTGTAAAGAGGTTCCTAAGTAGAGCTTTTAAAGTCTGAAGAAAGAGGATGAAGATAGTATTTTTGAGTGTTCCAACTTAAACATTTCTTATTTCTTTCTCTTAATTACATTACTTCTGTAAAGCATATATCAAATTAATTATAAGGTCACATCTGTAGTTTACCCAAGTATCATAATCACTGTATATGTTTCATTTATTCCAGTGAAGCAGGGTCTTCTTGTTTTCAATTTCCATTTCTTATGTTACTAACACTAAAACGGCGTTTTCAACTACTATATACTAATTTATTTATTGAAGATTCAGCAAGTTTTCTTATGTTTTGTATATTTGACTGTGTAGAAGAGGTGATCAAAATACACAGTGAATCTTTAAATGAAAACAGTTTATCACAATAAAAGACACATTGTCATTAATCTCCCTCAAAATACCCCCTCACATGTCTAACACACTTATCCCATCAGTCTTGCCACATTGAAGCAGTTCTGGAAATCTTCTTTCTTGTCTTTAGTTACACTGTCTTGGCTGCCTGTGTGTCCTGAATGGATAAAAATGTTTACCTTTTATAAGCATTTTTACCTTGAGGAAGAGCCAAAGTCACAGGGGCCAAATCTATCCATTAAGGAGGAGTGAAGATATACTGTAATGTTTTTGCAAGCCTGCCTTTCCACTGGACAGTACTCAGCAGCAATACTCACTGTATGTTTTCAACACATCTCATAAAGATAATCACCAAAGAGGACTTCCAGAATTGTTTCAGAAAGTGTCAAGAAGGGGCTGGGGATTTAGCTCAGCGGCAAAAAGCGCCTGCCTGGCAAGTGCAAGGTCATGAGTTCGGTTCCCGGTACCGGAGAAAAACCAAAAAAAAAAAAAAAAAAAAAAAGAAAGTGTCAAGAAGGATGGGATATGGATGGTTGAAGTAAAGGGAAGGATTTTGAAGCGGATTAATGGCAATGTGATTTTTTTTTACAGTAAAACATTTTTAATTTAAGCATTCACTGTATTTTACAGCTTGTAGATATTAATTATAGATTATAATTAATATAATAGCTATTAATTAGAATGTACTTTATAGCTTATAGATATTAATTATAATATAGTTTTCCTGAAATATTGCCTAAGATATTAGTTATTCTGGGGTAATAATGGTGGAGAATCTTATTACTGTAGTCTATATAAAATTATAATAACATAAAACCATAAGTATTTTTCACTGGAAATGATTGCCAGATTATTTGTGCTTATATGTATAAAGATCTTTATTCTCCTTCAATTATATTTTTCTCATTTATTTTGTTAATGCTTATATGTATGCACTTTCATAGTGTGTTTCTCCCTTGGAGACAGCTGACTTTGATTGAATCCACCCAAAGCTGTGAGCCAAATAAACCTCTCCTTCTCTAAGTTTCAAGTATTAGATATTTTTTCCCAGCAATGAGAGAGTCACAAGTATACCAGAGATGTGTACATGTGAATACGGGTATACGTATACCTGTATACCTCTCTTTCTGTAAGTTGCCCAATGTCATCTTTTATAGTGAAACTGGATTATTTTACGTAAATATTATATACTTAATTATAAATTTTACTAATATAATAAGCAATTATCAACTTTAGGATATATTTTTATATAATAAATGTACTAGAATATAATATTTAAGTATAATCTATTTGAAGTACATTGGAAGAGAAAATGAAAAAGAAACTTAAATGAACAATTAATGTTCCCAAACATATTTTTAAAACAAGTTCTTAAAGACAATTACCAATTATAACAATTGCCATTCTGTACAGTATGTATATTCCAGTCATAATTACTTATTTTGAGGTGAAATAGCAATTAGCTTCATTTTATGAATAAACTAGGACTTTTACTCTTGTTTGAAAAACATGAGTACGTATACCTATACTCATATGTACATATCTCTGGTATACTTGTGACTTTCTCACTGCTGGGAAAAAAATATCAGATACTTGAAACATAAAGAAGGAGAAGTTTATTTGGCTCACAGCTTCGGGGGGATTCAATTAAAGTCGGCTGTCTCCAAGGAAGAAACACACCATGACAGTGCATGGAGGAGGAAAGCACCTCATCCGAGCTGAGTCAGGAAACAGAGTCAAATTAGAACCTGGGACAAAAATACACCCTTGCAATTCATGCTTCCAGTAACACTTCTCCCTCACCCACACCCCGTCTCCTAACAGCCTCAGCTACTCAAGTTAACAGTGGATGAATCCACTGGTGAGGATACCATTCTCATGGTTAAATTACCTTTTAAACACATGAGGTTGGGGCTGGGGATTCAACTCAGCAGCAAAGCGCCTACCTGGCAAGCGCAAGGTCGTGAGTTCAATTCCTGGTACCGGAAGAAAAACAAACAAAACAAAACAAACAAAAAATAAACACATAAGGCTTTGGAGGCATACTTTCAACTTAAGCTACTACATTCCATCCCTCTCCCACAATGACTTTTATGTGCATCTAATTCAGTAATAGATGTTTAGTTTATCTTTAAGGGGTTCCAAAATCTTAATAGTTCTAAAGTTCTGAAAAGTCCAAGTCCACAGTGTCCTGGAACTCAAGGCAAATGTTTAGCTTCAAGCCTCTGTTAAAAAAAAAAGTTAAATATTTTCAATATACACTGCCACAAAATAAATATTCTCATCCTAATAATGACAGATTTGCAGATAGAAAGAAACTGTATCAAAGCAAGAATAAATCTCAGCAAGGTAAACCTTAAAGCCTGTAGTTTCATATCCAGCACCCAAAGAAAGTCGTGGAGAGAGATGAATTCCAAAAGGCTTTGCATCCCTGCCCCAACAGCATTATTAGTTGTAGCCCACATGGCCTCTCTCTTGGGCTTTCTCTGCGGCTTAATCTCTGTGGCTTTGCTCAGGAGATGATCCATGTTTCTGGCATTTGTAATTTCCTAGGCTCTCCATTGTACCTTTGGCTTTACTGTCACAGCTTTTGCAATATTCTCTCTTTTAAATTCTGAGTGGAAGCCTCCTTCACTCCACAAATGTTGCACTCTGTATGCTTGAAAAAGCAGGACCATGTGAATGATGCCAAGTTGCCCCCCAGTTTGAACAGTAACTGGCCTCCCTTGCTTCATGGCTACAGAGGCCTTTGAGTACATGAATGGCTGAATACTGTTAATTGAATCTCAGAGAACTAATTCTTTAGGCAGTCCTTTTTGAGCAATGGGCCCACTGACTCTCTTTTGAAATAAAAGCTTTACTGTAATGCACCCTAGATGCTGGAAAGGATGAACATTAATTTTCCTAAGGTGTCTTTAGGCCATCTTTCTTATTGTCTCATAATTCTTGGCTTTTTTTAGTGCTAATCTTACCAATCAAGTTCTTCTAGGCTCCAAATTTACAGACACTTCCTTTTAGCTGCCAGCAAAATTTTGATAACTTTTTAGCTCTCCCTTTCCATCCTAATTCTCACTGTAGTTCTGACTTAAATTAGCCAGTATTATCCATGACACAGCCTGAACATTTGACTGGTTGAAAATTTTCCCCTCTAGGTGATTTAGTGGATTACCCTTAATTTCAGTCTCCCCAAAGTCTCAGGATATGGCCGAAATTAATACTTGGTTTTCCTGACCAGAGTATATCACATATAATCTCTAGTCCAACTGACAATGGAGTCCTTTTTCACAACTGAAACCTCCCAAGCCTGGTCTTTACTCTCTGCATCACTACTGTGGTCTTCTGGGCTCTGACTAGAATCATCCATCAATCTCTCCTTACCTTGCATATAATATCCTAAGGCTTTTTTAGGCAGCATCTCCAAATCTTTCCAAACTCCAAATCACTTCCAAAGATGTCTAAACAACATGGTAAGGGTGATTGCAGCAATAACCCACTTCTGACACCATTTTTCTGTATTTGTTATTTCCCCACTGCTGGAACAAATTACTTGACACTTATAAGTTAAATGAGCAGAGGTTTGGCTTACTATTTCCAGTGGGTTTATTCCAAAGTCAGCTACCTCCAAGCAGAAATACATGGCAAAATAGTGTGACAGAAAAAAGAAAAAGCTGCTCATCCCATAGCATCAAAATAAAACAAAATTCCTGAATAAAAGGCATGCTGAGAACAAAATTATAAATATCCTTTCAGCAAGCCCCTAGTGACCTTTCTTCTCTAACCAGATCCCTCCTCCTAAAGGTGGGGCTTAGTAGCACAGTCAGCTACTAAACTGATGTGTGGATGAATCTGCTAATAACTAAAACAACCCATTATTCAATCAACTTTTAAACACATAAGAATTTTAGGGGACATTTTATATCTAACCATAACATGTATATAGCTAACCTGCAGTGATTTATTCTGGAGAACAATGTAATTTGTTCCAGAGAACCATGGCTTGTTTAGGTATTTAACAGTTTCCTATAACACCTCATCTATGTTTCTTTAAAAAAGATGACTTTTAATAATCATAAAAATTTGCTTGACTTTCTGTTCTAAGACCACAAACTCCTCAGCCTTTTTGGTTTGCTGTTTTGAAAGAGATTGTTTTGAAATCTTTCCAAATTTTAAAATTATATTTCATAAGCATTAATTCTTTGAAACATCACCTTTGGCAATAGTCTTTGTTAAAAAGAAGAGAAGGATGAGCCAATTTAAAAAAAAGTGGCATGAAAATTTGTTAATTGTTGAATAATGCAGCACAATTATTAATAGACTATGTTGTATTTGAATTTTCTCTCTTTCCTTACTATCAGACCATTGTCTTTCACTATTCTCTCCTTTTTGGTCCATTGCAGCTTACATACTGACACAGGTATAGGCGCAGCCCCATTCAAGTTTGCCTTTTCCTAATCTTGCTTGAGTAGATGATCAAGTTTAGCAATATAGGTTTTATCCGAAAAAATAAGACTTGAGAATGCTCAAGGGCTTTTTAAAGTACAAGAATAATTGGAAAGCCGTAGCCCATAGAAGCCCAATACGGTCTCCCTTTCTATTTATTTCCTAAAGAATACCTTATTACACTTATAGACAATTCAAATAGAGGTAATTTTAATGCAATATTTAATAAGCTAAGTATGTGTTAGGCCCTAAGGAAAGGAAAATGTTTCACTCTGATAATGAATATGGATAACCCCAGCCCAGTGGATATAATCTGATTAAACTAAACATTAATTTTGTCATATAAAGTTGCACAGGGTGAACTCCAGAAAATCATGTGATATTGAAAAGAAAACTGTAAAAGCATAATTTAGAATAAGTACATTTAGAATAAGAAATTTCAGTTATTACAGAATCTTACTATTTGACATAAATTGCCCCTCTATGATCTATTCAAACTTTTCCCTTGTTTAATTCTATTATTATTATTTTTGTTTGTTTGTTTGTTTTTCTCTGGTACTGGGAACCAAACTCACGACCTTCCGCATGCCAGGCAAGCGCTTTTGCCGCTGAGCTAAATCCCCAGCCCCTCTCTTGTTTAATTCTAGTGCCTGAGTTCAATGCAAAAAATAAACAAAAATATAACATTTTAATGGGTTGGTTATTTTAATTAAGATTAAATTAATGAATTCTTTAATTTTTAAAACAGTGGGTTGTTAGATTTTTACCTTTTTTGACAGTGATGTAGAGTACATTATTAAAACAATTTTTATTGTAATTTAGTACTCATATTTTCTGTTGCTATGTCCCTTTCTCATGAAGTAGAAGATCTTAAAGTACTTTCTTTCATCAAAGTCAATCTATTGCTTCTTTTGAAATGCTCAGATCAAAACATTGATGTTTTTATCTCATAGTTTTATATACTGTTTGGTTCTCATTCAGCCTCAAAGACTATGGAATAGCTAAGAGCAGCATATCATTGTCTTTATACTTTGGAAATTTAGCCACTGTTTGATAATGCCTTGTATTTGTTAGTATACAGTATTAGTTGCTCTAGTAACATCTGATGAAGTAAGTTGCTTATTTTGAAAATCTCAGAGGTTATTCTGGACTGAAAATAAATAGAACATTAGGCAAATAGGCTTAGATTACAAAATGTAATTCCATTAAATAAATGTCATTATATCTGATTATATTAGCTTGCCAAGAAAATTTGGCTGCATATTATTTCATTATAAAGTTTATTGGCAGAATGTGAGCTAATCAACAGTTTTTTATTTTAGGAATATTTCCTAAAAACCTTATTATTGGAATTATCTGTGTGTGACAAAAACTTCCTTAATAAATTTCTCATTACTTGATTTCATACACCTATACCAATTAGAATCCTCATTATTTTGATTGCCAGAAATCCTTATGTGTATACTATGCATCTATATATTCAGTTTCTATGTTTGACACTTGTGATTTAAACGTTGTTAGTGGTTTATAATACACAAGAAAGTTAGATGCATTTAATTATCTTTTTCTGGATTTTAAAAATTTTATTTCTGCTTCAAAAATAATATTGGAGAATGCTTATCAATTGATTATAGGCAGTAAAGATGACAGTATTAGTTTCTAAATTTATATGTTAATAACCAAAATAGATTCTTTCTCATACATTCTCATGGTGATCATTGAGAATGGTGACCATATGTATTTTTCTTTTTCTTCCGGTACCAGAAATCGAACTCAGGACCTCGCGCTTGCCAGGCAGGCGCTGTGCCGCTGAGCTAAATCCCCATATGTATTTTTGATGTCACTATTTACATCTTAGAATCCAGCTCCTTCAACTGTTTGAACGCTGGCGGTTTCCTAGGGGTTTGAAAGCATAAGGCTTTATCAGCCTTATGTCTATAGAACAACTGTAAAATCTCTGTCTTGCCTGTCTTTTGGACACACCAAAGTAAAGCTTTTTTTAAAAAAAAAATTCTGCTTTATATTTTTATGGGACTCTAATCAACTGGATATATCAACTGTGTTGTGGACTGCCTGACATTTTAAGGCAGAAAAAGTAAATTGCCTTTTTTATTGTACCCTTTGCCAGATATATTCATACTTTGACTCAAGGCAAACCATTCAGTAGAGATGATTCAGTTCATTTCTTACTAGAAAGCACATAGAGCAATGTCTCTAATTCAGTCACAGTTTGCAGTACATCATAACTTCTCAATTCCCAAAAGGATGAAAAATGTTACAACACACAGAGTGAAAGGGAAAGAAAGTGCTCCAGAGGAAAGAACAACTGGGGTAGGGGAAAAGAGAAAAGAAGGAAGGGGAAAAAAAGATATGGGAGGCTGGGGATATAGTTCAGCTGGGGATATAAGTACAGCGCCCATCTGGCAAGCACAAGGTCCTGAGTTCAATTCCCAGTACAAGAAAAAAAAAAAGATACGTATATATACACAAGAAAGCTAAGGTAATTATACTACTAATTTCTATTAGTTCATTGAAAGGAACAGTTAGTGCTTGTATTGTTTGATCAATTTTATATACCTTTACCTAGTAATCTGAGCCACTACTATGAAGATAACAATATGCAATATAATTAATTTCCATAGTTAATTTCATATCATCTTGTTTTGAAATAAATGTTTTTATTTTTTCTCTCTTTGAAATAAAAAAGTAAAAATATGAGTTCAAAAAAAGAAAACTGGAACTTGTGAGTGCTCAGTTTTAAAATTATGAGGGTAGAAGTAGTGCTAGACATTATTAAAAAATGTATCCTTTCACTTGTGAAATACTCCTTAAACTTATCGTATTCCATTTAAAAGACAACTCAGAGATTCAAGGAACTGTGTCACTTGTGTATGAGACTGGCATTTGCATTGTCTGTATGGAGGGTAGGGTGCAGAGCAGAGTAACTCCACTGGATGTCTTTCCAGTTTTAGATTTTTAATGTATGTTTGATATTCCTCTGATTGGCTGTGAAGCCTGGGTAGCTCTAAGACAGAATGACTTGAAAAGTGTTTTTTTTTCTTCTCTAGAAACTTACAACAGTAAGTACTGTACAGTGGTACCTTGGTTTAGAAACATAATTTGTTTTACAATTTTGGGGACAATGGCTGCATTTTTGTTTATGTTGGGAAGATGGCCATGGTTGTGTTGGTCACCTGATGTAGAGTTTGTTAATTGAAGTGAAATTTTGCCAAAAGCTTTGTTTGCATACGGAATTGTTTGCTCACAGAAGTGTTCATGAACTGAGGTATTACTATATTTTATGATTACACAACAAAGTTAACTTCTGTTTTTGTGCAGATGTTAATTAAACATAACAGAAATAAGATTGAATCCTGAGAAATACTGCCTACAAGATTGTCCTTCTGTAATTCAGTGTGCCTAAATTCTTTTACCATAGTATTATTCTGAACACTTGCTATTCTCTGGAAATTTAGATTTTGATATGTACTAATGCATAGGGTGCCTCATCACCATTTCTCAGTAAAACTCTGGAATCTCTGGAGCTTCTAGTGAGCTTCATTGGAAGGCAATATTTCACAAGTGTTGTAACAACTCATTTTTAGAGGAATTAAGTGTATTCTGTGAGTTAAAACAGGACCAGGAGCAGGCTCTTAGAATTTATACCTAGATTCCTGCAAACTTTGTCTCATACACATTGTATCTGGGAGATTTCGCTTTATGTCCTGATGTCTTAATAAGTCTTAGGTATGACTACAACTATATGATGAGTCTTTGCGTGAACTGCTCTAGCAGATCGCTGAAACTCAGGATGCTCTTGAAGACTGCTAGATCAGCATTCTTAAGTTTGACTTCAGCAATCTGAGATAAATCTATTTACATAATAATTAAATGAATTATATCAATTTGGATATTTACTTAGTGTACAAAAAATAAGACACTGTAATAGTCTCTGATTTACCACACTTTAGATTTGGGTTCTCCATAATGGTCATGCAGCTGTGTACTCATATGTGGGATGTGATTATCTTTTTTTTTTTTTTTTTTTTTGGTTTTTTTCTCCAGTACCAGGAACCGAACTCACGACCTTGCGCTTGCCAGGCAGGCGCTTTGCCGCTGAGCTAAATCCCCAGCCCAGGGATGTGATTATCTTAAGACACAGATGTCAGTCTACATGGTAGATTGTAGAGAACATAATTTACTGAACCGGTACAATTAACGTGTGTTTTAAAATCAATTTAAACAGGCTGCTGAAGTTATAGAGGGAATTAATTTTTCTCAATTTATCATGGGAGCAAACAAACTTTGGACCACAGAAATTTGGAACATATTTTATGACTTTGTGTTTTCTTTATTCACTTCTCTGGTTCTTCCATTTTTTTCTTATACCACAAAGGATTTTAATACAATATAACGATTATGAAGCTATAACTTTTGCTTCTCTCTTCCTAATAATCTAGTTTTAGAAAGTATTTTACCCAGAGAATTAATTTTTTTAGTTTTTGTCTTTTACTTAGTGCTACTAACTTTAAAATTGTAACTCTGATTCTGCTTTTCTGTGAATCTGAGATGTTTTTTAAAAACTAAAACTCTGTGGATACTGCTTTTATACTAATTTTGTCCTGGTTTTCTCTCCTATAAAAGGTTGTGTATCTTTTTTCTGTTCTACATATGTGAAAAATATATATTTTGCTTCATGAATGAATCACAAAAATGTAAAGTATATTATTTTGAAAGTAATAGAAATTTAATTTATTACTGTATGTTTAATCTTGTGGATTTTTATGGGTTTTTGAGGGTTTTTAAAAACATATTATGTCAGGTTAAGAGTATTTTATGATCTAAAGAATAAAATTTACTCATTAGAAGTTTTTAATTGGATATTCCATTTTCATTTTTCTTTTTTTTCTGATAACCACAAAAGTTTTTAAAACTTCATTCTTGCTAAGAATTTGTCCACCCTTTAGTTAGACCTAAATGTATCTTGTCCTTTGGATATGTGAAATACAGTTTTATTACTCTTTTGGTGTAGAAAAGAATAATTTAAGTACGTCAGTAGTAGAAATCTGTAGGACATTTATTAATCCAGCCTTTGATCAAACACGTGACAGAGGGCAGTGTTTTCTTTCCAGTGACTAAATTCACGTCACTTCCTCTTCTGTTAGTTTTTGGATTACAGTATCTTTCTCATGTCTTTTATCTTTGTAGATATTGGAATACAGTTCTTAGATAGAAACCTGTCTTCTAGAAAACCTTTAGTCTGTGATACATATTATTCATAGCTAATGTCCACAGGGCCAAGCTGGTTATGGAAATGAGTGGATATGGCTGACATAGGAAAATGTGGAGTAACAGCAAGTGGGGAGAACTAAAAGTTTCCTGGTGCATCTTCATTCAAAATGTCAAATCTCAGATACTCTTTCTAGATCAGTGGTGAACCTGTAACACCTGTGCCACAGCAGGCTCTACCATTGAAGGCTCTAAAAGTTCCCCCTCACTGTGAGCAACAGATCAATGCTACCCGCCAGATAAGACTCACAGACACTTTGTGGTCCCTAGTTTACATATTCGTATCTTATATATCTTTCCAGGTTAGTTAACATTTAAATAACTTTTGTTCCTACCCTACGGTATTTTGGGCTAAAAATACCTTTCAATTTACTGTTCAAAGTTAAATATATATACTAGCCCATGACCAGATTAGAGAATTGTGTACTGTATGTACTTTTCCAAACATGTAAAGGATTATTGACATGCATATTTATTCATGTCTTTTTTTAATTTTAAAGAGAGTAGTACATGAGAAACAATCAAATAAATAGAACAGTAGCAGCATACCAGTATCATGAACATAAACAAATCAAAGCAAGAACATTCAGAGTGATACAGGGTCTCAAGACAAATTAATACAAACCAACAGTGGTTATTACATTGCATATCGCTATCCTCAGCTACATTGCTCAGATTATCAGATGTAAGAATGAAAGATTGCTCAAACCATTAAAGAGAATAAGAAAATAATTCTTCAATAAAACATTAGAGATAATACAGAGTTTCACTATACAAGATGGTAGGAGTTCACCATTGTAATTCCATTGCATATTGTTACCTTCAGATCAGTTGCTCAGACCACCAGACGCAAGCATTCAAAGTTGATCAGAACATAAAACGTTGTGAGCATTAACTATTCATTTCAATACACCGTCAGACAACAGCAATACAGTCATCGCAGCTATTCATATATATATTTATGTTTTGCCTTCCTTCTTTTTTTATTCTTTCCCTTATCCCAGTCGTTCCTTCCTTGGAGCAGTTTCCTTTCCTATCATGTACTGTATGTTTTGAGTTTTACCTAGTCTTTCAGGTTCCTACACCAAGGAGACAATATGATGTTTACACATGTGGGTCTGATTTATTTCACTTATGAGTATGGTCTCTAGTTGCATCCATTTACCTACAAAAGCCTTGAGTTTATCCATTTATTTATTTATTTATTTATTTAGGACTCTTTTTTGGAACCGGTAATCAAACTCACGACCTCACGCTTGCCAGGCAGGCGCTGTGCCTCTGAGCTAAATTCCCAGCCCCCGAATTTATCTTTTTTAATATCTGAGTAATACTCCACTGTATAAAAATACCACAACTTTTTTATCCATTCCTCAGTAGATGAGCATCTGGGTTTCCAGGATTTAGCTAAACCAAATTTGCTGCTATAAACATGGGTGCACATATATCTCTGTGGTATGATGTCTTTAATTCTTCTGGGAAAATACCCAGAAGGAGAATAGCTGGGTTAAAGGGGACTTCCAATCCTAGTTTTGTGAAGAATCTCCATATTGATTTCCACAGTGGTTTCACCAGTCTACACTCCCACCAGCAGTGGAGTAGGGTTCCTTTCTCCCCACAGCCTCTCCAGCATTTGTTATTGGTTGATTTCTTGATGATAACCATTCTTTCTGGGGTGAGATGGAATCTCAGTGTTGTTTTAATTTGCATTTCTCGAATGACTAATGATGTTGAACATTTTTTCATGTATTTATTCGCCATTAGTATCTCTTCATGAGAGAAGTATGTATTCATCTCAGATGCCCATTTTTGGATTGAGTCTTTGAATTTGGGAGGCCTGAATTTTTTTAATTCTTTATATGTCCTAGATAGAAGTCCTTTGTCTGAGGGGCAGTTGGCTAAAATTTTTTCCCAGTTTGTGAGTTTTCTTTTTACTTTATTGGTGATTTCTTTACATGTGCAAAAACTTTTCAATAAGAGGAGATTCCACTTGTTGATTCTTTGAAGTATTTCCCGTGCAGTTTGGTTTTTGTTCATGAACTCTGCCTACCCCAGTGTCATCAAGATTTTTACCTACTTTCTCTTCGAATAAATTTAGTGTTTCTGTTTTAATATTTAGATCTTTGATCCATTCTGACTTTAATTTAGTGCATGGTGAAAGACATGGGTCTAGTTTATTCATGTCTTTTTTCTAAAATTCTTATGTAATATTGTTTTAAAGAAATGTAGACATGTGGGAACAGGGCAAATACAGAAAATTCCTTTCAATTTTTGTGTGACTCCAATACTTTTTTAAAACATAGAATTTTCTAATTAAAAAAATCAAAATTCTATAGTAGCTATGTATTTTCACACAGAATAATTTCTATCTTATATAATTGTAACCAACCTCTGTATAATTTCTTTTGTTAAATATGATTTTCCCCCTTAATCTGTAAATTAATATATAGTTATAAAAACATAAGCAAATTCCACCTTCATCATTATCTAAACTCTCCACCTCTTTCTATATCTGGCTTTCTTCAAAAAAACCAACAAAACTTTCACTAAGTTTCGAGAACTCAAAGTAACTTATTTAAAGCAGTTAAGCACAAACAATATTCATCTCTCCCTAAAGTTTAAATTTACATTTCCTGAATTGATGGTGATGATTTAATCTCTACTTATGTCAGATTGCACTTTAATATATGGAAAGATTGAAAAATACATAAATTTAACTGGGTTAAAGATTTGTATACACTATTACAGCTTTGTCATTAAAGTAAATGAGGTATTAAAGTCTTAAAACCACAGCTGTAATAGGATAGAGAACTCAACCATAACTGTACAACTAAGGAAAATACTAATTGATGATGCCCTCTTTTCAATTGTCCAAAATAGACTTGTTTCATGTGGCGTTTCTTAATTGAGGTATATACTTTTTTGTTTTTCTTCTGTCTTTATGGATATGGAGCTCTTTAACATATAGAACTTTCTAGTTTATTAAACTTGTGCTTTTTGGAAATTAGGTTTTCCCTTTGAACCCTACAAAACAGTTGTCTAGTAAATGTTGTATCACTTACCATGTGGTTGATTCTAACTCATTTTAATTCTCTTACTTTTTATTATGAATTATACCAGTTTGAAATTGTAATGAAACATTTTAAGCAATCAGTGAAGGAATTGTTTTTCTATTGATAATGTAAATGTATCTTTGGAAAGAAGAAAAAATATAACTATGGTTATATACTATATGAAACATCTTGATGAAAATTCAGAGGCAGGTAACATTTTTAGTGATATTATGCCTGATTACCATCCTGGTAACTGGGAACACAACACTGAACAAGACCGAGTCCTTGTTATTGGAATCTGCATTTTTCATTTTTCCCTAATTTTTTACTTGTCTTTGATATTATTCTGTGGTTAAAATAAATTCAATTTTTCCTTTAGAATAATTTGCATTTAACGAATGAGTTATTATTTGTTAGTAGTTTTGTGGATTTTGTATGGTAGGTTCTTTGAACATCATGTTTTTGTCAAATTTATAGACTTTAATACATTAGCAAAGAAAATAACAATTAAGAAAATATTAACTTCCATTGTGAGTAAAACATATTTATCTAATATTTTAGCTGGGAAGTTTTAAGATTCCTTCTGTCGAACATAAGATGGTGGTTGGAAGAATATTGCTTTGATGGATTTCGTTTTGATGGTGTTACATCCATGCTGTATCATCACCACGGAGTGGGTAGGTATCATAACGCATCACAAATGGAGCTGGTGCTTTTATTCACTCATTTCTTTACTAACGAATATCACCAGGCTTGGGGGTCAGCTCCAGAAGTGGTAGTGACCATTCCTGGCAGCTTCACTTTTAGTTGTTACATTTTATGTTGTCATCTCTATAGTTATTTCTGATCCTTTGGCAAGAGGTAAGGTATAAATAAATTTTATAAGACAGAGAAAGGTAATTATTTTCTTTGCAATATATCTTCTTGATAATATACTAAATGGGTTGTGTTGGAACTCGCCTGTAATCTGAGCACTCAAGATGCTGCCTGAGGCAGGAAATCGCTGGTCAGAGCCGACCTGACTCAAGGAAAACTCAATAGCAAGACACCTCTCAACAAACTAAATGATTGTAATGGTAACAGTTTGCTTATTGGGTAGATTTAAGAAAAAAATTAAGGAATTCATTGGTATAGCAAATACTTATTATGAAAAAATATATACTGATAGCATTTCTTTTTTTTTTTTTTTTTTGAGACAGGGTCTTACTATGCAGTTCAGGCTGTCCTTGAGCTCACTTTGTAGCCCAGGCTAGTCTTGAATTGGCAGCAGTCCTCCTGCCTCCGCCTCGTGAGTGCTTGGATTATAGTTGTGCGCCATTACACACAATCTGATAGCATTTTTAATGATAAATATATAATAAAGAAGTGTAAATAAAAATTATATGTGAGAATATTTGTGAATGTATTTTTTACATAATATAGATTGAAGAAAATATTAATCATTGACAAATTAATCATTTAACACATCTTTCACTTTAAAGTTGTGCCAAGTGGGATCTCAGGAACTTAATTGGAAAATGTGCAGCTTTTTTTTTTTTAATGGTTAAACACAACCAGCATACAAAACTAAAAAAAATGGGGGGATATAGGTTGTAAATCTTGAAAAGTGGATGCTAAGGAAAAAGGCTAAGTATTTAAAGAATGCTATTTACTCTTAATCATGGTGCTGCCTAAATGAAATGTTTGCAGCAAAGATATTTGGGGGAAAACTGACATCGAGGCTACAAAGGTAAGCCTGGAAAAAGTCAGCAAAACTTAGTCTAAAACTACCTCTGCTGAGGGTAAGATATATTCCAAGGATTTGTGGTATTAGGAAATTAACCAGAGTTCACCAATATAAAATAGGCTTTTCATGTGTAGAAAGCCCAAGAAATGGTAAAGGAAAATACTGGGAGTTACTTAACATGTTTCTTTCTCTTGGAATGAGGAAACAAAAGAAAACTAAATACAAAATGTGAAACGTCACAGAAAAAGAACATATAGTGTATCACAAAATTTGTGAAAAAATAATGTTAAGACAGTATTTAATTTATAAACTCACTGAAATTAATCAGGCAGTATGTAAGAAGGAGAACTAGTTCACTTCATGGAAGAAATAATTGGCTGAACTCAATCCTATTTTCTTAGGGAACCCATATATGACTTAAGAATTTGATAGTTGAATAGTGGTTGCCATTGGCTAAGAGGTTAGAAGAAACTGGGAAATTTGGCCAAAAGATACAATAACATGAATAGACTGCAGGATCTTATGTACAGGATGATGACTCTAGGTGATAATACTGTACTTTTTATTTGTAATTTAGTAAGAGTAGATTTTGAGGGTCCTCACCATATGTACATGTGTACATACACACATACACAGATGGTAACTCTGGGTGGTGATGGATATAATTAATTTGACTGTGATAATTAGTACATAGTATACACCTATATCAAATAATTATCTTAAATATATACATTTTAGTCAACTCAATATGTTTTAAAAGGATGACAGAATCAAAAAGGAAAATATGGTAGTTGATTTACTACCAAGTTATGTAAACATAAATACTTCCTATAAAAGTTCCATTATAATATGGTAATTGAAAATATTCTTCAGTGATGGAATTCACCCATCTGAAAAAAAAGTAAAAATAATTTGGATATAGAGAAGTAGAACAGAATAGTGTTGAACACTGATTTAATTATAAAATTAAGAGTAAAAGTAGAAAGTAAACACTGTTGCCCAAATAAGTACGAAATAATTTAAACAACCAAAATTAGCAAGTAAGAAGAGAGGATATAGAAGAACGATTGATTATAATTGATCATCTTAGAAAATTGAAGCACATAAATGAAATAAAATAACTGCTACATCTCAACTTTGTGATCACTTTGGTATTTACTTCAGAGGGATCTACTAACATATTACACTATCAGGTTACTGATGTGACCTGAACTGAGTCAATAATTTGAAATTTAGGATTTCTTTTCAATATCACATAATTTTTCTGTTGTACAATTTACTTAAAGTTGAACCTTTGAAGTTTATTTATTGTTTATTTCATGGTGCAGGGGTCAAATGCAGGACCTCAAACATACTCAGCAAGGGCTCTACCACTGAGCTGCATTCCCAGCTCTCACTTTTTTTATCTTAAGCAAAACAACACCAACAACATAACTATTTTGCAGGATTGTTTAAAGTCAGTAGTAATACAAAGAATTTTTTGGAGTGATGACAGAATTTTTTGCTGATGATGACATTATCATTACACTTTGCTATAGTAATAAAATTTATATCAATCTCAGGAATTTTGATTGTGCAAGAGTTATGATTTGCATATTGGCATAATATATTCTTTTTTTTTTTTGTTCTGTAGGTGAGAGTTTTTCAGGTGATTATAATGAATATTTTGGACTCCACGTAGATGAAGATGCCTTGGTTTATCTCATGTTGGCAAATCATTTGACTCATACGTTGTATCCAGAGTCTATAACAATAGCTGAGGTAAAGCCGTAATGATCTCTTATCTTTTAACTCCCTTTAGTACAGGACGTTTTGTTACCATACAGTATTTGAATAATTAATCACATGTTGTCAATAATTTCATAAATGGCATTGTACCCTGGCTATAATACAGCTATCTTGTATGAGTGGCATATTACTTAGAACTCACTGTTTTCTTATTAAGGGATATCATATACTAATTACTTGTCACCACTCCTTTGTTTAAAAGAAAATGCCAGTTGTAAGAAAGTAAAATTTCCTCCTCAGAAGAGAGGTCTTCCTACCCTGAGACCTTCAGCAAATAACTGAATATTAATGTGTGTCTGTCTCTTTTTCTATTTATTTTTCTTCTCTGGTGTAATCATCAGAGATGGCATGGATCAGTGCCTGCAACCCCTCTCAGGCCTTTTTGTTCTGATGGGATTACCTTTCTTAAGTTCTTGTTCTTGGATTGCCAAATGTTCATAGTTATTCATGATTACTGAAAGTTCTTGATTAACTGTCCCAAAGCAGTACTGTATTGATATAAATGTGGAATATGAATAATTGTCAATTCCCTTCTTGATAATAAGTATGATAAATTTGAGCTTTGTTAAATGTTTATGGTAATTTAGATTTAATACTAAAATCCCCCTGGTTTTCTTAGTCCTCTTTCTAAGAGTTACTATGAAAATTGAATTTAACATGTTTAAACTGTACCATAAAGATGACAGTGGTGAGCATCTAAAAACAGTAAGATTACCTTTGGAAAAAGTTAGAATTAAAGTGTATGTTTATTTTGACATTATTTAGTTCATTGGAATGAAATGCAGGATTAAATCTCCTTATAGTGTTATATGTATAGCCTTTTTTTTTTCCTCCATCAGTTCTCAAAAGCAAAAATCTCCAACAAGTTGGAGTGATTTCATGATTTGTCCCTAGACAGAGAACAGTTGTACTCCCTTTAGGCTTTTTGCCTTCTAAATATCTTCTGGAAATACAGCAACAGCCCTCAAGTTCTTCAAATGATTTCCTATGAAGAATTAAAAGGAACCGAAAATTGTAATACAATTTGTACACTCAATATGAATTCATGCTCTTTACCTACTTACATCTGATCTTAGCACATAAGTCTTGCTAATACTTGTACTAATACAATACTTGATGTGCTGAATTTCTTTCAACATCAGAGTGTGTTTTAAACTTTATGTGTTCTTTTGCATAGTATTTTAATTTTATCTGTCAAACTTCAAAAAATCAATTATTTTGTCAATTATATTTATAGCAATTCAAAGCAGAGATGTTATGTATGACAAATTATTACAAACAATGACAGCACAAATCAAGAGTGTATTCTGAAAAGAACCAATTACTTAATACATGAAAGTTAGAATTGTTACATTGATCTTTTCATTCATTTCAAGTAAAATGGTTTTATCATCTTGGGAATTCTCTGATTACCCGAGTGTCTACCAATGAAACTTTG
This sequence comes from Chinchilla lanigera, assembly GCF_000276665.1. NCBI lineage: Eukaryota > Metazoa > Chordata > Mammalia > Rodentia > Chinchillidae > Chinchilla > Chinchilla lanigera. Next base: position 10,875,570 of record NW_004955407.1, read on the forward strand.
AGGCTTTATCCTACTTGTATTACATGGTTTTAGATATTTTTTTTAAACAAGTAGTGTCTTCAATTTATTCTTCTTAAATTGAAGACTACTTCAATTTCAATACATCACTTTTCTGTCTAGTGGAAGTCTCTTCAAAATGTAGAATTGATCCACATGAACTGTCTTTTTAAAAAAGAAATGTAAAGTGAATAAATATTGTAATTTTATATAAAATTATGTAGTAGAAATATGAATTTATAATGAAAATTATGATTGAAACCATTTTTCTAGACTATATCTACCATTCTATGCAGTGATTTTTAATTAAGTTATCTCCCTTCCACAATAGCTGTGCATCTGGATATTAAAGAATTAGACATATCTTAATTTTATTCAAAAACAGTCACTTATATATATGATATCAACGGACATCAACTTTTAAATTTTTATTCTGAGTATGTGTTCCCAATACGTAACGGTTACATTTATCCTAGGGAGCTGATAAATGCACCTAATACATCTTAGTTCTTCCACCCGCCGTCCATTGGTACCATTCTAATTTGCAAAGATATATTTATTTTTCTCCCTTTTATATTTACCTTTTTTTTTAAATTTTGAGAGCATAATCACTCAGATGTGTTAATGGGACATGTATCTAGGATTCATTTAACAATCAAGACCAATTAATATCCATATTTTTTCTTAGAGATTCATTTTCCTAAAATAGCATTTAGACACTATAATATAGAACATATGTTAATATCTTCTTAAGAAAAGTTATCTTAATTTTTAATACCGTCCTAACACTAGTCATTGCTCATCTTTGGTGTCCTCGGAAAGTCCTTTGGAAAGATTTGTGTGTCTGTTTCCATTGTGGTGCTTGGTGTTCAGTATTTATATTCAGCTGGTGCTTGTAATCAGTTTCACTAAATATCTATACTATCTATGAAACCTTGCTTTACATTTGGATAAATATAATCTTAAAAATCTTTCTTTTTTATTGCCCATTTCTTTTGCTTTTGCTGAACTATAAAGAACTATACAGAAATCAGATATTGTTGCCTAGCATTTTATTTTCTTATGGCTCTGTTCTACCATGTATATATTCATCTATACATTTCCTCCATAAAATAATAAATTATTTTGGGGGTCTGCAGAAATCAGACAGTTATTTTTCAACCATCTCTTTGGTCAGAATTTGGGATGGTGCTGTAGTAAAAGCAGCATTTGAGCTGCCTCAAAGAATTTTTAGAATATGGTATGAAAAAGTAAGAATATTAACCCAAGGAAGACTTCAGGCACTGAGACAGGTAGATAAGCGAAGGCAGAGTGAGTACTTCAAGGTAGCAAAAGTATTTAGTACTTGAAATGAAATAGTAGAAAGTAAGGATTTCTGTTTCACTTTCTGTATACTTCATTATTATTAATTATTATTATTATTTGTCTTTTGGAGACAGCATCTTGCTATGCAGTTCAGGCTGATCTTGAACTCACTTTGTAGCTTAGGCTGGCCTCGAACTTGCAACAATCCTCCTGCTTCAGCCTTCCAAGTGCTGGGATTACAGGCATGCACGACCACACCCGGCTGATTTTCTGTGTACTTTAGTGAATTATCATAACTACATTTTATTGTCATTTCATTTCCTGTCATTTCATTAATATTTGTTTTTTATGTATTTACATCTAGTTTATGACTCCTGAAGTCAGGTAGGATGTCTTAAATCTTTTACTCAGAAAGTATTTGTGTATCTGCTTTATGCCTAGTAGTATTCTATTATTCTAGATTCTTTTTTCTTGGCGTTTTTTTTTTCTTGTTTTTTTCTTTTTTTTTTTTTTTTTTGTACCAGGAATCGAACTCATGTCCTCGCACTTGACAGGGAAGCACTGTGCCCCTGAACTATATCCCCAGCCCAATTCTAGGTTCTGATATATATCATTGACAGCAGATACTTCACCTGATAGGTTTTATTTTATAACATAATTAGAAGAGCAGATAATTGAGTAATTCATTGAAGAGAAATGAGAGCATCCCACTTGAAAACAGTGTTCAAGTCAATAGTAGGAAGAGTGCGTAGGATTGTGGTTTGTGCCAGAAAGGCAGAAAGGGAGCACAGGGAGGGAAGATGCCTGCTCTTGGTTTCCCAGGAGAAGCTTGCTGTAACTGGCTTTCCTGATGGGAGCTCAGCTGTTCTCCTTGGAGTAGGAGCCCAGGTCTTGCCTGTAGTTTGGAATGGCTGCTGTTCTCTTGAGAGAGCTCTGGTCTTCACCTTGGGCTTCAGTGCGGATCCCTCAGCCTTCTGGCAGAAGTCCTTCAGCCCACAGGCGCAGACTTTCTAGCTTCCGCCACGGGCCTTTGTACCTTCCTGGTGCAGTTCCTTGATGTGGACTTGCATGAGACATTACCTTGCACTCTAGGCCTTCTGCTGGACTCCTGCAGGACATTGCCTTGGGAGCCAGGCCCTTCGCTGGGTTCTTCAGGTTTCTAGCTTGCGGACAGATCTCTTGCACTCTTCTGTTTTTGACTTTTTGGGTGAATCTTATAAAATAATCTTATAAATTATGTGTCCTATATTAATTTGTACCCTTGTGAACCACTGACTACAACATATACGGAGAGAAAACACATAGCAGTTATATTTCACATGTATTTTTGTGTTTATAAAATATTTGAGCAATATGAATTGATGATGCTCATGTGCTTTGTTTTAGGATGTATCAGGAATGCCAGCTCTGTGTTCTCCGATTTCCCAGGGAGGGGGTGGTTTTGACTATCGATTAGCCATGGCAATTCCAGATAAATGGATCCAGGTAAGATTTGATGTAAATATTCATTTTTCCTGTGGATACTATGTTGGTTTATTTTTCAACTTTTTCTTAGTTGTGATCATTAGCAACAGATATTATAAGTATTAAATTTTTGCATTAGTGTATTGATTCTTTCACTGTTTAATAAGGAACTTTCCATTATAAATACAGTTGCATGAAACTTTAGTTCTGATATATTAAACACATCAAAGTTCATCAAAGTCTTCGTTTCTCCCGAGACATTATCCATGAACATGTTCTGCCAGTTTGAACCACCTGTGGTAAGTGCATGGCTATCGCGTTGGGCAGCTTGTCCTACTGGTGGTACAAATGGACCTAATCACTTCTACAGGTCTTTTTCCTAGTAAAATTAATGAAAAGCCACCCAATGGAAGAGTGATACATGTACCATAAGTGCTCCAAACTTCCTGGCAGCAACACATACACATATGAATTATGACCCTGTCAGGAACATGTTAATGGAGAAATACTCCTTAACTCCCTGTACTTGCTTTATACTATGGTCTTCTCTCAAAAAATTGAACTCATCCATTTCTTCATTCAGTATTTGAAAAGTCCTTACCTTATGCCAGACAATAGGAATGAATACTGTAATTACACATGGAACTTTACACATTATTTCTCAATGTAGTTTATTAAATTTAATGATTAAGTAGCTTGGATTATATGTATACATATACATGTACATATATATATATATTTGATAAAATATACATGAAAATATATATATGCATTTTTTACCTGAATGGTGAAAGTCAGTTTAGGTTTCCCATGGAGCATTTTTGAGTAGCCACATGTGTCAACATGGGCTGAATGCAATGTAAGGAATCGGAAATCTTTGTACAGGATGCTGCAGAGTACTGTGCAGACATGAACTGGTTTTGTGAGACTACAGCTTCAGAAATGTTTAACTTTGTGTAGAAGAGTCATGAAACCTACTCTGAGGGTGTGGTCATTGGTATCATCCCCTGTTACCTTTCTTGTACTCAAGGTAATCTGTACAATGCACATCTATGGTAGTCAGACCTTTGCCAACATGACTTCTGCTCTTCCATTTACAATAATTCCTTAAGCATTATCAGGTTCAAAAGCAGTATTTTACAGAGGTTATTAGACTGAGAAATTAAATGTAACTGACTAGTAGGCTTTCAAACATCCAAAGGTTGCCTTGAATTTTATTATTTTTTCAATATTGTGTTTTTCACGTTTCTCACCTTGGTGTAAACTTTACCAGTCCCTGTCTTACTATTTGTTGTCTTCAACATAGTCTTCTTTCTCTCACAAGTGTCAAATCTTACTTTTTTACCTCTCAGTGAAAAACTAGGACCATTATTTTGGTGCAGATTCAAGAATATTTGAAAATATATATTAATGTTCAATTATTTTCCAGTCAGTTATAGCTCATAGTCATGTATATCATACTTGGAATATTGATGGCAGTGTTTTTCCAAATCCTTGAATTCAACCTAATTAACATACTACTTCATGTGTTTGAGGAACAGCAGTAGGCTGTGCAACATAAAAGATAGGAAAGTGCAAGCTCCTATGCTTATGATAGGACCACCCTGCTATCTTCAGTTATAAATTCTAATGGCAGATGTCATCTTCTAATGTAGGTTAAAAATCTTTTTGCATGAGCAAAATGGGATGTTAATAAATAAAGCTAGAGAGAGTAAGTAGTAGTTTTTAAAGACCTTGGGTGCAGGCCTGGGGATATAGCTCAGCAGCACAGTGCCTGCCTGGCAAGCACAAAGTCCAAAGTTGGATTACCAGTACCAAAAAAAAAAAAAAAAAGACTTTGGATACTGTGATTTTCGTCTGTTTTTCTAAGTTGTGTATTTAAAAACATAACCTAGTAAATGACTGCAATTTCCCCTAAATGACAGTGAAACTTGCAAGAGTGTTAAATTAAATGACACATGGATGTGTGTGCCATGAACTACTGACTGCACATAGAGTGAGCAGAATTACAATGTTAGATTTCACTCATTTTTGTTGTTCAAAAGCAAATTATTTACATTTTCCACCTATATTATTTCACAATTTCTCATTTGGAATGCAGTTTTAGTTTAATGTATTTAATATGTGACTACCTAAAATATGTCAACTTTCCTATATCTATTCATTTTATTTGATCAGCTTGAATCACTGTATAGGTCATGTAAAGATAGTATAAACATACATTAAATTTTTAAATTATGAAATTTATCACTTCTAACTACTGATTTATAAATTTCACCAAATAGTTACTGAGTACTTAGTATTTTTGTTCTTTTTAAAGAGTTTTTACTTAACATTTTTATATTGATGTAATGTATATTCACTTGCAGTTGTAAGAAATATCTCCCTGCAGTATCATCTTCCAAAGGTATAGTACAGTGTCATAACCAGTACACTGACTTTGATCTAGGCACAGAATGCTTGCATCAACTCCTGCTAACTTCATGTAGTTGGGTAGCCATATATATTTTGCTCTAACCCACAATTATGCCTAAATTTCTGGCAACCATTTATGTGATCTCATTTTGTCATTTCCAGAATGTTTTTTAAATGAAATCATCTAGTGTATAACCTTTCTGGATTGGGATTTACCCTTATCAGAGTTACCTGGTGATTTATCCAGGTAGTCTCATGTATCAGTAATGTATTTTTTTCACTGCTAAGAGTATTCCATGCCATGGATATGCCCTGGTTTGTTTAATCATTCATCCACTGAAAAATATCTGGTGGTTTCCACACTGTAACTATTATGAATACATCTGCTATAAACAATTTATATAGAACTCTTCTTTAATGACTATAAGTTATGTTTGCAATAGGATAAATGTTCAACAGTGCACTCAGTCCCATAGTAGTTGCTTATTTAATTTTTAAAGAAGCTGTCATATTCTTTTGCAGAGTAGCTGTATCATTTTACATTCCCTCTAGCAATATTTGAGAGACCTTGATTCTTAATGCTTTTGTAAGCATTTGTTATTATCATTGTTTTATTTTAGCTCTCCTGATAGGTTTGTAGTTATTTCTCACTGTGGTTTTAATTTATATTCCCTGAATTGTTTATTATTTATGTGTTTAAAACTAGAAATTATAATTTATAATATATAAATTATTGTTTACATGTTTCCATGTTCTTATTTGCTTTTGGTATATCCTCTGAGTAGGATATCTGCTTATATCCTTGGACTATTTTGCAGTTAGAATGTTTATTTACTGTGGAGTACTGAGAATCTTAATATTCTAGGTTCAACTCCTTTGTTGGACCTAGGTTGACAAATATTTTCTTCCCATTTATAGCTTGTCTTTTTACCACTTCTATGTGGACCTTTGAAAAAGTTTTCATTCTTTTAAAAAAATTAACCATCATGCATTCCAATTTGTAGCACTTTGTTTGGTACTTTAAGAATACTTTACCTCTGCTATAGTTTCACCTAAAGGTCTGATGGATTCATGAGCCATTCTGAATTATTTTTTTAAATACGTGATGCATTTTGAGCTTTTGTTTGCATGTGTGCAAGGTTAAAGCATCTTCGCTTGATTGAACTTGAGGTTCCTCTCTGTGGATGTCTGTTAGTTCCAGCATCATTTGTGGAAGAGTCTACGCTTCCACTGAATTGCTTTTGGACCTTTAACGAACATTTGTTGAGAGGCTGGGTACGTCTAAGTGGTGGAGTTCTTTCCTTTACCGCTGGGCTCAGTCCCTACCTCTGCAAAACACAATGATTGTCCACATAGGTCTGTCCATTTGTTTCCGTTTGTTGTCGTGCATAATTACTAAAAACGTAGTGTCTTAAAACAACATTAACTTAGTGTTTTACGGTTCTATGTGTCATAAAAATGGTTCTTGCCAGGCCAAAATGAAGGTGTTGGCAAGGTGTTTACTTCTTCTGGAGTCTCTAGGCTAGAACCCATTTTTCTTGCCTCTTTTAGCTTCTAAATGTTGTTTGTCCATTGGCTTGTGGCCTCTTATTCCATCTTCAAGATCAGCACAACAGCATCACAAATCTCTCACCCTGACACACTTCATGCTTAGAAGAAGCCTTGTCATCCTTTTGGGCCGAAAAGGATAATCCAGGATATATTTCTCATCTCAAAGGCCTCAACTCCAGGCAATTGCTAAAGTCTTCTTGCCCTGTAACACACTCATAGGTTGTAGGAAATTGGGCGTGCACATGTGTAAGTAGCTTGTATTCTGCCTGTGATCATCTGCCTTTTGGTGCCCAGTGATTTCCAATGGAATTATTAGAACTAAATAAACAGGTCTGAACTCCAAAGAATAGTAGCTTAGCAAAGGAATATATAAGCAAAACTCTTAAAATTCCACTCAGAGATGTATTCATCTCATCAGCCATTCAGACAAGTTGTCGCATGTATGTGTGGTGTAATCTGTAACCAAAACTGGTATTAGTTTTCTACTGTTAAGTAAAAGTGGTCACAAATTCAATAGTTTAAAACATTACTCAATTATCTTCTTATAATTTCGTCAAAGGAGAACTGCCATATTCACAGATTCCTCTAACATCCAGGGGATTGCACAAACATATACATAGGTGAGAGAAAGAATTATGAGGCCATTTCAGAATTCTGTCAGTGACTTCATTTGCAGAAAAAGTGCTTTGAAAAAGAGTATTCTGGACATCAATTTGAGGAACATCAGTTTTTATAGTATAGTCAAAGAAAGAATTTTTCAGGGTACTTAGAGTAGTAGGAAGAAATAAAACAAGGGTTTCATGTAGGTAGACTAAGAAGGATTGATTTTTGGGAAGGGAAACAGTCAGCAGTGCTGTGTGCACCAAGTATGAATAGGAACTAGAGCAATTATTGCCCCAGAAGATGACCATCTGAGACCTTGGCAAGACCAGTCCAGTCTGATCAGTGCTAGAGAGAAGAAAATGAAGTTGAAGAGAACGAAGTAGAAACAAAGTACGGTAATAATTATAGTATTTTATGATAATTGGCATTTAACTTTGAAATGATTGTTTCAGTGATCCCTGTTTAAGAATGGAACAAAACATCCTATTAAGACTTTTTTCATTCAAATCTTAAACATGTGGCAAGTATACCTCTAATTTGTGTAAGTTACAGGAAGGCACTGTACAGGATCACTTTACTATGGCCACCGACAAAGAGGTAGCAGTTATTACAGAGAAAAGTTGCAGATACCTTAAATTGTGATTTAAATCACAAAAGTAAAACACGCACATGTGGTATATCACTGTCAGTTAACTATGTTATGTAAAAGCTATGATTTCCTTAAAGCTTTACACTATGATATTGCCATTTTAATGAAGTAACATCTACTTGTCAGATCATTTGGAATAATGTGATGTATGCCTTTAGATTGAGATTTAAAGAAAAATAATAGTTTATTCACAGGTGTATTTCTCTCTCTCGTATCTAGCTACTTAAAGAATATAAAGATGAAGATTGGAATATGGGCAATATAGTACATACCCTCACAAATAGACGCCATCTTGAAAAGTGTATTGCTTATGCAGAAAGCCATGATCAGGTAAAGGAATTCGTGTATACATTCATACCTCTCTCAAAATTTATCACTCTCTTAATTCTTAAAAACATATCTAAGCACAAACTTCTATAGTTTAGTACACTAATTGTACCATATTTTGTGTGTATGAATATCTTTATATGAAAACTTATACTTGAAGGTATTTTAATTTTTCTAGATGTAGAAATTCCAGCTTCAAAATGGAGTATGTCTACTCTGCCACACAATTATTAATAATTTGTACATTGCAGTTGCAGATGTTATATATTTACCTTTGCCGTAAAGAAAAAAAAATTCAGTATAATTTTAGTTTCAGTCCTAGGTTTCCTTCTTCTAGTTTTTCTTTTATGCCCAGGACAAGATTTCCTTATTTTTTTTGCAGTCATGAAAATCCTGCCTGCAGCCCTTGGAGCATGTTCGCCTCTCTGTACTGCAACCTGAAGTTCTGTCTAAAGAGCAAAGCTCATCTTAACCCAGACTTGGTTTCAGCTGGTCATTCAGGTCACTCATTCTAGAAGAGACCTGATTCCCAGCTGCATTCCCGACCCATTTGTCTAAGGCTTCTGTTCTATAAAACAGAGGCTGTTTAGCTACTTATACCCATTTTAATCCTCATAAACATCAAAAATATAATAATTTATATTATGTAGATAAAAAAGGAAGCAGTAAAAAATTTAAATTCCTGGAAGTGTCCCTATTAAAAAAATGGAAAATAAAGAATAAATTTCTCCATCATTTCAGCAGAAATTGACCATTTCATGTAAATTTATATTTTTAGGTTTCTCTTCTAATAAAATATACATAACTAAGAACTGGCTATATGAAGCCCATCAGCCAAAAGCTGCGTGCTATGTGATTTGTAAATAAAGTTCTGCTCATTCATTTACATACTGCTTTCACTGCCCTACTGGCACAGGAGTAGTTGAGGTGACAACATGGCCCCCAGCATCTAAAACAGAAATTTGGCCTTTCACAGAAATTTGGTAATCCGCCCCAAATAGGTATGCTAAATTTTACATCTTGCAGTGTAGGGCAGTCCTCTCTTAAATAGATAATATCCTTGCCGGGTGTGGTGGCGCACGCCTGTAATCCCAGCACTCGGAGGCTGAGGCAGGAGAATCGTTGTGAGTTCGAGACCAGCCTGGGCTACAAAGTGAGCTCAAGGCCAGCCTGAGCTGCATATCGAGACCCTGTCTCAAAAAGACAAAAAAATAAAAAAATAAAAAAATCCTTGACCGTGGAGCAGATCAAATAAGTATGGATTAAATATCCGAACCCAAACTAGAGAAAAGTAACATTAGTTTAACTGGTGGAAGACAAGGGGATGAGGGGTGGGAACCTCTCACCAAGTATGTCGCATAGTAAAAATTCAAATGCATGCATAACTTACGTATTTCTATTGCAAACTCCCAGGAGTTGCAGCACATTGTAAATTTCTAATATGTTTTATCCTGTGAATAAATAAAAAAATACACACTGGAGTAGAATAAACAAATTGAAGATGAAACTGATAGATTCTTTCATGATTCATGGTCTACCTGTAAAGAAACAAACTTGGGAAGAATTTTTTTATACCTTAAAGATTCAGTAATTCAGTCTTATATTACAAATTGTGGAGAATATGGGAATGATATAAGTTGCCTCATGCTTTCCAAAAGGAAGTATCATCTGATCCATAAGACAGATAAAAACCTGAAAATATAAAAGTCTCATTTATAAAATGAATAAGCACAAACATATAAATCTTAGTAAAATATTTTAAATATTTAAAAAGTAACTAAAATTTAGATAAATTCTTAACTTAATAATTAAATTCATAAATTTTAAAGTATCACCAATTTTTTTTGAAGTACTGTGGAGTGAACTCAGTGATGCTCTCCCCCTGAGCTAGATCCCCCAGCTCCTCCCCTTTACTTGAGTCAAGGTCTCACTAAATTACTAAATTGCCCAGACAGACAAGACTTGAGCCTTGAATATGAGATCCTCCTGTCACAGCCTCCCAGAGTGCTGGGATTAAAAACTGTGCCTTACTATGTTAGTCTCTTTCTTCCCTTTCTCTCTCTCTCTCTCTCTCTCTCTCTCTCTAATTGTATGGTTCTTGGTGTTGTAGTTTGGACTAGCCTTGAATTTAAGATCCTCCTCCCTCAGCCTCCAAAGGGCTGGGATTACAAAAGTATATTATCATTCCTGGCTTTACAATGGTGTTTTTTGAGGGTGATTTGATATAAAAATAAATTTTATTTGTGAACATAATCAAAAGATGGGGAAAAATTGGTAGACATTCAAAAGTGAACATAGAGCAGGGTATGGTAGCGTACAGCTGTAACCACCGCGTTTAGGAGCCTGAGGTAGGAGTATTGTCACGAGTTCCAGGCCTGCCCCACCACAAGGTAAGTTCCAGGCCAGCCTGGAATACACAGCAAGGCTCTATCTCAAAAAGCAAACAAGTGCTCACTTCAGCAGCACATGCACTAAAACTGGAAAAAAGCAAATAAAGGTCTTACATGTTCTGACTGTTTTTTGGCCTATTAGTCTAGCTGTTAATCTGTACTTGTAATAAACTTCATAAGGACTTATAAAATAAATAAATGAATCTGACAGTGACACAAAGAAGTTTTAAAAGTAGGAGTGGAGATAAAGGGAAATAAAAAGAACTGAGATATTGTGTACAGATACCAACCCTCACAATGAATGTAATTATTATGTACTGCAAACATATACTCATAAAAGGAAAAAAAGAATTAATGCCATCATACAGAGCTTTAAAGAAGTCATTTCAGTTAGAAAAAGTAGATAGTGATGGTGGATCGGGAGAGCAAGGGCCGATAATCTCGTCACTTGAGAAGCTGAGGCAGGAGGGTGGCAAGTTCCAGTCCTGCCTGGGCAATTTAACAGGACCTTGTATCAGATTAAAAATATGTTAGGTATGCAGCTTAGTAGGAGAGTTTAATTCCCAATACTGTAAATTTTTTTTCTAAATAAATAAATTAGGTTAGCAATGTAATAGACTGATAAGCATTTTTTTAAAGTAAAAACAATTATAGCAGTATACTGAAATTGCAGATTAATTTCTATTCTATATTTCACTCTATGCTCTTGTGTCAGTGTTGAATAATTTGCATGAGTCACCTGTTTTTTAGCCATGAATAATTCAGATTGTTAGGAGACCTCTCAGGGCATTTCTGAACTACCTGCCTACATTACCTATTATCATTCTTTGATAAAAAAGATGAAATTTAGGTTAAATAGCAAAAATAATGAGAAAACAAATTTATATTTAAAAAAAAAAAGGTAGAAAGCACAGGGCATGGCAGCACATGCCTGTAATCCCAGCATTCCAGAAAGCAGGCATAGTAGGATAGCAAGTTTCAGCCCTGCCTGGGCAGTTTAGTGACTTAGGACAACATGTTTCAAAATAAAAATTAAGAAAAGAGCTGAGGATGTAGTTCAGGTGAAAAGCTTAGGTTCAATCCATAGTAGGGCACACACACGCTCACTCACATACATACACACACACACACACACACACACACACACTTCTAGAAGCAAATGTTTTGGTCTGTATTTTTACCAGTGCACCATCAGCATAGAAAGTAACCACTGGGAAATACAAGAAATTATGAATAACCCACACACCTGTCCCACCTTGTTTTCCCACTATGTATGTTGTGTTATTCTGGAAGGAATCAGCACTGCTTCATGCTTGGGTGTGCTGTCCATTTATCTCAGTAGCTTTTATCTCTGCAGGCACTGGTTGGTGATAAGACCTTGGCATTCTGGCTGATGGATGCAGAAATGTACACAAACATGAGTGTTCTAGCTCCTTTTACTCCAGTTGTCGATCGTGGAATACAGCTTCATAAAATGATTCGACTCATTACTCACGCGCTCGGTGGAGAAGGTTATCTCAATTTCATGGGTAAGTGTGAGTTAAGCACATACCTAATCTGTTTAAAATGTTAACTAACACAAATGACATAAATCATGTAGAATATTTTGATTTGGCTTTTCCAATTTAAAACATAAAATTATCTTTATTTCTCTAATATACTATCGTGTAAACTGCAAAATTAAAATTAAACTACTGTAGGTTTATTGTTACAGTAATAACATGATACAAAAGCACACCCTAAATGCTGTCATCTTATTGAATATTGCTGGCAACAGTAGTCTGAAATTATTATTATCCTGAATTTAATCATTCTCAGTTTTATTATTGTCACAGTCTAGATAGAACATAAGAAAAATGTAGTTGTCATATAATTACATACTAAACAAATATCATTGGTCTTCTTGGAGGTAATTGTACACTAGGATGTGTATGTTGTACATATGAAAGCCAAGACTTACGGATATTGTGATGAACAAATTTATATTTATAAATAGTAAAAAAGGTCAATTTGAAGGTCACTAGTATCTGACGGATGTTACGTGGCAAAATACAGGAATTGTATGGTGGTTTTTTTTTATTTTTTTATTTTTTTATTTTAGAAATTAAAGGAGGAAAATACTAACAGACAGACAACATTTTACAAAATAGCATAGGATCAGTACAGACATTACAGAGTTACAAACAGAGTGGTAGGGAATTAACAATGCTTGTTGTATTACATATTGATATCTTCAATATAGTTTCTCATGAAAACACATATAGACATACAAAGCTAATCAACCAATGCCTCACTGACAGTTTCTTTCAGCAAGGAAATACAGGACAGTAGAACACCCGTGTATGGTGGTTTTGTTCTATTTGGTCAGCAACAAACATTTTAACATTTGTGTTTTAGGAGATTTTACCCATTTTTAGACTAGACAAAGGTGGACAGACTGAAAAATATGTACAAAAGACTGACTTTTCTAGTATTAAATCCTTAGAACTCTTTATGTTGTTTTCATTTCTATGTGGAAGTTTTAATATGAAGTCTCAGATTGGATTTTTATGATCCTCTTGTTTACTCATTGTAAGTTAAGAAAAAAGTCCAAGAAATCATACCTTGTATGTCACTTGTATTAGCAAAACCTTGGAGTATATTCCTCTCTTCTCAGAGTCACACAAATTAATTAACATTCTTTCCTGCCAGAAAATTTTCTCCCTGACCTGGGTGGTTGTACACTGTGAGCTAGACAGAAGGCCAGGCTTCTGCTTTGCAGGCATTGGATCCACAGCTAAAGTAACCTTAGTTAATACCAGCAGATCCCACCTACCTGGTATTCTGCGGTATGAACATCTCTGAAACAAAGGATTGCACAGTAAACTTGTTCAGCTGTATGCTAATGTAAAGTTTGAGTCTTTGAACCTATGCATATAAATTCACTGACATGTAAAATGAGACATGGTGTGGGGGGCTAATGGGAGATTTAAAATGATTGATTTCATTTATGAAAGCATAACTTACTAAAGTGTTATAGCCTATTAAAAGGCTTCCCTTATATCTAGAAACCAAAACAATATTTTGAAGGTTCAAAATAAAATAGATGTCTGTATCCCCGGTGTCGGTCCTAGTTCCTTAATTCTTTTGAAGCCCACTGTATCTGAAAAGTAGAAGTCCTGACTCAGTCTATTGTTTTATCTTTGAAGTTGTTTAAATGACGTCAGTTTACCTTTGCCAATCATGTCAGGAGTTGGAGATAAAAGTCCCTAAAGAAAAGAAAAGTCCCTTTTAAAAAGAAAGTCCCTTTCCTGAGGATGCTGTCTGTTGAAGACATGAACTCTGGCCTTTGACGCAGAGTAGAGCAGAGCCTTCAGGAAATCATCAGAGTAAAGCAAAGCGATCTGCACAGGACAGAGACTTAATGGCCATGTTTAATTTAAAATTATGAATTTGGAGAAAGGCCTGATAAAAGTTCGTGATGCCACCTATTTCCTGTGTCTTAATCAATGGCTTTCCTATGGGTAGAAGCATCTTTTAGAGAACTAGAGAACTGACAAGTCTCTAAGAACTCAATAAATTTTCTCCAATTTTATATTATCACTTTAACTATATATATAATATACATATATAACTATGCGTAACTATACATACCCGTACTGTATACACACATATACACATACACATATACAATCTCCAGCCTAAGGGAGGCGAGTGTCTGATGTTTTCAGAGCTCTTCTCATGGAACTTTTCACTAGTGACTCCACAAACATAATTACTCCTGACATCTGTCTGAAAGTAGATGACCATATTTGTGCTATCAAATAAAATTTTGAAGTTATTCATTGGTATAAGACTAAGAGATCTTTTGTGTTTTTATTATTTTTGTCTTTAAAACAAATGACTGCTAATTTTAACCCTAAGACCTTTTCACAGTCTACATTTTTTCTATCTCTTTACATAAACCTACCATTTCTTCAACTTTAACGTCTTCTAATCACTATAAAATTTCTGAATATTGATGTTATTTGGTGAAATTGAATACTTTCCCATATGCTGTCATGGCTGTAAATATCTGTCTCTATGTTTTATGATCCTATCACTATCCAGCTGAAAGTTTTCAGTGACCACTGCATCCTCCAGCTGAACTGTGAGCCGCTATGGAAGCTCTCCCATGGGGTGCCCCAGTGATCGCTTAGCTCCAGCCAAGCAAGCTGGCTTTCAGCTGAGTTTAGTGGCCAGTGCTTGTTTGCTGAGATCTATACCTTGTGTTGCCTGCCTCCTCTACAACCTGGAATGGCCCCACACAACATCTACTGACCTGACCAAATCTTTTGTCTTCAAACCTCATTTCCTAGGGAGACCTGTCCTAAAGCCACATACTAGCCTGTGTTTCCTGTTACAATTTTTTTTATATAAATTAATGTTCTTTATTCTATGAAGGAACAAGTAGGTGAGGACCAACCCTAACCCTAACACTGACCAGAGCTCTAACCCTAAATCCTAATCTACCCCTAAACCTTACCTACTCCTGTTACAATTTTTGCATTACTTTTCACTTACTTTATAGGTTTCAAAATATCACAATTGAAAAATTCTTAAATGTATGACTTCCTTGATAAATCTAATATTGAGTGAAAATAGGGGTCAATTGTTTCTTATATTTTATAGCTTCATGAACTGCCATGTTACAAAGCTGTCATGATTTTCTTAAAAGGACATCGCGGGGGCGGGGTATTCTCTTGTAATACTTTTAGTGTATCTTCAATCACCAGTTGTAATTACGAGAAAAGTAATTTTTTCAAGTAGCATGTAAGAAATTAGTACTTAAAAAGAGCAATTTTAGAAATTTGACATGGAGAAGTAACTGTTTCTAAGCATTTAAAAACTTTTCAAGTTTCTGAAATTTCATTTTTACTTCCCTCATAAAGGAATTGTGAATTAAAAGAAATAAGGAAATAATAGCATATTTATGTAATTTTTCATTTTAATATATTTACATGAGTTTATTAAGCATTCAGATATGCGTTCTGTTTATCAAAAATCAAAAAAAGCAATATAGATTTTCTGAGAACAGTACCAGTTTGACTGTTTTGTTTAATGTTTCTAAATTTGAGTTTCAAAAATTTCTAATCACTCTGGTTGAAGTTTGGGAAAATTTGCCATGCATTTTTGAGTTGCTGGATTATTTTAATTGGTTTCATTAGTACAGACTGCTTTTTCTCCTATCATATATTCATGAAAGAATGAAATATAGAAGGACAGCAGACATGGCTAAAGTATTTTTATATTTTTATGTTACTGATCGTGGGAAGTATGGTAAAAATATTAATAAAATTAATATCAGCATAGAATTCTATACTTTCTGAAACAGTGTCATATGAATTACCTAAATCTTTTTTTTTTCTCTTAATGCCAAATCTGAGTTCAAAAGAAACCTGGGGCCAAATGGTATAGTACTGAGTTATATTGGTTAGATATTCCAAGTCCCTGTTGTTTACAGCTACAACCCTCAGAAGTAAAGGAATATGTCTGATGTGCCAAAAGTAGAATATGGCAGCAGCTGATCAGTGACTTTTTTTTTATGATTTCCAAGTTGAAAAAATTAGAATAAAATATAATTAGCTCAATATGTAGATTAGGCACAACTGTATGCTTTATGAACACATCGAGGGAGAAGGTACAGCATAGTGGTTAAGAAAACTACACAGTGGAATCCAGGTTTATTGCCTTTTCATGTGGGACTTGAGTAAGAAGAATCAGCATTCTGTGCCTTTTTTAGCAGAATGACAGAGCAGTTCCTGCTTCATAGGGTTGTTTTGAGAGTGAAGTGATTTAGTACATGTACAAAACACAGAACACTTTTAAGTACGTAGTTCATAATTATTTCTTAACGTTACCTTTACTATTTTTAATATTATTAGTTATTCCATTACATATATGAGTCTTGAATGCTATGTTCTGATTCCATTGTTTTAAAATCTTGTTTCATGGTACATTATTTAATATCAAAGTTCCTCTAAGATATTAAATTTATTTATGGTTTAAAACGTAAGGAAAGGTACTTGTGTAAAAAATCAATATTTTCCCATTTTATATAGTGATAAATTAAGCCATTTTCTGCAGTTTTATGAAGAATAAATATTACTTCTCTTTTTCATTCTCAATATTGTCTATTGAATGTTGCTGCTAAAACAGGCCTTTCATGTGCCTTACTTTTTTCATTTCTAAAAACGCTGATGGCATGTTTGTGTCTGTTGTGTAGTTTTATTTGTGGTGTATACACATAAAGTATCAGAACAGATTTAGTATGTTTTTCTGGCATATCTGAGCACAGAATTTCTATACACATATGCATACACAGACACACACACACACACACACACAAACACACACGGAGAAATGAGAGGGAGGATGGACAGAGAGGGAGACAGTAGAGTCACTCTTAAGGCAAGTTCAATTTAACACATTAATTAGTTTGAGATATATATCAGTTTAAGCTATAAACTGAGTTTATTCATTATGCATTTTACCATGTGTTTTAATACAATTTACAAGATTCCTCATCCTTCAGATATTTGTAGGGATCTGCTGTGTACCAAGTATGGGTAAGTGGTATATTGAAAGCTGAAAAATAGTTTTTGCCTTTAGGATCTTGGAACTAATGGGAAAGTGTAGATGGGTATCATACCAGTATCTTTATACTAGTATCTGTGTGCTCTAGATACAGTGATAGAGGTTAGCAGAGAATATCATGAATGTGTAGAGAAGTGGGCTGGCAGATTATTGGTAGAATCTATGAGCTGCTTCAACTGGATGCACTTGGAATAAGGCTCAAGAAAGCTATGCAGCGAAATCAACAGAAACCAGAGTGTAACTGAAGCTATGGAATAATAATATAAGATGAAAATCAGTTGGGAATATTAAACTTCAAATAAATGCAAACAGAAACTGCAACCTGCAGATATTATTTTAGAGCTAATTTGCTTATTGGCAAGCTTTATTTTGTTCACTTTTTGTAGTACTGGTGATTGAATCTAGGGCAAGGCCATCACGCTGAGCTGCATTCCAAGGCAAGTTTTTCATGTTGAGACATGGTTTCACTAAGTCATTAAATTGCCCTGGCTGGGCTCAAATTTATAGTACTCCTGCCTCAGCCTTGCAGAATGCTAGGACTATAAGCCTTCACCACCACTGGTCAGTTTATTGGCAAGTT
This sequence comes from Chinchilla lanigera, assembly GCF_000276665.1. NCBI lineage: Eukaryota > Metazoa > Chordata > Mammalia > Rodentia > Chinchillidae > Chinchilla > Chinchilla lanigera. The sequence goes on from NW_004955407.1 coordinate 10,893,466, forward strand.
TAATGAAAAAACTATGATTTTTCTCAATTACTTCAAAGTATTGTGAGCTCTGTGGTAAGAAAGACCTGGTATTAATGATTGCATGACTTTACAGTTAAGTTTTTTCTCTTTACAACTTGAAAGGTCAGGGTTTAGAAAAACAAAACATATGAATGTTGATAATCTGTAAGAATATCTTGATCACTTCTTATAATCATTGGTAAATATGTTCAGTGGTAAAAATAGGTACATTGAAATACACTTCCTCACATATAGAATGATCTCAGTGAACATATGTTAATTGTGTTCAGATAAAGCAAAAAACCAATTAAGAGAAGAGAAAGATAAAGATAAGGGTGTACATTAGCTAAGCATGGAGGTCCACATTTATAATCCCAGCTACTCAGGAAGCTGAATAGAAGAATTCAAGCTTGAGGTCAGTCTGGGCAACAGAAAGATCCCACCAAACCATAACAACAAAAATTTTAAATGTTGCCCAGCTTTCTAGTGATATCTGTTTATCATGGAATGATATCCTTTCCTACTACAAATAGTTGAGAAAGGCAGATTAGAGTTGAGTGGTCTTATCATGTGACTGCTTAGGAATTGACATAAGGTATAAAGAATCTTGATAAGGTAAATAAATCATCTACTATGTGTGTAGTGATCAGACTTTCAGGAGAAAACCACGAATATCAATGCTGTACTACTAAATCTGCATAACAGAAAAATTATAGCATTTACAGAATTTTGTATTAAACTCCTTTGAATTCTAAAAAGAGAAGAAACCAAATGTTTAATTTTTAAATAATGACCTTATATAAATATTTTAAATTATTAAAGTTCAAATTAAGATCTAGTATTAGGCATGTATTTTACTCATCGAAAATAGGCAAAATGTAAATTTTATAATCAGCCAACTGAAAAGAAAGAAATAATAAATTCAAAGATGAAATAAAATTAATATTTTAAGGTGAATTTTATTAAAAACTATAAGAAGTATTAGTGTGTTTTTTGTGAAACAACATATGGCTTTTCACAAAGCTTTTAGTAACTGCACTAAACCACAATGGTAAGGAAAAAGTTACAGTGGACAACTAATGCCAAATATTTTCTTAATTTAGAGAAATCAAGTCTCTTATCTAAACTTTAAGAGACTTTAAAAATGATTTTTTGTTTCTCTTCTACAAACTAAAATCTTTTTGTCCATAGCTTACTGCCAGTTTGGTTTCAAGGAAATTGTTTTGTTTCCCCCCAGTTTAACTTTATCTTCTTTAGTTTCATCTTATATACTTAGAGATTCCAACACAGTGAGCTGAATAACTTCCACTTCTGTCATGTTCGTATTATACTTGTGAAGAAAACCTTTGAACTAAAGTAGGAATTACTCTTGGAACAGAAGCTTTGCTTTCTTGCTTGCCATTTTCTTCTTCCTTTGGGGATTATGGCATTATAGAAGAGCACTTTTTAAATGAGTACACTTTCATTTGATTTGAAATTTTAAAGCTGCATGTAATTCTCTGAGTATATTTCAAAACATAAATGCTTCAAATTTCTCACTAAAAAAACCTGAAATAGCAAAGTTAAATCAACAAAATGATCAAGATTTCACTACTATACCATATAGCCCAGTAATTAAGAAAAATGAAAACTCATTTTGCCACTGTAAAACATATATATTCCCTATATTTGATGCTAACCCATATAAATTAAAATAGCCAGAAAACTATGGAATCAGTTATACTGATTTGTGCAAATGAAACTCATTTTCATGCCTTGTTTCTTCCTTCTACAATGCAGATTTTTTTTTAAAAAAAATTGAAAATCAAGAGAAATGAGTAACAAGGTATACAAAGAACAGCCTATAAAGCATAAAGCATTTGGGAACTTTTAGAACCTTTGCTAAATGTTCAGGTAGTTATGCAGTACACATACCTTTTATGCCAGAAATTGTTTCAGATATTGCACCAAATGCTTAAAATGCTGTCATGGGCAGGATGGATGGAGTGCCTGCTCTCAGAGAACTTGTCTTCCATTAGAGGCAGCAAATATAAAGTAAATTAGTGAAAACCCATCTGCAGAAAACTGACACAGATGAAACAAAAACATTCCTACAGTAGAGAATGCCAAAATAATTATAAGATGGATCCTTACAAATTTGAAACTGTTTTATAAGAATACAGAAAATAGATTTCTAAAGACAGTAAACAGAATGTTCAAAGATCCTGAGAAGGAAAACCTTAGAGCCTACAACGAAATGGAAGGAGAACGGTGTGATTGTAACACAGTGCCAGAGAAAAGTGACACAGGCATACTTGGTTGGGAAGGTAGATAGCTGTGACATCATAAAGGATGTAACAGGCCTTGGCAAAGAGGTGGACACCCCATTACAAGTTCAGGTATGCTTAATGAGGAATATTTTGTTCAATGAGAAATATTTGAAGGTCCTATACTGTGTTTACCAAAGGTAACTTTTGTTACTTAAGAGTTGAGTAGGACAGGAAGGAACACAGGATGCTACTGAGGAGTTGTGGAAGTGGTCAGGACAAGCTGTGCTGATGGGAGAAAGAGGCAAAGCAGTGAGATAGAATTTTGGAGGTAGAATGAGTCTGGATAATAGGACTTTTAATTCTTGACAAAGAGTAATCAAAGAGTGAGTTCAAGATTTTTGGTTAGCAACCAATATTTGATATTCCCACTTTATGATATGAAAGATAATATTAGAGAATTAGGATAAGAATGAAAATGAGGAGTCTAATTTTACACATATCACCTCTGTATTTTAAATACCCAAGTAAAATGCAAACAGTTGAACTCAGTAAATACCAAAGTTGGAAAAATGAATTTGGAAGACTTGAACATGTGAATGTTCATAGAACCATTATACTTGTAAAGTCTGCCGCTGGAGTTGAGAATTACATTCCAAGAAGCAGAAAGGCCCGAGCTAGGCCTCAAGGAACACCAGTGTCCGAAGAGAATTCAGGAAATGAAATGGAAAGGAACCATAGGGTAAAAAAAGAAGGAAAAATGGGACTGTAAAAGCATGAAAACCAAGGCACAGTATTTCAAAAGGGAGTAAATACTAATTTAAATGAAATAAGGAAAAGAAGTGAGCAGACCAGAATAATTTTAGGGGATAGTGATGATAAAAGCAGACTGAACCAGGCAGAAGCGTGAAAGCCAGGTAACACTTTTGTAAATAGTTCTTTTGTCTTAAAAAGTGATCTTTAAAATAAAAAATAAATAAAAATAAAAAAGTGATCACATAAAAAGTTAGTAGTGAGAGTGGGATGGGGATCAAGACAGGCTGTTTCCCTATGAAATACAAGTGCACGTTAATATTGTTAGAATTGTTCAAAGGGCGTGGTTCTGTGCTGAAAGCAAGACCAATATAAAAAAAGAAGAAAAGGGGTGATCAGTGGAAAGTTTGATATTTATATGAAGAGGCACTCCTCCCCAGAAAAGACAGGAAATGGATACAGGGGTAGTCAGGTGTAAGTGGAGTTTTGTGAAGGTGAAATTCTTTAATAACTTAATGAGGTCATCACCTGAAGGAAGAAGGGAATAGGATGGAGAAAAGAGAAGGTATGAAATGGATATCTTCAGGAGTAAAAATATGAGAAAACCAAATTAAGTGTCTCGGTAAGACTGCATACTTATCTGACAACTGCAATCAGGACTACAGTTTGACACAAGCTGTTGGCTGTGTTCCATTTTCTGTACAAGCTGAGGGTTGAGGGATGATTCAGGTTTTGTCAGGCACCTATCAAAAAGAAGACAACAAAGGGAGGATTTTGAACAATGGAGAAATAATTGATATAATGGAGAGCTAGAAAAGTTGCTGACAAAGGAAGAGGAGGGGTAGGAGGAAGAGAGGAGAGGAAAGGAGGAGAGTGGAGAGGGAAAAGGAGGGGAAAGGAGAAGAAGGAAGGGAAGGAAAGGGAAGGGAAAGGAAAAGAAGGGGAGAGAGGAAAAGGAAGACAGGTTACAGTATATGTTGAGCTCTCCCATTAACGCATGGTCGGCAGATTGGATTTGGATTTCACTTAACAAAAAAGACAAGGTGAAACAGGTTGTTCCTCGATGTCATCGAGAAGCTCTCTAAAATGTGTCTTTATCAGTACCTGAAATCTAAGTCAGAGGCCTTTTTAGCTTCTCTTGTATTGATTGTACAGAAAGGCTTTGCATTTAGCTGTATGCATAAGTTTACTAAAACCGAGTCAATAAAGAATAAACTATTTGTGTGTGGCTTATAATGTGGGCCATGTGATGTGTGGGACATATGTTTCTACTGCTTTCTTGTTAAGGACTTTCATTATGGTGATGTTATTCGACTTCCTGTAATGAGTGATACCTGTGGAGAAAGAGGCGCAATTACCAACTGGCAATCTTCTCTCTCAGCAGTATTATGAAATTTCCATTACTAAATTTGAAGGATTTTCCCAATATGATTATATTGTATTTTGACATTTGAAAATTCCGTGGGACATTCTTTAATGAGAGCCTTACATTCTCCCCAAAGCTACAGGGAAAGTTGATGAATTTTGTCCTAAGTGTCAGTCTGCATTTATTGATAGCTGCGTTAGACTTCAGCATAAAATGTGTGATCTTACTTCAAATCTTCCATCTGTGATTGCTTAATGTCAGACTTGTAAACTCTTCCTTTTCTCTGATAGATAGGAATACAATAAAAATTTAAATATCTTCCTGCTAAGTGCTGGAATGGAGGCAGTTACAGAAAGACAAAATACACTCCTCTGAACAGTAGGAGTGCTAATTTTTGGCATTTCCACCAAGCTTGTTGAGGCAAGTTCACTGAATATAACATGACTCATAGAGTCTATAAAACTGAGCTGTGAAAAACTGCAAAATTCTCGGTATGAGCAGTCATAAATGGCCTGATGCTCCATTAAAATGCTCAGAGACACAAGTAGCAGATACTGTGGATGGCAGCGATCTAAAGGTAATGGGCCTGATTCGATTCATGGCACACTGATAACCAATTGTAGCTGGCACTTAATGATGACCTACCATGATTATGACATTGTGCTGCCATTTGAGCCAGATTCCCCCAGTATGAAGCTCTGGCATTAGTAGTATTTTAAGATTATACCATGTGACTTTCATAAATTGAGGTAAAATGTAGCTATCCACTGACAAGGGAAGTACAAAAAAGGAAAGGTAGGGCCAGGGACAGACAGATCCATAGGCACTGGAATCACTTTAGGAAGCTTGTAAAATTTCTTAGCTCTTCCTCCTCAGGAGATTTCAATGGCCTATACTGGAAAGGCCTCCACCAGCTTAGCTTTCACAAACAAGATTTTGTCTCCAAATTTTTGCTCATCATCATAACCTAAGAGTATGTCACTTTAGAGAAACTCCACCTTAATCTCTTAAAGAATGTTTTAATGTAATTTAACTACATTTTCTCTATCTATTCACTTGATAGAAAGTCTATTAAATCTTGTAAAAATGTGAAAATTTTATAATCATTTCCATATTGAGAGAAGAAAAAGATGCCACTTCCACTTTTATTGGTTCCTCGTCTCTTAGCCTTTTACATAGTAAAAGAACTTCTTTCTGATTTATTATTAGAAAAACCTAGTCAGAAGACTGGAGATTTATTACTATTGAATTAATAGTTTATTTTCATTAAGGAGACTTGTTGGGCAAATAAATGTATTTTTCTATGCAGGACAGTTTTATTGCTCATGTGTTGATTTCAGACAAACATCTACTATGTAGGGCATTTGTCTCTGTCCTGGAGGAGTGATAGCATCTTATCACCAGTTGGAAGGGAAATTGCCAAACACAGGAAAGTCTAATAGATTTGCTTTGCTTTTCATCTCCTTCTCTCACTGTAAGATCATCACATACAGGAATTACATGTTCAAGGTTGCACAGCAGATTTCCAGTCTAAAGAAAAACAGTAAACTAGCCTTACATCTTAGACTAATCCCAAAGGAAAAAACACATTTGCTTCTAAAATTACCATCTATACTTTCCCCTCTCGGAGTTGTGTGTGTGATGATTTTACCTTGATGAGTAGAGAGAAACCTTATCCTGTGTTTTTATGGATTACATACACACACTTATTCTGACTATGGGTGTATATATGTGCCTATCCTCTATCTACATATGTATATTTGTATGTGACTACAGGTATATGAGGTATGATGAAATGATAACTTTAAAAAATCTATTACAGTAAAAGTGCCATGAATTCCCATCAAAATGCTCCTCCTCACTTTGAAATCGTCCCATCATTCTTGCCACTTTCTGAAACAGTTCTGGAAGTCCTCTTTTCTGAGTGCTTTAGATGCACTGTTATATAGTCAGCTTTCTTTCACTTAAGCAAAATGCCTAAGATAATCAATTTCTAAGGAGAAGAGTTTTATTTCAGCTCTTAGTTTTAGAGGTTCTAGCCTGTGGTCAATTGGCACCATTTTTTGGGCATGAGGCAAGGCAGTACATTATGGTGAGAGCATATGGCAGGCAAACCCACTTACCTCATCACTTGGAAGGAGAAGAAAATGTGGAGGGACCCTGTTTTCACTGGCCCCAATAAACATGTGAATCCAGTGACCTAAGGAGCTACCTAAGGACCTCTTAAAAGACTACCACCTCCCAATGGACCACTGTAGGCACCAACTATTTAACATCTGGGCCTTTGGAAACTTCCAGATCCAAACTATATTAGAGGTATATATATACGTTAACATTATATGTCAAAATTTTGTCAAACCATTTTTTGTGACTCATTACCTAGCATTTTAGAAGAACTCCAAAACTTTGCCTCTTAGCTATGAGCCTGAAATCCTACGGAAGATTTGTTTAAATATAGAGGTTTTTCTAATTCTAGGATGCTCTGTCAAATTTGTCCTCTTCCTAAAGTTGGTGGATTCTACTTGAGTTGTGAGTAAAAATAAATTAATATACATGGGAAGTATCACTAGTTCTGAGTCTCCAGTGTAGTATTATATTTGCAATTAAGCCTGATGTCGTTCCAGAGGCCCAGCTGAATGACAACCTCATTTTATTTGATGGGACATGCCAATAAAGGACAGGCATCACCCCCACCCCCAACCCCCACCCCCATTCTGTACAGCCCATGTTATTGGTTTCCTTCATGGAATGTCTGCTGTTTTACTAGGTCCTTAAACTTTACTAATTTCATCTCTCAACTTTACTAATTCTCTCTTCTCTAGTTTTACAGCATGAATAAGTTTTATTTGACTCATGGCCTCTTAGCACTTTTAATAGTTTTTCACATTTACATACACATGCACACATACATACACACCCCTCCCTCCTGCTCCTAAAAAGAATTTTAGTTCAAATGCCAAATGCCTGGTTCTGTCAATATCAGTTAAATAAATTGTACATTTTCATGGGCAAAAAGTGTGGTTAATTGATTAGATGTTGCTGGACTGTTTGAGCTCTATGCCGTCATCTCTTTGAATGTGGTGATCAGAGTTCAAAACACAAATATTACACTCTGGGACTATTTCTCTCAAGTAACTTACCAAGTTGAGAGTAAAACTTGAATTTAAATCTTCTTGAGACAAGACTTGGGACTAAAATCATTAAGTTTTAGATCATTATCGTAGTCTACACCTCTGTACTCCAAGTATAGGGAAGAGGGAGGAGGCGTGGAAGGGAAGCGGGAGAGAAAGGGAGGAAGCAAAGGAGACAAACATGAGCTGTGCACACTATTCAATTCAGAATAGAGAGATATAAGTAGTGTTTCTTTTCATTTCTAAGAGAAACATAGGTTTGTCCTTCAGAATATATTTCCCAAAAATATATGAGGAGATGCAGATTATGTCAATCTCAGCAGTATTTTAGCATACTACTCTAAAAGAGCTATAATTTTCTGAGCATTTCCCTTGAGTGAGGATGTGTGCTAAGTGTTCACCTATAAGATTTCACTGGAAACTCTGTGGTGCCCCTGCAGTTTAAGTATGATTACATTCATTTCACACATAAGAAAATGAAATGTTGGGCTGGGGATTTAGCTCAACGGCAAAGCGCCTGCCTGGCAAGCGCAAGGTCGTGAGTTCGGTTCCTGGTACCGGAGAAAAAACCAAAAAATAAATAAATAAATAAAAAGAAAATGAAATGTTAAGTGACTTTCGATTTATATGAGAACTAGAGATTGAACCCAACTCTGCTCAAAACATTGGCACCACTTCCCCCCGGTAATATTATTTTATTATGAAATGAATATTATTTTATTATGAAATAAATATATAATATTATTTTATTATGATATGAATGCTAAGCTTGGCAGTGATGCTGGTGGAACTTCAGCTGTAGACGTCTGTACTGACTAGCTTTCCTGTCACGAGGACCATTATACCTGGCACTCTGAAGAGATTCCACCACTGATCTCCTAGTGGAAGGCAGCAGCACCATGGCAGAGGGAGCTGGCAGAGGAATGCTGCGTAGTTCATGCTGTCTGGGAAGCACATTAGAGGAACATGCCCAGACAGGAAGGACAAAGGACCAGATATAGTGCCCAAGTCATGCCTCTATGACCACCCAGTCTACACAACAGAATGCTTTACTGTCATGATATCTGTACAGCAGACCAGATATAAAATGTCTGCAGAGCACAACAGATCACATTTCATGTTGTGTAGTGACCTATGAAAGAAATTGAGAGAAAGGAAGTGATTTCCAAACTATAATGTCACAAATTAATAGTCTCCCCTGTTAACTTGACATAGTCATTCCTTCATTATACACCGATTGGGCCACTACAGCAGAGAGCCTAGGAATTGGGGAACAAAACTTGAAACTTAGCCCATAGCTCATGGGATACTTCTGTCCAGAAAGGAGACCAATTAAGCAGATGTAGGTGTGTTTGCTGATAACTGTCACCATCAAGACCTGCATAGAGTATTGTATGTACTTCAGGGAAGAACAATAAATTATCTGCTCAGGCCAGAAGACGGTGGGGCAGCAGGGAAGCCTTCCTATATAGGTAGCAATGGAGTATAAAGTATCCCTTTGCCGTCCTTCTGGACTTCTGAAAACACCTGTCTGTGGGATGGTAACTGTGCAAGGCTAAGGAGGGGAAACAATAAGGTGCACATTTTGAATGTGAGTGACTATGTCAGAGAGAAGCCTGACACAGAAACGGAGGCCACTTCGTGGAGAGCTTTGGATAGCTTTTACAGAGGGCACACACACTCGGATCCATAGTGTAGATAAGTTCCTTGATTGAAGACTTCACAGACGGTTTGAAGGGACAGTAACCCTAGACTGAACATAGCGTCGTTCAGTCTTAGCATAGTCTTTTGTCACCAAATTCTTTTCATTTGGTTTAAAATTATAGGTCTAAATTCTTTTCACACTATTCACATTAGTCAGTTTATTGAACAAATCTCCCCAGCTGAGTTCAAAACTGCTTTTTTCATTTTTAAAAAATTATGTTTCTGAATATTATGTAAAAATAAAGTTCATTTTCTGAGACCCCAAGAATACTAGAATCTCTCTGACTTTTTACTCAAATGAGAGATTTAATTAATTGTACATTATGTTATAGATGATAGGAATACAATTATATTGTTTTATATAAATTATGTCTTGGCTTATTTGTAATTTCTTTGTTTGTTTTTTTCTGGTACCGGGAATTGAACTAACGATGCGCTTGCCAGGCAGACGCTGTGCCGCTGAGCTAAATCCCCGGCCCTGCTTATTTGTAATTTTTATAAATTATGTTTTATGTATTTATATATTCTATATCACTTCAGTCTGTGTGGATAAGAGTTGTTACTGTGAATGTACAAAGATTGTTGAAGAGGGTCTTTGAATCTTTTCATTTATTTCATAATTCAACAACAACCCAGGTACTTAACTTTATAGGGACTTGCCTTGTGTAGTTTTATTGTAAAATGTGGGTTTTAAGGTAGCCCATATAAAACTTGTATTGTCTAATACCTGCCATTTGAAAAAGTTGTCTTTAATTTAAATTCAAAAATAATATTTTTAAAAGAATTCTGTAATATAGCAAAAAATCACCCCGTTATCTTTTGTAAAATTATTTTATATAATTAAGTTGCTTAAGTTAGACCTATAGAAGCATAAATTACAAATAAAAATACTATAACTTTTTAAAGTATAAATAGTGGTACAATAATACCTACATTATAATACCTGTCCTTCAAAAATATATTTAGAAAACCCTACTGGCAATTAACTAAAAAACTACTGCTAGCCCTAAAACTGTAATTCCACTTTAGGTTTTTATAAAAGAATGTTATGGCTTGGGAGAAACAGCTTTTTAAGCTTTTTTTTTTTTTTTTTACACATTATTTTCTAACAGACTCTCATAATTTATTTTAATAAAATGAACTGTTGTAGGTATTTGAGTTTTACTGAAACTTACAAAACCACAGTCACTCAGAGGTTCCATTTTGACATAGGCTGAAATGACCATGTGGAGAAGAAAAGGTAATAAAATTAAGCCTACAAACCTAGATAATCTGCAACTTCAATAATATAACCATTTATCTAGTAAGTTTAAGATACTGAAAAGAGTCATGGGTTAAAATTTCATGATATATTTGATAGGAAATTGTAAATGGCATGCAAATATTTTGCTAGGAAATTGTTATATTGAATTATTTTTATAATGTCTCTTTCTACCATAGTAATCACCTTTAAAAGTAAAAGCCTTAAAAATTTCCCAAAACAGGAAAACATAGGATATGTTCCCTTATTCCAGGATCTTATGTATAGTTTAATAAGAAATATCACTTTACTAGATACTTAAAAAGATAATTTTAACACAACTACTCACTTCACATTTTGTGTTTTCTTTTTACATAAAATACTGTATGTTTAAAATATGTTTTCATTTTCATTAGTATATTAGGGTTACATAATGGTTACAGTCCTTGTAAGGAATTGGTTCAAGCACATTACACGTCTTCATTTTTTTTCATCCCCTTCCATTCCTCTCCTTCCCCACTCCTTCCCTATCACACCATCTCTTGACCCCCTTCCTATTGGAAAAAATCTATCTCCATATGTCCTATAACTTATCTTTTGTTCTTCACTTATATATTGGGTTTCTCATATAAGAGAAACCATGTGATATTTAAGCTTGTGTGTCTGATTTATTTCACTTGATATTTTCAAGGTATATCCATTTTCCAAAAATGACTCAAGTTTATCCTTCTTTTGAGATTTCATCCTACTCCAGAAAGAATGGCTATCATCAAGGAGTTAATTAAAACTATTTTTTAAGATCAGCTTATTTTATGCCTAAGTATAAACTTTAAAATAATTATCTCTCCCTCCCTTCCCCCTTCCCACCTCCTCCCCTCTTCCTCCTCCTCCTCCTTTTTCTTCTCCTTCTCCTTCT